>NC_056522.1:238438866-238498866 GCF_019175285.1 Sceloporus undulatus
TATGGATGTTGTTGGGCTGTAGCTTCCAAGAGCCTTAGACAGCACAGAAAATGGTAAGACATTAGAGCTGTGAGCCAACAACATCTATAGGGTTAAACATACCCCATTCCTTGATTATTTCCTACCCAGTAAGGACTCAGGCCTTAGCATATCTCACTGAGAAAGCCCTGTAGATATGAAGAAATAATAATTTGGACAAATACTCTTCACCCCATTTTTTAGATTGATGAAATAATTCTCGTAAATTATATTTACCCAGCTTTGGTGTTCAGTATGATTAAAGAGTTATCAAGCATATTTGTGGTCAGTCCCAGAGCCATAAATGGGCAGACATTCATCTCTGTGATCAGAAATCAAAGACGGCTGCCACCCCACCCCCAGCAATGTCCTAAAAGCAATTACCACTAATTGATTTTGTTCTAAGTGATTACTGCCTTCATGGTTCATGGTTTTCTACCTTGATATAATATTCATTCTTGTTCTTAATTTATAACTTTCTTCTCCCCCAATATAGCTTACAAGACAAAACAAGCAAAACCAATCAGGAAAGATTAGCGGGGGGGGGGGGGATAAGGCAAGGAGGGGAAAATGCTATAATTCAGAAGGGGTTCATGTTTGGTACTTTATATATAGCATCAGAAGATTATGGACCTCTTTCAAGAGGACAACTACTGGTACATGTGTCTGGATGTGCTTCCTAGATCTGCATATGCTTATAAAATGCTGCCTTTAATATATCACATACTCAAAACTAGGGTTGCTAGATCCTCTGTACAATGTGAAGACCTGTGTTTAAACATTTTGCTATTTAAAAGTGTGCAAGAACCATTTTCTATTACAATCCAGTAAACCCCTGTTTGCTAGAATATGTTGTTGCTGCTGCTGTCATTTCTGACTTACGGCAATCCTAAGATAAACCTATCATGTGGTTTTCTTGGCAAGTTTCTTCAGAGGGGGTGTGCCATTGCCATCCTCTGAGTCTGAGAGAATGTGACTTGTCCAAGGTCACCAAGTGGGTTTACATGGCTGAGCTGGGATTCGAACCCTGGTCTCCAGAATCGTAGTCCAATACTCAGATCACTACACCATACTGGGTCTCTCCAGAATATACTACAGTTCATACCAGTAAGTATCTGGAAATTTTAAAGATTCCAACTATGAGTGTATCGGTCCAGATCAACTCATTCTTTACTCCTATGCCATGCTGAGGCCCAAATGAAGGTATTTTTCATTCCTTTAGTTTTACCTTCTGAATAATGCTATATGTCTTGTTCTTTCTTCTTTCTGTCATCAAGATGTTGCTGACCTTACATAACACAGTAATTGTTAAAATAGTAAGTGTTCTTAAAAGCAAAGCAAACAAAAGAACTACTTTACTCTAGAGAAAGTGCACTGGGGTTCAGCTAAAAGCACTGAATGGTTGTTCCAAAAATCTCTTTACAAAGGGCAATACTGTAGTTACTCCTAACAAAGATATATCCAGTCTTCCCTTGGGGCTGGAGATTACATCACTTTGATAAGCACGGCTTTTCTATGCACACGGGTGTAACAAAATGAAACTGTAGCAAAAGCAGATTGCCTTTAATTGACAGTGGGGTGAGTGAGAAAAATTATCAACTTTGATAATGAGACTAAAAAGTAGATCTAAATGTGTTAAATGTGCTGGAAACCATTTCAGTCTGTATTTAAAACTAGGAACTGATAAAAATGCAAATCTTCACTCATTTTGTACTCACATAAAATAAAGAAAATATAACTTTTTCCCCTTCTGGCATTTTGCATATATTTAGATGAGTTCCCATCTTCAGGACATTTTTTTGGAAACAATTATGACTAGAACCCACCCCTGCCCCCACACAAAGAAAGCCCAATGTTTTCTGGGCTTTCGATGCATAAAACAACAACGTTGTTTTTGTTCAAGAACCAAAGTAATTATCACCAACAGTCCTGAACCACAACACACACACACACACACACAACCATCAAAGCAACTGATATGTTTTTCAAAGTCCAAAACACACTTCAAAAATAATCCAGTTCGAGACTGCTTTAACTGCCCTGGCTCAGTGCTAGGGAATCTTGGGAATTGTAGTTTATTGTGGCACCACAGCTCTGTGACAGAGAAGGCTAAATGTTTCACAAAACTACAGTTCCCGGAATTCCCTAGCATTGAGCCAGGGCAGTTGAAGCGGTCTCAAACTGGATTATTTCTGCAGTGTTTTGGACCAAAGTGGTATCCTGACATGGCAATATTTTTAGATTGTAAGCCTAAGAGCAGGGAACCATCTAACTAAAAATAATAATTGTAAACCGCTCTGATATCCTTTAGGGCTGAAGGGCAGGGTATAAATACCATAAATAATACAGGAGGCAGCCACGGTAAATGGTAAAGGAGGAATATTACAAGGTTCAAGTACTCTCATATTATGCCTTGTGATACTGAATGAAAAACATTTAAATTTTCTTTTTAAAAAGTAGCTGAAGTACTTATTTTAGTTACTTTTGAGAAACAGGAAAACAAAGGGTTATTTTTTAAAAAAATAATTCAACTATAAAGTAACTAACTACTGGGGGCAGATTTAAATCTCTTTGAATCACTCAGGGATATAACTGTAACTGCCAATGTATCCACCACTGTCATCACCTCATTGTCCTGTCTTAACAGGAAAAAAACTGAATGACAGAAGCTTTAAATGGTATTAATTTAGTCATAAAGATGCAATTTGCTTCCAAGGTCTACTGGACTAAGGGAGAAAGCCTTTTCTCTTCAAGCACAAGAGGAAGTATTCTATTCAGATGTGCTGATCTTAGCTAATAGTAGCTCTGTGTGAGATGCACGGCTGATGTGCAGTCAACTCATTGTTTCTTCAGAAAGCATGCAATTCTAGGGTGAAAAAAAACTGGCTAGTGATTTATAGTTTACGTGACATCAACTCACTACAACCACATTATAGAATGATTTGTCTTGATTCAAGTGTATTGCTCTTCTGCCTTTATCCGGAAACACTTAAAACTCCTTTTAGATAATCTTATTGATTTCAGTTCTATGAAGAAGAGAGGCTTAACATAATAGAGCAGAAACATGAAAGGTAGTGTGGCTTATTTTACAGATGACTAAACATGCAAAAAAAAATCCCATTGTCTTTGCACCTTCTTATTCAGGATATGTTCTATTTAGGGTCCAAATGATTTGCTTTTAAGACTCTGTATTTTGTTGAGAAGAAACTCTCTCTCATTTAGAGGCATTTTCTGTAAACAATATCTCCCACACAGAGACTGACAGAACTCCAGTTGTACTGTACCATCTTTCTGACACTGATGTCTCTGCTATGGCATTGCCAAGATCAATGGTGGCTAAAATTTCACTTTCAGAAGTGGAAGCCTAAATGCTCTCTGCAAGGCTGGCATCATTTCAACTTAATTTACTATTCAATTTCCAAGTTAATGTATTATTCAACTACGTCAGTAGATATGGTAAAATACCTAAAAGCAGCTAAATTGTCTACAAAATAGGGATGGTCAAATCTGTCAAGCTTGAATTCATTCACATCCTCGTTTTTCCACTGATAAGTTCATTGTTCTTGTTTTTCACATCAGGTAGCCTTAACCCACATGAAGATTTGTTTATATTTCTTTAAGCAAGTTTCAAACCATATGTGGTTTGGGTAAACATTTTCCAAATTGTGCAGTTTTTATGTGCATTTTTTAGGTGTATGCATATTTTACACTAAAACGGAGGAGACTCTAGACCTTGTAGGAGCAGATTTATGGGGCAAAATGTGCAGTTGCACTTTGCCCCGCTCTTTTCCAAGAAACATACTTCCCCACCCACCCTACCCACTTTTGATTGCTTTTAGCCAACGAAGGGAGTCTCACATTTGTAATCAACATCTCAAAATTCCTCTCATTTGCTCTGTTACTGATATGTCTGGAGGAAAATCCACCTTTCAGAAGAAGGTCTAGGTGAATTGTGTTTTGCAGAACTCTTTGCAAAGAATAAAGGAAAGGTAAAGGTTTCCCCTTTGACAAGGTTGTCAAGCTGTCACATGGGGACAATTTTCACATGGGGAAAACTGGAAGGTTGAAATGGTCCCAATGTAGGGTCATCCAGGGCATTAGGGACAATTTCACAGCTGCTTTTCACATGACACTGCACACAATCAGGAGACTCCAGACAGAAAGTGTGGTGAATCAGGAAATAAATAAATTTGCAAAACTACCGTATTTACATTTCCCTTTTACTTGCAAATTCACTCTCTTCATGTAACGGCAGATGTCTGAAAACCAAACCTCCTGATGCCTCCTGTTCCGAGATTTCCCAGGGTCCCTTGCTGGGCCAAGGAGAGGGAGAAAGCCTTTTTCTTAAAGCCTTCTTCTTGCTCTCCTCCTCTTTGCAGCCTCTAATTATGGGATCAGCTGCTGGGAGAAGGCAGAGAGACAACGTTTTGGCATTCCTCCTGGACAGGAAGGAGAAATAGAGGACATGTCCTGGAAAAGGAGGGCATCTGGGAGTATCAGCCTTCACTGGAATCAGGCAGATTTATAGACTCAGCCCACTCATCCCTCCCTCTCTCTCTCTCTCTCTCTTTCGTGTGTGTGTGTGGTTGTGTGTGGTTTTATGGAGTTTGCAAAGGGAAGCCTCATCCTGCCTTCCTCTGACACAGCTTCTGGGGCAGAGTTTTTTCCTCACCGTTTCTCTTCCCTTCCTGGAGCATGTGGGTGTGTATGCACTTGTGGAACTGACAGTTTTGAGCATGCGCAGAAAAGGTATTTCTAAGCTAAGCAATGGGGTTTGTCTTCCTCCGTTTGATACTCACATTCGCACTGGACCCTAAGTGATGTGCCTTTAACCCCTTGTTGTCTCTTGTGTGTGATAATGGGCTTGCTTTTCTGGGATGCCAGTACTTTAACCATTTTCATAATGGAACCACATAAGTTCCCATGTCAAAAAGTGCTAGGTGGCAGTGCTCATCTCCGTTACTAAGCCAAAGAGCCAGCACTGTCAAAGACAAATCTGTGATCATTAGGCCAGCATGACTGCACAAAATGCTGTTACCTTCTCACCAAAGTAGTACCTATTTATCTACTTGCACTTTTACATACTTTCAAACTACTAGGTTGGCAGAAGCTGGGACTAATGACAGGGGTTCACTTCCTCATGCGGCACTTGGGCCTCGACCTGCCGACCTGCCAATCTTACTATTGTCAGAGTCAGCGTCTTAATCACTGAGCCACTGCATCCTTAAAAATTCACAAAGAATACAGAGAAAGCAATGAAGCCACTGGAGTGAAGAAGGTGGGAATGCAACAAAACAGGCTAAAACTTGCAATACACTTATTAGTATTTCATGAGTTACATGATATAGCAATGTAGGGGCAGGTAGGATTTCCCCTGCCTGCTTTGAGAGGAAAAAGAGCCATCCCCATTTTGCCCATCTTTCTCTACAATCCCCCTTCCTGCTTCACCACTGATGCTTCTGCTACCACTTCCCCTGACCTTGTTCTAGCTCCCTTTTTTCCTGCTCCTTGTCATGCAGCAGCAGAAGCAATGCCTTCATCTGCCTGCTTATTTGCTCTCTCTTTAAAACTGTCCTATAAAAGTGGTGTACCATGGGGTGGTGCTGGCATACAAGCTATTGGCTGCCATTCTGCAGGAACAGGAAATAAACCGTTGTAGGCAAGGGGCAGAAAAGCATCATGCTGATCCCTGGCACAATGCTTTAGAGGACACACAACAGGAGTATAGTGTGAAATGCAAGATAAAATCATTTATGGGAAGGTCATACAAAGCACAGAGCAGCAGCAACAACAAAAACATTTGGGTCCCATTCATATCCTGCTTTACATTCCTTCCCTCATCCTCAGAATATCCTTGTCAAGGAAGCAGGTCAGCAGTTCAAGACCTAAGCAACACATAACTGAGTGAGAAACATTGACTTTGCAAAGGGTTTCAGTGACTTTCATGATTGAGTGAAAACTTGAACCTGGATCATCAAAGGCCTAGTGCAACCTTCTAAATTGGTACAGTTCATTAGAATGCCTTTGGATATCCCCCACAGACTGAAACTGCAGCCAAATAATTCAAATAATTTCAACTGAGGATATGACCACAGAAGGTATTCACAAATTCAATATAGATGATGAGTGGCTCAATCTCTAACCAGAATGGAAACTGCAGTCAAGAAATCAAGAGAAGACTAGGGCTAGGAAGGGCAGCTGTGAAAGTACTAGACAAGATCATAAAGTCCAAAGATATTCTACAGAACACTAAAGTGAGGATTGTTCATGCCATCATATTTCCCATCTCTATGTATTTGTGAGAGAGCTGGACAGTGAAGAAATCTGATAGAAAGAAAAACAACTCATTTTTGATATGATGTTAGAGAATAGCACGACATGGCAGATACCATGAACAACTAAAAATACAAAGAAATGGGTAGAAGAGCAAGTTGAATCTGAACTTTCTCTAGAAGACACATGACTAAATTGAGACTGTCATACTTTGGCCACATCATGACAAGACATCACTCACTAGAAAAGACAATAATGCTTGGAAAGGTGGGGAAAGTAAAAAGAGAAGAAAACTGCAAGCCAGACAGATAGACCCAATCAAATAAGATATGGTCTTCAATCTGCAGAAACTGAGCAGATCCATTGAGGACAAGGAGTCTTGGACATACCACATTCACAGGGGCACCAGAGGCCAAAGTTGACTTGAGGGCAGTTAAAAACAAATCCAACAAAGAAACTTTTCCAAACTCCACACCTATATACATATACAGAAATAATGAAAAGCTTAAAAATTGCTCCTAGGATGACTTAGCTGAAAATTACATATAAGATTTCATCTGTGGTATATACCTGAAAAGCACCAAAAAGAAAAAAGAGAACTTTTCCTTTAGCAATGTAATGCCTGGCTTGCACATGGGCCTTGCTAGTGACAACCATTTCCGCCTCTTATTAAACTGAATGGCAGCATTCCCATTCATCTCTGCTGGGAACAGAATCGGAACCAGTCTGTGTATTCTGGCCATTTTTAAAAGCCAAAAAGGCCTCCAACTTGAACGACGTACAGTGTTTTATTTCCTCTATAACGTGTTTAGTCAGTCTCATGTTAAGATTGATATCCTTCTCCTAGAACAATTGCTCTTTAGGGACACAAAGTCACCTCAGAAACCTTCCACAATACATTAGTAGAAACAATAACAGTTACATCAAAAATAATATTTTCCATTCTCACATAACATAGTGTGCAGTTGTACACTATTATTCGTGGGATACACAGATATTTTTATTTTTTATGAAAAACACATGTCAAACCCTAGTATGCATGTCTTGTTTATGCCTTTTTGCAAAATAACTACTGAAAGGACCAATTTCCAATAACTGCCTGCTGCAACATTATCAGCTCACATGACACAATTATGTTTTCTCCAACTGGCTACTAGCCACTTGAAAGACATACTGCAGAAAATGACCAGTATCACTTCAGGAATGATGGCTACTATTTTAAGTGTACATTATTTCATATTTGTCCAGCTCTGTCCCCAGTCCAACCACTGGCCAGCCCAATTCCTTTTTTAAAATCTGACTTGAAACAATTCTGGTGTCCCTGATAGTAATTTGCAATTTGATTTTTGGTTTCTAGGTTAGATTCTGTATTCTGGAATTAAATGTATGTACAAAATGCATGTGCAGAATGTAATCTGGGATTCAGTTCTAGTCTTTACAAGCACAGGTACCCAGACTCACCTGGGGCTCCTCATTTTCAGCCTGCAGAAAGACAACAGGATCTTACAGAGTCTGGAATGCCACACCAGGCCATTTTCTTTTCAGAGGACTGTGCTTTTTATAGGCTTCTGGAATGGTGGGAATAATGGGTCAATCAGGGAAGCAACTAGCCAGTCTGGGAGGTAGGCTCACCATGTTTATACTGGAAGGGAAGATGCTAGTCTGGTCCACCTGGCAAGGATAAAATTATCAGCCCAAGATGTTCCACTCTAGTCAGCACTGAAGTAGTTTCTTTACTTTCCCTCCCTTGCCTTAAGGCTCGACAATTGCTACTGTTTTTTTAAGGCAAAGTGCTTAACTGTCACAACTTTGGGTGGTTTTGGCATGGGGCCAAATCCAGTTTGGCGGGTGAATGGGCCTGCATGCCAATCATACTTGGTTTGGGATTCTCTTTAAGGGAACACATTGGTGAAACACTAAGGAACGTGACCAACTTGGGGGTGGTGGACTTGTCTCATTCTCAGGGGACCACACAATGGCTCTTTCACTCTGGGTTCTTTCCTCTATCTAGGCTGGTAGAGGCAGGGGTTATTGGTCATCCCATTCTAACGCAACACTTCTCAGCTATAACCAATAAATCTGTTGCCCTTTTTAATTACATCCAGTTGTTGTCCTCTGTATGTAATGCCACACACCTCCCTGCTCTACCACTAGGGCTGCAAACAATGTTTTCAGTCTTCTCCAAGCTTGATGTTTACACCTGAATGCTATTCCTAAATGATGTTTTGCACATCTATTCTCTACTTTAGAATCAATTGCTGAGTACAAAATGTAAGGCACAAAACAGTCTAGACGTTCTTGCCAAACTTTGGTTTTTTTGATATGGTCTCTCTCTGGCTTTCTTTTCAGTTGTGCTGTAGAATCCTGGCACATATTGTTTTAACCTTCTTTGATGAGGGAATAAGGCAGAAGCATAAATATCTACAAAGTCACTGTTAGATAGGATTTTTTAAAAAAAACTCGTCTAGTACATTCTTTTGCTGCGTAGAATTATTCTGTGGCATGTAATTATGTGTACTCAGATAGCGCAAATGTCTAGACATACTGAGTTACTTGAATCTTCATTCAAGACCACATTAAAAGAACATTAGGGCCAGTGCCTCACAGTCAGTCAGCTTCATAAACTCCTTCTTAATCTCTGTCCTTCGACCTCCCATACTCCACCCACAATCTTGTAAATTGTGTGGGGCAACATATTTCTAGGCCTCCCACCCAAAATATTCTCTCTATATAAAAACAATCATTGTTGGTTGGTGCATAATCTGGCACCATTTTGATTCGACAGCACAGACACACAAAAATCTTTTATAAAGAAATAAAAACATGAAAAGTGAGTGACTTAACTATGCATAGCTTTTCATGCTTTTTGTGTAACATGCAAAGTAGCAACATAGGCAATTTAACTCGTCTCATACCCTGAGTGTGCAAACTCTTTTGCACACTTGACAGCACCAAAAGAGGAGGCACAAGTCAGACTGATATCGTCATTTCCTTGTAACATGTCAGTTTGCCCTGCTTTCTGGCTAATCAAGTCTACCTTGCCCTTGAACTTTTAGTAGTACACCAAAAAAAAACTTTACTTGAGTTTCCAGGAAAAATACTATATTTGGTTTTCCAGCTGTAGATCAATCTTTGCTATCATTTCTGGGATGCTTCATTGCCCATGAATTTTCAGAGAGCTTTACAGTTCATTTGTCTGCCTTTTTAGAAATACTTCTTTGCCAGTGTATTTTGGCAGTATTCATGGCACAGACTGATATGAACTACTTGCACTGAAGAAGTCAAAGAAATTCAAATCCTGCATTTCTCCATCTTTGGAAGCTTCTTTTCTGCCAGCATGTTCAAGAGTTTCCAGTGCTGGCTGACACTATTCCCAATGCGGTTAACAGTGGAACATGAAGGGTGATCTGCGTTTGGACTGACACTCATCATGGGAGAGGTTTTTCATCATTCTTGGCTCTGGCTGCAAAAAGAGTTGTCAGATTTCATATTGGTAACAGTTTGGTGGAGGGCAACAACTTTTGTCATTAAGGTACCATGTACTTTTTTTGCAAATAACTTGGATCTTCACATGGAAACAAATCAGGGATTTTTTTATTCTCTTCTCCAGTTAGTGACTTTTGTTCTCATTGGGAAGAAAATTGAGACAAGCTTTTTTAAAAACATACATTTATTGTGCATCCTTTGTGCTTTAATGCAATACGTGTGCAGTTACAGTTAATCACAGCTCAGATTATCTCAATATATTTTCATTTATTTTATGTATTCCATTTATACTCCACCAATCTTCTGCCAAGGGAATAATGGTACCATGTCCTGCAGAACTACAGAAGGGCACTATTCAGACTGCACTCAGCCCTCCATATCCATGGATTCAAGCAACAATGGCTTGAAAATATTCCAAACCCTCCCCCTACCCAAAAGCAAGCCCTTGATTTTGACATTTTACATAAAGTACTACATTTCACTATACCAGTCTATATAATGGGGCTTGAGCGTCTACAGAATTTGGTGTCCACAGGAGATCCTGGAACCAAACCCCGGGGAATACCAAGGCCTACTATGTAGCAGAAAGTAAAAATACATTTACATATTAGAAACTCTCCAAATAACATGCATTCAACAAGGATGAGCTTGAATTCACACTATGCAGTCTGGACTCTTCTATTTCAGCTTCACTTTAGAAAATAAACAAATCCATAGAATTAAAGAATCATAGACTCATAGAGTTAGAAGAGACCACAAGGACCATCCAGTCCAATCCCATGCTCACAATCAGAGCACCCCCAACAGATGGCCATCCAGTCCCTGTTTAAAGACCTCCAAAGAAGGAGACTCCACCACTCTCTGAGGGAGTGTGTTCCACTGTCAAACAACTCTTACGGTCAGGAAGTTCCTCCTAATGTTTAGGTTGAATCTCTTTTCCCTTACTTTGAATCACTCTGGGTCCTGTTCTTTGGAGCAGCAGAAAACAAGCTTGCTCCCTCCTCAAATGTCCATCTGTTGGGGATGCTTTGATTGAAATTTCCTGCATGGTCTGGGGTTGGACTGGATGGCCCTTGTGATCTCTTCCAATTCTATGATTCTATGATTCTATGAAATACTTAAACAGGGCTATCATATAACATCTTAAATTGCATTGACTCACTTAAAATGAGAATTCATGACATCTTGCACAATAGTTTTCAGAGTGCCATACATCCTCATGATGTCTCCATTCCCTTATACAAGCTCGAGGACACCCTGCTTATTCAAGGAAGCTGCTCTGTACAGAACTGGGGAAAATCCTTACATGGTCAGAGCTTCACACTATAAAATATTATTTTCCACTCTTCTATTTATAATGCATTCCCTGCTCAAAAAACACAAGCACACCTCAGGGTGACTGAGATTCTTACTTCAAAATTTGAAAAAAAACAGGGAGGAGGGATACTCTCCAAGGATTCCCTCAATAATTATTACAAATTAAGTAACAGAGTACTGGGAGATATTCTTTTCCCTACTCCACTACAGTGTATAGGGAATTTGTTTAAGCAAAGGGAAATGGTAATGTAAATTCTAAAAAATTAACATCTTTGGGAGTTAAAACAGAGTTGGCATCATTCCTTATCTGTCAGTTAAGAGGGGCCTTTACCTGATATTTCCTTGAATTACACCTGGATAAACTATCTTTCTATCATTCTCCGAATTCCACAACATTGAACCATGCCAGTTAAAGTGGTGTCGAACTGGATTATTTCTGTAGTGTGGATGCAGATTCTGAGTTGCATTTATTTTGACGGGTATTGATAATTGGTTTTTAATCCATTTGTTTTCCTTCTCCATTCCTCTGCAGTATAGTAGCTTGGCCAGACATGGGTAGAAGAATGACTCAGGATTTGCCATGGAGTTCCTGGCTTCTCAAAACAGGACTGAGAATGAACAGCTGTCACTCAGTGAAGACCATGCTGTGCTAAATGTTGCCACCATCTGTCACAGGATAAATCAGCTTCCTATGTTTCTATCAGAGACAATACATTCAAGAATAAAGAGATCACCAGCAACGCAGCATTTTGTGATACTTTATTTGTTTCCAAATCTCTGTTTAAGGAAAAAAAGACAGCGTAGTAGGACCTGTAAGTGAATATTTTGATCAACAACAATGTTATAATGCTAACCAAAGAGAGAGGAAACAAATGTGTCTAGTGTATAGGATTCAGTTTTATGCATCCCCAATCTCACTATGTTTTTAGATGAACAGAAACAGTGTTCTAGCCAAGTGCTAAGTATGCTTTTACTGTATAAATCATGGATAGTGAGTTCTAGACCTTGCAGCCAATTCACTGTTTGGGCTTGAATCATGTGCCTCTTCACCTTGCTGTTATGGTGGGGTTAATTTAAGGATAAAGAGTAAATGAAATGGAACTTATTCTAGGAAGATGATCACCTGAACCTTAGTATCACCAAAACTATATCATGATGAGCATCATAATTCAAGAGATAAAGAAGCAAGATTCTGACACAAGCTGATACCAGCAAAAGAGCTTATCACACCACCTCTGGTGCCTGACTTACCTCTTCTGAATTTGGCTCAAATCCAGAAGTTAGGCTGATTTTATCACATGGATGTTTCTCTCAAAATGGCTTCCCGTTGCCTCCAATGCTGAATTTGGGCCCCATAAATCATTTGGCGGCCATTTTTTCCAAATCAGAAGTTTTGGAGGCGGTGTGATAAGCTCCAAAGAGGCAGGTCAAAGCAGCTCCCCTTCTTGGCCTATGAGCACTGGGAACTCTCGTATAGAAGCAAAAAGGTAGACCTTTTAGAATATCTTAGAATATGACCCCCATCATCAGTGCTGTTTGTGTGTGATGGAGATGTGTAGCCTAACAAATTTGGAGAGCACTGAGTTGCTGTATGGTGACCTCAGGCAATAGGGAGGGCTGTTGGTCTGCACATGGCAAAAGGAAGAGAGCGACCAAAAAGAAGAAGCAGACTTGGAAAAATAGCACTGAGAAAAGGAGCCAATGACCAACACACCAACAGCTAGTGATGTCATTCCTCCCTAATTTTGTTCTCAACAGAAACAATTAGAATTTTTAGTAATTTTCTCCCACTTTGAGGTAGATAGTTTTTGAAGACTATTCAGTTTGAGATTTATGTTACACATGTTTGTGCAGAAAGCAGCATATTGTTTTCTGTGCAGAAAATGTTGTTTTCTGCATGCACACCCACACACACCCACACACACACACGTATGATTTTTGCACAGAGTCAAAGTCCCAAGGTGCAAAGATTCTCCTATATGAGGATTTTCTAATCTAGGTTTTCTGGATTTAAGAAACATGTTTTTCAAGTTATTTTTCAAACATTTTCAAATATACTTTCTATCCTTACCAACAGCATCTATCTTTTCCTTCTTCTTTTTTAACAAGGGTATTTGAGCATCTGGATTCAAAGAGGGCTAAATTTGCATCCATAGGAAGGATGGAGATATGGAAGAATGAAGCCAAGTGAGGACCTTCCTAAAGCAAAGAAAATGAGAAGAGAATGTTGCCTCAACCATCCTCTTCCTCATACAGCAAGTTCACTCACTATCAAACGGAAGTATGAATGACTGGATAAGGAAAGTGGGAGTATTGCTTTTTTCAGAGGTTACATGGCATGCTTGAGTATAAGCTCTAGGAAGAAAAACTAAAGAATGTATGAAGGCTAGGGACAGCCACCTCTCAGTTCCACACATTTAATTCATCCAGTTTTAGTGCACAAATAGGGATTTTACTTTATGTCTCAAGGGTATATTGGGTGGCACCAGAAGAGTAGTGTGAACAAAATTGGGAGGCCACCATTAAATCTGTACAGAAATTCTAGTATCCCTTTTCCACTAAAGAAAGAGGGATTCTGGCATCATTGATAGCCATGGACAGAGCAAAAAGAACCCAAAATGGTGTTTGATGTCTACTTAGTGTGAGCTATAGCTGGCCAGATTTGCAAAACCAGACTGTCATTTTGACACCTGCTGATTTATTGCTAGCAAGTAATTCTGGCAGAGGTCTAGATAGACTAGCTTTATTTTAACTGATATGGATCAATGTTATTGTAGTAGTCCAATTTTTTGTTGGAGGAAACTAGATAAAAATAAGTGCCTCTTTGAGGTTCATCTTTGTTATTGCTCAACATTTATGAAATGCATAAATATTGATAATGTTAGCTAAATGCTTAGAAGCAAGGATATAAAAAACAAGATTCAGACCATTGCATTTCATTTCAGGATAAGCAGGGCTATTGCAGAGTTCCATGGCAGGACCTTTATGGATAGATGCTCAAACATGTGACTCCCTCTCCCTCCCCATCCCATTCTCATTTCAGATCAGGGATGGGCAACTGTAGGAAAGTAGGTGGCTGCATTAGCCCCTTAGGAGACCTTGGGGCACTATACAACCGACTGCAAAAAAAAAAAAAAATGCCCCTAAATGCCCTCTGGTGGTTCTGAAAGAGTATTTTGCATGCCCTCCACCCCTAAAGACATTTGAGGCCAATGACAGATATTTTTTCATAACAGGTTTTACTTCTGGTTTTAAAAATGGTCTTTCCTGGGCTTAAAAGGGAGTATGGTGAAAATGATTCATGCCCCCTAGAGGGCATTTTGGGGGCAAACACAGTTGGGAGGGAATAAAATTTTATTTCCATAATTACAAAAAAAAAAAATTAACCCTGTGGGTCCAAGAACCCACAAAAACGGCTGCATGTAGTCTACAGGCTGCAATTTGTCCATTATTGTTTTGGGCAGATGTTTAGTTATCTTTTTGACTGACAAGGCTGAAGGCAGTGACTGTTTTACAACTGACATCTCTCTAAGCTGCTCTGGGAAAGTTTTTGGCTAAAGAACAGACAAAATGCTTTAAAATAAGACCAGAACGAATAATTTTCTACTATTGCAAATATCCTTTCACATGTTGGTTTAAACAATTCCACCAACTACAAGTTGGTAGCCACTTACCCTTTCCAGAAGAAGAATATGAAAGTTAAGTAAATCACCCACAAGTAAAATACTAAAAGTAGCTACAACTCTCTAGCATATATGTTCAGTGTGGCCTTCAGTACTAAGCAGATCACCTGGTCATCAGTTAAGTCATTACTTTCATCCTCTGACTACTGAGCTGAATGCTAATAGGAAGCAGGGCTGAAATAGCCAGAGGAACCTTCAATGTTGCTACTACTAGAGCCTTATTTGGTAAAAAAGTTCCGATGTCTATCACGTCATGCTCATTCCTGCCCCTAAGCTTGCACAGACTGAACCAAGCAGGCAACTTGAACCTAAACACATTTACATAGAAATGAATACCAAATCCAGAAACCTCAAACAGCCAGCCTATTTAAATTAAAATTTGCCTTTAACTTGTACATAAAATGCCTGGTGAGTGCTAGTTCTTTTATGAAGTGGTGAACATGTGCTAATGCACAGAGCTTGGAAACATTATTTTTGGGAACTAGAACTCTCTGAATCCCTCAGCAAGCATGGAAATTATTCCCCCTGCCCCAGGTCTGTTAATGTATTAGCAAGCATTTTAGACTTGCCTTAAGAAGGAGAGGTGTATCTTGCAAAGTAGAAGTTTTTCCATCTATATGCCTTTAAGTGACACACTGGAGGAGCAAATTGAAAGTGTGTGTATGTGAGTAGATTGGGGGGGGGGGGGAAGAATTGCTTTGATGCTGAAACAAACCCATTCATCTGTCAACTAATCTTATTGTTCCTGATGAAAAATTAAAAGACAAATAAAAGTAATCTGTGGTGTTCATTATGGGGAAACATCAGCAAAAGATGAAATTAACTTCCCAAAGACCAGAACAAAATGCTTTACCCCAGGCAGTCTCAAAAGCTCACTATTAGAAGCTAGTGAGAAATCAATGTGAACTGAAGGGCTTAGCTTCACTTTAAAGGATAAAAAGGTTTTCAGGGATGAGGATGCACATATTTGAACAAAAAGAAAGAACTCCACAAACCCAAAGGCCATTTCTAATAGAAGAAATTTTTCTTACCTGACCAATACACTGGACAAAATATCTTAAGAAATTGGTACCAACAAGGTCTCACCAAATTATCTACAATCCAAATATGGGGAAAGTCTTACAGGGGTACCCCGGGTTACGAAATTAATTCGTTCCGCCGCCGCTTTCGTAACCCGGAATACTTCGTAAGGCGAAAAAGCCATAGGCGCTAATGGGGAAAAGCCGCGATTTCGTGTGAAATAGCGCTGAAAAGCACCAAAAAAATTTTCGTAACCCGAAATAACCTTCGTAATCCGGAACAGTTTTTTTGAATGGATTTTTTTCGTAACCCGGAAATTTCGTAAGGCGGCGCATTCGTATCCCGGGGTACCAGTGTATCTTGAAGGATCCACATTGGTTTTTAATTCTCCAAATTCTATAAACCATATTTAAGTATAGAAAGTTTAGAGACCAAGACAGCTGATGTCTTCCATGTCAGTGAGGCAATGACTCAGCTTCAGGTTTTAGTCTCAACTTCGAAGGCACTATCCAAGGAGTTGAACCTATTTTATGGATTTTATGGACTGGATTCACTATCTTATTAACATGGACACCACCAGCAGTCACTGCTTAGGAAAACATATGCTTGTGGGGTTTTGAAGGCCACAGTTGAGTTCTCAGCCCAAAAATCTGGCTCATAGCTTTCCTCATTTCAGCAGCTTAATGGAGGAACAAGGGCTCTATTGTTTTTGCTATTATTAAATAATTAGAAGGAGTCAGTACCCCTGGCTGATTTGTTTAAAACTCCCCAAAGATCTATCAGTAGATTCTACTTTCTGTCTAACCTTAATCTGTACTAGCAAAGAAATAAAGAGTCAACTAGATGCTAAAAGATCATTGCCTCACCATACTGGAAATTTCCTAATGCCTCTGCATTTCAAAGGACCAAACAGATTGCAAAAGGGCCAGAGTTTATCTTACGTTCTACTTTAAAGAGGACAATCCTCTATATGGAATTGTTTTACCCAAATTCACAAACCACAAGATAAAGGGTAGGAAAGTGCCTTCAGGTTGTCCCATCAACAGTTAGCACCTTGCAAAAGACTAAGGACATAAACCACTTTGTCACAGGACTTTGTGGCTGCTAAATCAGAATTTTGTTGTCTTCTTTAGCTGGTACTTATCACACAATGTTATTATCACTCCTGTTGCTGCTTTGCCTGTCAATTGTTGGTAGATTGCACCTTTTCACTGAGGGGAAAACCCATCCATGGATCCCAATATTTCTGCTTTTCCACTACTGCATTTGGTTCGATACGTCCCTACTGCTGCAGTTCCAATATTCCAGCAGTCATGTGGCATAAGTGGGCAGGATTCCCCTCCTCTCTCCCTCTTTATTCCCAAGTAGGTTGAAGTTGCTTTTACTTCATTTTCCTTTCCTTTCCTTTTCTATTTCTAATTCTTTTAATGTAATTTTATTTGATTTTATTTGATTTAATCATTCTGTTGTTGCATGCCTTCATTCCAGATTTATGATGACCTTACGGTGAACCAAGGCAGGATTGGTCCAGCGGAGGTTTGCCTATGTCCAACAAAGGCTTGCCAAATGGGGATTCAAACCCTGGTCTTCAGAGTCCTTCACTCAAACCACTACACTGCTCTGGCTCTTGTCTAATAAAATATATAATCCATCCCTAATCTGGTTCTCCCATGATTTTGCTATAGATCAAGAAGAACCAAAACACTTTAATTCTTCTAAGTAGCCTGGCAAGTACAAGAATGCTAATCATTTCTCTGCCAAGCAATCCAGCCTCAGCCAGAACAAAGGCAGTAGCATGTCCATCCAGGTCCTAGCCCTCTGAGTTTCCTGGCACATTGCGCAAAAGACTGTGGGCTTTGCATCAGTGGGAGAACAACAAGGGTGAAAGTAGGAAGAGGGGGGGGTGACAGGAGAAGGCAACACAGAACATTTCATCAGAAAGGAGGAAGCTCAGCAAACTAGATTGGCCTTGGGGGGGGGGGGGGGGGGTTCACAAAAGCCTGACTTTCAAAAGGCATGCATGAGCTGGATAGGTCATAGACAGGAAGGAAGACAGGGTTAGCCAGGAAGTGTGGAACAGCAAGCAAGGATCACCAAAACAGTATAATAGCACAATTGCAGGGAAGTGTAATAGTGATTGTTTTCAGACTATACGTACCCATTTACAACAGATTGTGAGACAACAGGTTGTGTGAGAAAGCCCATAGTCTTCTCCAGTTCAGAAGCGAGTCCTACATAGTTGAATGCAGTTTACCCCCAGATAAGTGTTGACTACCCACTCGGTGAGCTTAGGCTATAACTGTCTCAGTTTTAGAAGATGGCTATGGCAAACCCCCTCTGAAGAAACTTGCAAAAAAAAAACCCATGGGTAGTGTCGCCTTAGAGTTGCCATTAGTTGGAAATGACTTGAAGGCACGCAACAACAAAAGTGTATCAATCCTAAAATTTCATGACCACAGAAAATATGGCTATCTTTTAAAGGAAACCCCACATGATTTTCTAATTTTAGAGTCAGTTGTGTTAAAAATTATGTAAATAATTTATGTTAACATGCTTCTAATTTAAAATCAATGTGCATCCAAAGCTCCATATGTCTTCAAGGATCACAACTCTTGAAGAAGCACCTCTCCCTATATATCCCTGCCCATGGGCAGATGGATCTGTCTTCTTTGTGCAGTGGGAGGCAATGTGCTGTGGGAGAAGACCTTCCTTGATGGGGTACAAAGAAGTTCCCTAGTTGTGGAATAACCTGACTGGCACCAACAGTGGCTTCATTCCAGTACTTTTTGGCTCTTATCTGATTTCATCCAAATCTGCCCATGTCTGTGATTTTAAATTGTTTTAAACTGCTTAAACTGATTTTGAATTGTCTTTTTTAAACTTGTCAGTATGCTCATTGTCTGTCTAAATTATTTCAACCATTTTAAATCAGTTAAATTGATTTTTACTACAGTATATGAAGTTCTGAAATCCCGAGATATGAGATGGAATATAAATATTTAATTATATACATACACACAAATTTGTGTACATAGAGAATGGAGACTTGCCCACTACTGATCCAAAACCCAGCACAGTAAGTCAGCCACCCATTATTCAGCTGTTAAATCTGAAGTTTGGATCATGATAATGCAACAGTGCAAGCATGTAATTAGACGCTAATATCTGTAACAACAATGACAATAAAAATTAAAATATTTATATCTTGCCCTACATTTGAGGATCTCTGGGCAGCATATAATAAAATAAATTTAGAAGTACAGCCACCCCTCCGTTTTCACAGGGGATCCGTTCCAGACCCCCCAGTAAAAACTCAATATCGCCAATATTGGAGTCCCTATTGACTCGGGCGCGTGCCCCATTGTGTTCACCTCCATTTGCCCCTCACTTCCAAGGGATGCGGACTCCAAGTCCATGAAAACGGAAGGGCAATTGCATATAAAACAATGACAATAATTTTAAATAATTAAACCATTTAATACTTGAAGCAAGTCAATTTAAAACCAGTTAAAAGCAATTTCAAATAAAGCCACAGCTTTATTTTAGCAAGTCATAGCACAAGTGAAAAATGGATAAATTCAGTGTTTTAACTTGGTGTGAGAATGACACCAGCATTGGTGCCAGTTGAGTCTCTGACAAGAGGTATTCTATCACTGCAGTGTCACAGCAGAGAAGGCTCTCTCCCATAGCTTCCCAAAGTCTATTGCCCCCATTGCTGGGATCAGGGTTAAAAAGGCTTATCTGCCATTGCTAGTGTAAATTTCATTTCCTTCCAAGACTAGGGTTGCCATAAGTCAGGACCTCCAAACTGGGACAAATGTAGGACAAGTGTAGGACAAATTTTTCAAATGTAGGACAATTTTTTTTAAAAAATGGAGGACACGAAAAAATGGCTTCTTTTTAAAAAATGTTAACATAAGTGCATGTTTCTTAGGCATGATCAAAATGGAGGACATTTGGGCATTATTCCTAGACAGATGGCACAAATGTACTTCCCTTTCTGGCCAAACCATCCCCCTCCCCATCCCAAAACACAGGACAGCACATTTGGGCATTGAACATGGCTTTACTTAACATGGTAATCTCTTGCATATTTCAGAGGCTTATTGCATAACCAAACTCGTTGGGTTTCACACTGAACATGGGTTCACATAGCTATGCATACTGAATATGTCAAGGTGGTTTAACAAGAAGTGATTTGCCCTCAGTTTCATGTGTCTCTCACCAACTATACTTCTCAGAAGTGTGTACTTGGTCAAGGGACTTTGGTTTTTCTTCACTGCGCATGAGTTTGTAAAAATCACCTCAGAAGCTTGCTGATATCAATACCACCACCACCACCATCATCATCACCAGTATCATTGTTAAAGCAAACCTGTACAAATGGAATGGAAATCCTCCTCCCTCCTCCTCTTCTTCCTCCTTCATCCCTCCTCCTTTTCTTCCTCCTCCTTCATCCTTCCTCCTCCTCCTCTTCTTCCTCCTTCATCCCTCCCTCCTCCCTCCTCCTCTCCTTCCTCCTCCTCCGCCACCGCCTTGGCACGCTCCCCCTTGCGCACTCCAGTGGCAGAGGCAGGCAGCCACCTCCGCCTCCTCCTCCGCCTTTCTAGCCCCGCGCGCAAGCAGGGGCAAGTGTGCGCTGCCGCCGGCCAGCCAGGGCCAAGACAAGCGCCCAGCGTGCGAGGCAGAGGTGGAAGAGGAGGTGGATGGCTGCTGCCTGCCTGCTTCCGGTGCGCGGACGGGAGCACGCAGGCAGGCCCCTCCTCCTCCTCTGCCTCCGCCTGCCTTGGCGCGCTCCCCGTCCACGCACCGGAAGCAGGCAGGCAGCAGCCACCCACCTCCTCTTCCACCTCCGCCTCGCACGCTGGGCGCTTGTCTTGGCCCTGGCTGGCCGGAGGCAGCGCACACTCGCCCCTGCTTGCGCGCGGGGCTAGAAAGGCGGAGGAGGAGGAGGCAGTAAATGTCTGGCCGGCTGCATGAGCAGCCGTGGCCATACAGGGCGCGCACGGGGGCAGAGGAGGCGGAGGAGGAGGAGGAGGTGGGTGGCTGCGGGCGGGGCAGTTCCCCCCTCTTGCCTGGAAACCGGACCGGGACTGGGCCAGGACCCCCAAAAGCAGGATTACCCCGCCTACAGGCGGGATATGGCATCCCTATCCAAGACACATTTCATTCATTTATTTATTTATGGTTATAGACCAAAATAACCATGACTCAATAGTCACTCTAAGATTAAGCTAAGGCTGTCTTGCTGCTGTACTTTGGTCTGTGCCATCTCCTGTGCATTATAACTACCTAAAAGGCACGCTCAACTCTACAAAAGCTCACGCTACCAGCTTCTTTCTTTCATTTAGTCTCAAAGGTGCTACAGGATCCCTTTCCATACCTAAAAACAACTACATCACAATTATTCAAAACATAGACATTAAGACATAACACCAACAACACTGTTTTCTTTCTTATATTAATGTCTATTGCCATGTCTTAGTTTTAAATGGATATGGAAAAGAGTAGCCCTGCACATGGTTATATTACAGAATTGTAAATGACACTAGTAATGACAGAATAGATAAATAATATTATTTTGCTTCAGAAACTGCAACCACAAGAACTAATATACACTAAGAGGTGTTTCTCATAGGACACTGGATCTTACTTAAATCACAAAAGCCTTCTAGAAATTTTGTAGTAAAGCATGACTGATTTCAAAAAAATTCACCTGACACATGGGAGCCCACTATCTGAGTCATTGTTAATTATTTTGATTTCTACATTTATGCATTTTTAGTGATGGGGTGGAAAGAGATAATTGTGACAAATATCATAAAATTTGTTTTGAATACTCTGCACTTTGACATAAATGAATGGAGGTCATTATTAACTCGTCTCAAACAGCAAAATGTATTGGGCCAGTTGCAGTTCAGGGAGCAGTGACCAAATTTGCTATAATACTCATTTACACCAGCCACATTATAAGATGAGAACATTTATCTCAGGAAAAACCATGTAGATGTGTCCTTAGTTTTTGCTTTGATTTCTTGGTGGACAAGGATCACAGTAGTCATACTTTAAGAATTCAACAGAACAAGTGCTGAATATTCTGAAGTCTTATTCAAAATATTATTCAAAATTGTAAGATCTAGAAATACGACATCTGTGGTGTCTATCACATCTCTGTCTATTGGAATACATTTTGTTGCATATTAAAGGCTCATCTTTCCCAACTTTCATGGGCTGGAGGCCAGATCATCAAATGAAAATGAATCTTAATCTTGCTCAGTTAGTTCCCTCAAAAATAAAACAATGACACAAAACAAATGAACTGATATTTTTTTCATAGTTCAGCATATTCTCTCTCTCTCTCTCTCTCTCTCCCTCTCTCTCTGAGCTAATGCAAGTAACATTCCACCAAAGTAAAATTCCTAGTACTGTGAACCCTTGGCATCTGCTAGGGTTTGTTCCAGGACTCTCCGTGGATACCAAAATCCATTCAATACAATGGCAGAATAATTTGTTGTCCCAGATACAGTATAAAATGAACAAATCAAGGTTTGCTTTTTAGGAATTTATATTTTAAAAACAAAATACTTTCAAGCTATGGATGGCTGAATCTGTGGATAAAGAATCCAAGGATATGCAAGGCTGACTGTAATCTTAAAAGATCAGAACTCTACCATCATGTAGATTCAGTAAATCAGCACAAAGGCTTTATTTGCTTTAGTATCTCTCCCCACACCTTTCCCCTTTTCTCCAACTATACCCTCAAATGATGTCAGATCTACTCCAGGCTCTTTATTATGAGTATCAAGTACTAAAGATATCACTTTAGTTCTCAAACATTTCACCTTTGAACTTTGCACTCCTGGTAAATGCAGAAATAAAAAGGCTATTTCTCAGGCAAACTGCTATCTGACATGACAACCCATCTGTCAACTTCATAATGCCCCCCCCCTCCAATGTTTCTGTCTTGTTTCAAATTTCAGCTCAGACAACAAGATTATGACAGCTTTGCCATGCACAGACACAGCCCTGAAAACTCTCTGGAATGGTTTGAAGTGGAGGCACGACCCCAGGCTGCATTTTGAAGAACGCAGTGACTGGTGGTGGTGGTGGTAAGGAACATGTCCTTAACACAGTGCAATCACTGGTTGTAATTAAATAAGTCTTAACGTAATTATAAAACCACATTTTAAAACAAATAAATAAAAATGGCAGTTTTCAAATTTCATCGTCTATTGTTTCCCCCAACAGAATATAATTTTATATCTTTAGCTAGCCAGGAAGCTGACCACAGGTATGGCTCTGTGGTGATTGCTTCTCTTTTTCCATTATAAGCATGCTATACCCAGTCATATTTTTAGAATATCAGTTCATGTTGAATGGCATCCAGATATCTTAGGATTTTTTTTTCTTGCAGCATATAAAACTGAATAGGGAAGCTAAGTCTTGGAAATGCAATTCACTCACTTCTTCCATGTTAGCTGCATGACTCATTCAGCTGCAATGCCAAAAGGCACTGTAAAAACTTATTCAAAATTGGAGGAGGAGGAAGAGACCATGAAAATGTCTCCCACGTAAATTGTATGTGCTCAGAATCCACACACACACACACACACACACTACAATATTGTCAAAATGTGTCATTTTGAATATCTTGTGAGACCCAATTCCAATCTTTCATTTCACTCATGTCCCAATCAAAAGTAAAGTTAAACAGTCCTCAGTTCAGTGGATAACACAATAGACTTACTACATATTTCACTCACATGGAGGCACTACATACTGAGTTGCACCTAAACTGGTCCAGCTTATTGAAAGTCTGAAGAGTTTTGGGGAAAGGCTTTTTTTACATCTTTGTACCCAGAATCCTCCTATCCAGCAAAGCCAGTGGCTATACTGGCAAGAAATTTTGGGAGCAGTAGCCCAAGCTCTGAACTGGAGAAAGTCTAAAAGGTAAAGCCCACAGTGCAGTGTTACAGCACATGCTTTCTCCATGGAAAGTCCCAGGTTCAATCCCCAGTGTTCCAGTTTAACAGGAATAGAGAAACTACTATTATAATAGCTTTACAACAAAATCTCAGTATAAATATATTGCTAAAGGCTTTTGTACCAAATAGATAAGTTGCTCCTTTAGAAAGGGCCTTTTCAGTGGAAGGGATCCAGCATGGTGTAGCGATCTGAGTGTTGGACTACAAGTCTAGAAACCAGGGTTTGATTTCCTGCTTGGCCATGAAGGCCCCACCCCATGGCAAGGGAGAAGGGATGGCACAGAACCTCCTGTGATTCCAGATTCCCAAGTTCATGAGGAGAAAGACCCCCAGTTGGGAAAGTCACACTCTCTCAGCCTCAGGCAATGGCAAACCTCCTCTGAACAAATCTTGACAAGAAAACTCCAGGATAGGCTCACCTTAGAGACACCATACGCTGGAAACTATTTGAACGCACATGACAACAATGGCCTATGTTTTGGTCCTTTGTGCCCCATGAGAAAAGCTTTTTCTTCTCCCAGGCTTTCTATACTCGTTCAGTATTTAATTATTGTATTCATACTTTGTACATAACAAGTAACAGCATTATTTGCTGTTATTTATTTGTTTAATAAATATCTTGCTTTTCTTCTTAGGCAGCATAGTTGCTGGAAGGTACAAAAACAGAATAAACAAACAAACAAACATAACTGAAACTAAATTCTCACCTCTACAAAATAGCATCTGGCCTATAAAACCTGTTTCATACTGACTGTGTATTAGCACTGTTGCAGAGTGGGAATCACATAGTCCTCCAGATATGATTGGACTGCAACTCCCAGCAGCCCTAGGCAGAACAGTAAAATGGTAAAGATGGAGAGAGTTGCAATTCAACAATATTTAGAAGACCTCAGGATTCCCACACATGCACTACTGAATGCAGAAGGTACAAACCAATGTAGATTTAAATCCTTTGGCCTAAATCCAACAGCTAGTCCCAACTAGAGTACATCCCCTGACTCAGTGGGGACTTGGTAAGTCAACTTTTAAGTAGGTCTTATTGAGTCAGTGTTCCCCTGATTCTATATCTCTGCTCCAGTCAGGACAGACAACTGTCAATGAGAATTTGATAAACCAACATTTATGTAAATTCCATTGTTCATCACTGATTTACATTAGTACCTTATTGATACAAGATAAATCAACATTTATGTAAGATCTATTGATTCAGAATGTCATTGATACAATGTAAGCCAACACTTATATAAGTTCCATTGATTCAGTGGGTGTGTTCTAGTTGGGACTAACAATTGGATTTAGCCACTGGTTGTATCCGGTGACGTCTTTTCATCATCAGAATAAGCATTTATTTTAGGAGTACAAAGAAACTGCTGGAGGGAGGAGGGGGAAGGAAAGCCCCAATGAACAAGAAGGTGTGCACTAGCACAGCAATGGATGAAGGCCTTAGTTATTATTATTTATTATTATTAACCTTTATTTATAAAGCGCTGTAAGTTTACACAGCGCTGTACATAAATGTTTTAGTCAGATGGTTCCCTGTTCTTGTGGTTGCAGTTTCTGAAGCAAAATAACAACAGATACTAATATTCATGGTCTTATGTGTGCATGTGTATAATCTAAACATGTATCGATTTCTCCTACCCATGCATGAATAATGTATATTGACAAAGTCATTCTATTTAAATGATTTCCTTTTTTTTAAGGGAAGAACACATTTTAACCCATACGCAGAAAGGTGAAAGACATTGTGTTCTATGCATAAAGAACAATAATATAATGTGTCTGGTGACCCAGAAAAAATATATCGCTGCTTCTAGGTTTGTTCACTGCATGTCTATGTCAAGAAACCTGGAATAAAAAGTGAGAGGGTGGATTTTATTTTGCTTCAATCAACAAAGATCGAGCATGGAAAGAGTTGCATTCTGACTATATGTGGAGATCAACACTGAAAGGGTGAAATAATTTCTACTTTGACTCATCAGTTTATGAGTTCAGCCTGCATACAAATGTCTCCAGCTCCATCTCTCTGTCCATTTGAAGATGAATGGCCACTAGAAGAATGAGACAGGACGTTGCAGGGTCTCTTGCAGTTCTGAACTTTATGTCTCTGAAGTAGTCCTCCCCAACCAGGCACCATTTAGAATATTTTTGACTATGACTCCAATCGCCCCAACACCACCAGCATTGCCAATATCAGGCATGCCAGGTTTATACTCCAAAATATTGGGAAGGCATCAGTTAGCAAAGTCTGCTATAGAGATACTTATATAGGGGAATCTCAGTATCCTTGTACTGTATCATCCATTCAGCAAATATGGGCACTATATACACACATACGCGCACACACACACTAACTATACATACACTAGACTATGGGGCCTGAAGCAGGGATACTGCTCAGTAATATGAACATCCATTTGCAAATTGCTGTGAGCAAAAGAATGGAGGCAGAGGCATGCAGAAACCATTCCCACCTCCAAGTTGCTACCTTGCACCATTGGGTACAACTCACATTGAGGAAGGGAAGGTATAGCCACTAGAAGGTTAAAAGGAGATCTGCATAATTCCAAATAATTCTCCAATGGAAAAGGAAAATGGGAGGGCAGCCCATAAGGAACTATCTTCCTCTCATCCACTGCAGCAGTTCTCCCTAGCACAGTCCCTGGAACAGTGTGGCTTTGCCATAAAGCAAAGGTATGACATTTGCATTTCCTCCCTTCTCATTACCTTAGTTTGGGAGGTATGTGAGGTGTGTGTGTAGGTTTTTTTCTGCCTGTTTTGTATAACTCCTCCTCCTGATTTTGCTTTGGATTAAAAGGAATGTGTTTGGCATTATTGTGCCAAAGAGGGGCAGGGATACTCCCCAGGAGAGATGGGGCCGAGCGCTCGTGCAAATTCAGCTCTGGAGTGTTTTTGAGACAATTGGGGGATGTTTACTATCTTGGTCTCAAATAATTCAGAATTTAATCTATTTTTAACTCATCTCATCTCTTGTCTACTGTGGAGGATTAAGGAAAAAAAACTATTTTAAAAGAGAATAAAATTAAAAGAAAATAGTCAAGATCATAAGTAGCAAAAGATCTCCAATCATGGCAGTTATTATTTCACAGGGTCAGATAACTCTTTTTTAAAAGAACTGAAAAAGAGAGAGAGAATATTTTGCATGAAAACCACTAATATTCATGTACTTGAAAAATAACAGGATGGAGCTGGAAACAGTCTGAACTAGTGCTTAATATCCGTTTGGAATGTTATTCAGACTGTGCCAGGTGGTGGTGGCTCATGCCTAGCACTGCACGCTTCCAGAAAGCATCTGGAAGTGGAATAGTGAACATTTTCTGCAAACTCAGAGCTACAAAACCACCCCTACTCCATCAGGCCTGCACTATCCATATCCAGTTCAGACTAGGTCATAAAATCCAATTCCCTCAAATAACTTGGGAAAAAATAGATTAGCTGCAACTGGTGATCTCTCTCCCCTTCTCTCTCTCTCTCTCTCTCTCCTCTCTGAAGTGTAAAAAAGGCTTCAGGCTGCTGTGTATGATCTACTATTAAAGGGACATTCATATTTCACTTTCTAGAATGGAAGTAATGACATGGGAAACTGAATTACTTGCACTGCAGTCTGGCAGTCTACAGGAGATACCTTTACAAGTCATTATCCTAGCTTTTAATATAGCTGTCAGAAAGATACACAGAAAATTTCTTTCTTTTTTTAAAAAAATCTCCAGTCATGCCAGCTTGTTAAAACGCAGCTGGACCACACTCCATACCACAAACCCAACCATAACTGGGTAGTTTTTATATGGCAGGATATTTGAGCTTTGGGGAGAAAGAAACAGTTGCTGATGACATTTTGTATCACTTAGATACAGATTCATTTATTTCCATGCAGTCAAGAGTATTGCCAAGTATTACAAAGCCAAATTTCACAAACAAAGACTGCATAATCTAAGATTTATAGAGCGCCAAATAAAATTACATTTAAAAAAAGCAAAACTAGAATTCTGTATCTCCAAGACAAGATAAAACATTCTTCTTTGATCCATAACACATAGCAATTGATGCATTCTTCACAGGAGTGTATTTTACAGTCTACTGGATTCTTCATAGATCTCCTTAAGATACAACCTAATTATCACTTGTTCTGTACTGAGCCAGTGTAGTGGTAGAAGTCTGAGAGTAAGGCTAGGAAAGGGTTCAAATCTCTATTCAGCCATGGAAACCCAAATCACACACTCTCAGCCCCAGAAAACCTGTGATTGGTTTGCTTTATGGTTGCCATAAGTAAGAAATGACTTGAAAGTATACAACAACAACAATAACAACTGTACTTACAATATATAATAATAATTATATATATACTAAATCTCTTTTAAACCAGTAGGTTGGACTACTATGCTCAGACTATGCTGTTCCTTACTTCTAAATCAGTCATTTAACAGTCATGCTTATCCTGGCCCAAAGCTCATCCACTCTGAACTTCTCCAGTTCTTTTGGACAGAAAGTTAGGATAACACTGTTAAGGAGAAATCATATATCATGATATTATTCTGGAAATGAATGCAGTTGTTTTACCCATCTAACGGGATATATCAAACAGTCTCGGTCTCCAAGATTTTTAGAAAATTCCTTCATCAAACTCTTCATATATGATTTAGAAATGCATTTCACCACTACAGATGAGACAAATCACTTTGAGGATTGATTGTTCATTTCCTGAATGTTTATCCTAAGAGGAAAACAAAGCACATTGAGGAGGTTTTTAACTTGTAGTTTAACATTTTTATGCTTGTATTTGTTTTGGTGCTGGAGGCACTTCAGTGCTACATGAATTGGTAGGCAGTGAAGGGGAAGCATTAACAATGATTGTAGAGACTTCTTTTGAAATATCTCCAGGGGCATTAAATTTTCACAACATGACCCCTCACATATATAAACAAGTTGCAAAAAGAATACCTGTTGCCACACTCTTTTTCTATGAAAATTTAGAAACCCTGAAGCTGTTTCGGAACATTTTCTCATTTGTAAGTTCAATGTGTTCACACTTTCTGTTTCTAAGGACATCACCACCAAGAACGTAAAACTCCATGCTTGCTCAGTTTCAGTCTACTATGACTTCCAAAAATGTTTAGAGGGTCTCTTCCAGAAAACTTTAGGTCCCTCTTTTGGTTTTGGTGTCATCCAGTCTCCCTACTGAGAGGACAGGAGATGATGGTTTTGTTGTTGTTGTTTGGTTTTTTTGGCCCATGTAAACAAGATCACTCTTTCTTGTCAAGAGTAAGAACATTTACAAGTTGGGTTTTTTCCTCAAGTTTACTGCTGACCAGACTCATACATAGACAATGCATCCACTGGATATTACATGCATAACATTGCTGTAGCAAGCCATTCCTGACCATATCATATAACTGCCATTGTTGATGATGGTGGTGATTTTTCAACAGAGTAATACAGAGACCTCTCTAGGCTAACATACCTTGCAGTGAGGGTGATGTAAGCTAGTTCTTTGAACAATGACAATGGGAACAGGGTTTTGAAACAGAAACACACAGAGGCACATGAAAAGAGACAGGCAGACAGAGAGACAGATACAGAAACACACAGAGGAGCTACAAACTAAAACAAGGAGGACAGAGGGGAGTAAGAAATTAATTAGTTTTACATTTCACTGATATACCACATCCATACTTTCTGAACTTGAACAGGGACTGGCATGCAACTTGCCATAAAAACCTATACATTTGTGATGTTTGTGTTGCAGTTTGCAAAAGACAGTGGAGGAGACAGGGTGCATTGAAGGAGTGTATGCTTTTAAAATGTACCAAAAATACTTTTTTCAATTAAAAACACTTCATAAATTATACATTTGCAAAAGTGCATGAAATGAGCAGATTTTAAACATCCATATCAAAAATACTTTTAATATAGAAAAAATCTGTACAGATTATCATAGGATTAAACAAAATCAAATCCTCATCAATTATAAATTATAAAATTTAAAGACAAAGAATACATAAAACAGAACGCGATAAAAGACATAGTCTCAGAATTCTATAAAAAAACTGTTTAAAGAAGAAACATCTTAAAGAATGTCGAAAGAAGAGAATTTGTAAAGAAATAACAAATCCCTCAATTTACAGATAAGCACAAAGAAGAACTAAACGCTCCAATTACAAGGGTAGAAATCGACAGAGCAATAATGAATTTAAAAGAAAACAATGCACCAGGACCAGATGGTCTCTCAGCAAAATATTATAAACCACTCAAAGAAATATTAATACCTCCACTACAAGAAACAATCCATCAAATAGATTATGCTGAATTTCCAGAAACCTAGGGCCATTCACTCACAATTTTAATCCCAAAGGAGGGGAAAGATCTTGAAGTAATTAGCAACTACCGTCCTATATCATTATTTAACCTGGACTATAATATATGCATCAATCCTGGCTGCAATATTAAAAAAAAGTTTTAACAACATGGATACATGAAGTTCAAGATGGATTTTTACTAGGAAGATATCTTAAAAATAACATCAGGGTAGTAACAGATATATTAGAATTTTACGAAATTCATAAAGATCGGGAAATAGGTATGGCACTATTAGACCTGAAGAAGGCTTTTGACAATGTCAATTGGGATTTCCTGAAAATAGTTTTAGAACTGAGTGGCCTCTGAGGAAGATTCCTAAATTGGATTCATAACATCTATAAAAAGCAGTCTACTCAAATAATCATAAATGGCGAGAAAACTAAACGCTGTAGTATCAACAAGGCAACACGCCAAGGTTGCCCATTGTCACCACTTCTCTTCATTGCCGTAATGGAAGTATTGAACAGAAAGATAAGAAATGACCATCTAATCAAAGGACTGAAAATATATAATCATAGCTACAAGCTCAGACCATTTGCAGATGAACTTCTAGTATTTTTGGACAATCCTATAGATAATATGACAAGACTAACACAAATACTAGATACATTCAGTAACCTGGCAGGCTTCATGGTAAACAAAGACAAAAGTGGTATTCTAAGAATCTCACAAGAGAAGAAGAGGAAGATTTAAGAAAGGATATGGACTTCCAAATATTGCATAAAGCCAAATACTTATGGATAACAATCACAAATAAAAATTCAGACCTCTATAAAAACAATTATATCCCAATCTGGAAAAATACTAAAGAAGATCTGATTAATTGGAGAAAACATCAACTATCTCTACTTGGCATAATTGTCACTATTCAAATGAATGTCCTCCTCACAGATGCTCTATTTATTCCAGAGAATCCCTATTATATTGAACAACCAGCCATTTAAAGTATGGAAAAAAGACCTATCCAGCTTTATTTGACAAGGTGAAAAGCCAAGAATAAAATTATCGGCAATGCAAGATTTAAAAGAAAAGGGCGGACACAGGCTCCCAAATTTGGAAATCTACTATAATATATGCACTCTAACTTGGATAAAGGACTGGATCTCTTTAGAAAATCCAAAACTATTGGAGTTATAAGGTATAAAGATGAATCTAGTGTTTGTTTGGAGGTTCTAGCAGGGGAGCGCAGCTATCGTATACCCTTGACCGAAGAACGGTACCGGTCGTCCTCTTCCACCGAGCGCGCAGCTTCGGGAGGGACGCACATGGAGCGGTGAGGGAGGAAGGGGACACCCGCCTAGCCAGCCAGATCAGCCGAATCAACCCTGGCGATCAATGGGGTGACAGATGTCTCAGCCAGATCGCCCTCACATCCATATGTGTTTAGTTAAAATGAATGTATATATATGTATGTAAAGAGTATTTTTAAATAATAATAAAAAAAAAAAAAAGATGAATCTAGGTTGGCATGCATACCTGTGTTATGAGAAAACAAAAACAAATAAAGATTTTTTTGCACACTGTATACAAAAAAATATTATATATAGTATAGAATAAATACAAAAGGCACGTGTATAAGTTGAGGTCAACTTTTGGGGCCAAAAATATGGATTTTCATATGACCGTGGATAGGTCGAAGGTGTGCTCGCCTCAGTGTCTCCCTCACTGGGCTTTCCTTGCAAAAGAAGCCCAGCAAGGGAGAGGCTTTTGGGCAATCGCGCGCCCACTTGGTGTCTCCTCAGCCAGGCCCCTTTGCTGAGGAAAGAGCCTCACCGAAGATAGGCTTCTGGGGAATGCAATCGGCCTCCCCAGCATCCCTTCAGCAGGGCTCCTTCCCAAAGGAAGGGGCCTCACCGAAGAGAGGCTTCTGGGGAAGGCGATCGCCCTCCCCAGCATCCCTTCGGTGGGGCTCCTTCCCAAAGGAAGGGGCCTCACCAAAGAGAGGCTTCCGGGGAAGGCGATCGCCCTCCCCAGCGTCCCTTTGGCGGGGCTCTCCTTAGCCAGGCCCCTTCTCGGGGGGAAGAGCCTCACCGAAGAGAGACTGCAGGGCGCGCAATCGTCTCCCTCACTGGGCTTTTCCCATCAAAGGGAGCCAAGCCAGAGGGGGCTGCGAGGCAATCGGTCACCCTTGCCAGCATCTCCCCAGCTGGGCTATCTCTTGCAGAGGTAGCCCGGCTGGGGAGAGGCTTGGTCAAAGTACCGCATTGCCCCGTAGATAAGTCGACCCGCGATTTTGGATGCCATTTTGAGGCAAATTTTTCCCGACTTATAGTCAAGTATATATGGTACATATCAATAGATTCTAGAATACTATAAGAAAGATCTGGAGATACAAGGAATAGAAAGGAAATGAGAGATTTTGATAAAATAATAAACGGAAGAGAGAAACACATAATAAAGAAACTCTATAAACTATTACTACAAATAGAATTAATTAAAGAAAAATCAAAACAAACATGATTAAAAGGATGCAGAACATTGGAGAAGAAATACCTTTAGCCAATTGGGAGAAGGTATGGAAAAACAATTTAAAATTAAATGTAGCAATCTATAAGAAAATTAATACAAGATTTTCTTTAGTTGGTACATGTATCAAAGATACAGAAAAGAAATCAAGTCAGTTGTTGGAAATGTAATGATAAACCAAGTACTTTATATCATCAATGGTGGCAGTGTAATAAAGCTAAAAACATCTGGAAAGAAATCCATGAAATTATGGAAGACTTCTTACAGAAGAACATTCGTCTAAAACCAGGTCCATTCTTACTAAATATTACCAACGTAATTAAAGACAAACTATCACAGGAAGATACTAGTATAATACTCTATATGATAACAGCTGCACATTTGCTTTACGCAAAATATTAGAAAAGTGATATAATTCATACCAAAGAAGAATGGATAATTAAATTGAATGACTTAGTAACAATGGACACATTATCCATGTATATTAATAGTAAGACAAAACAACATTACTGTACAAAGAAAAATGGAAGAATGTATCCAAATTTTGGAAATAACTAATCAGTAATAAACATAAGACAAATAGAACTGTTCAGTAGCTTAAGATAATTTAAATAATTTGTATGAAAGTTGGTAAAATGCACAAATAGATATTTTGAATACAATAACTAATATTTCAGTTAAAGTAAGATGTTTATTCTTTTGATTTACAAAAACTGTTACGCTGAGAACAATGAATCACTGATTATAAAAAAAAATTCAAAAAGAGAATTATTTCTAAGAAGTATATTTTTTGCAGGAGGATGTATGTAAAATAGAAATGCACAAATGTTTGTGCTTTACTTCCTTTCCCCCTCCTCTTTTTTCTTTCTTTTTTCCTTTCTTTTTCCATCCTTTTTTTCTTTCCTTTCACTATAAATACTTTAGTAAACTTTATACATGTATGTATGTATGTATGTATGTATATGTGTAATTTTTAAAACCAATAAAATATTATTTTAAAATCCTCATTCAGAAAAAACAAAAACAAAATAAACTTCTTAAGAAGTGAAAAAAAGTAGAACTTATATAAAATCAAGACTGAAAAACTGGCCAGCACAACACTGACATCATCCTGCAGTGTACTATGTACAGCTAAACATAGGAACATAGTGGGATACTTCTCCATCTCCTTTTCCCCATCCTGCTTCCCACAAGCTATTAAATATCTGTGTTGAGTAAGTTAAAACAGCTAAAAAGCAGGTGGTGAGGTGAGGGGAGAGATATTGCATAGATCCGTCTGGCAGAACCTGATGCTATGTCTTCTGAGATCTGTTAAAGAAAAGAGAAGAAGGTATCCTGTCCTGTATTCAACCTGGCAGTCTTAGTCCTAAACCATAGCACTAGGAGCTGGGAGAATTTTCTAAATGTTTACTTCACAAGTATATATCTTTCCCAGAATGTTTCTATTGAAATTTTTCACATTAAAAAAAAACCTCTAGTCTACACTTTTGGAGAGAAAATATGAACTACCTCCCAAACTGTATAAGATTTACAAGAAACAACTGCAGCTAATTTTTAGGGAAGTATGCTTGTGTGCTTGTAGATGTAGTGGCAAGAGGCTGGTGTGGGACTGATGGGAGCCAGGATCAAAACACAAACCACACATTCAATAACATTTGGAAGAAGGCTGGTCAGAACTCTAATGTAATTACAACTGTATAGGTTGGCCTGGGATGAGGCAAAGATCCAGAGACTGAAACCAGCAATTGAGTGACCCAAAGAATTTGACACACCAGTCTCTTGTCCCAATGCAAGAGGTAGCGGTAGACAGCCACTGTGTGGTTTTCTGCCGCCTGGGAGTGAAGCTGGTCCCAAGCACAGACAGGTGTTACCCTGGATGCCTTCATTCCCAGAGTTCCTTAACAGCACCTCACCCAGGAATGATGGGTTCAATGCCCAACATCTCTCAAGACCAGATCTTGTCCCAAGCTGTGCCATTTAAAGTTGTGACAGAGCACATTTCAAAGTAAATTATGGCACCATGAGAAACCATTAACAATCTGTTCTAAATATACAGTTTGGGGGTTGGGTGGGACTGGAAGGGAAGGCAGCTAAACTTCAGCTGCCATGTAAAATGGAACAGGCCTCAGTATATATTCACCAGGTGGACCTGAATGAAACATGTTGCTTCAGTGTCAGGCACCTGTTAAACACACCCCATACACCAATTGGCTGGCTTCTCCCTGGCTTACAAAACAGGCACAGAAGCCCAGGAAGAAGATGCCTCAACAATGCTGGAAGGTAGCAACTCTCTCAAACCTCTCCATCCATCCACCAGGTAAGTCTGGAGTGGGGGGTTCCTGAATAGCATTTCTGTTTTTCTGAACAGTAACAGTGACTTGTGGCAGAGGCCAAAAGAATTCACAGTACTGTACTCATCAAAAACTATCAGCTTACTACAGTGAGGTAAACCACCTAGCCATTTGATCTACTGAATGTCAATCTGCAAAGTAAATTTACTGTAAATTTTCATTGCAAGGATTTTGCAATGAAAAAAACCCAGAAAATAATCTGTTATACAAAATTTTATCAATTAAAAAAATCAAAGAGAGAAAAAATAAAGGGAAATGGCCTAAGGTTTGTAACCATAGGTACATCTACAACCAAAAAAATTCTGATGCGGCCTGGAATATCCTTCTCCAGCACTGTCCCAGATCTAGTATGTGACTGCCAGATGCACTGTCATGACAATGAGGTGAAGCCAGAGCACCAGGGAGGAAGACTTTTCCCTTTCCCCACCAGTGGCTGAGCTCAGCTGTGGAGCAGGTGGCAGGTGGCACTGGCCACTTAAAGATGGCAATGCTGCCCACCCACCCAAATCTGGCCCAATCCACCTGTCCACATGCAGCAACAGCCAGCAAAACACTGCATTTTCTGGAGAACTCCATACTAAATGGAACTTATTTTAATTCAGTTCACCGGCCAAAACAAATACAAAAAACAGATTCACTACAGAACTGGCTTTATGCCATGTAAATAGACCATAGCTGATAAAAGGTGAGTCAGGAAGTTTTGGTCAGTGTAGACAAGCCCCATGTTAGTCCATGGAAACAAACAAACAAACAAAAAATCATGATACTAGCAGGACAATCCCTTTATTGATGAACAAAAAATTTCAAAATAATTAGCAAATTTGTAGAACTCTCAGGCTGGGGCTGACCAAAAATAACAAAAGTGGGCATTTTCCACAGTGCAGAATATGCAACAATACTTTCAGAATTAAAGCAAAAGATTTTCATGGCTCATGAAACCATTCTATTCATACAGAATGAGGAATTTCAGCACTCGTGAGTAAACACACTCAGATTGCAAGGTTGTAGTGAGCCCTGCCTGTTGTTTAAGATAGATAGCACTTTGCTAACAGAAAAGCATACAGAATTATGTGCAAAATAAAAACAAAAAAATGTCTGAATAAAATTTTATTGCAATTTTCTTAAATGCAAAAGATTGCAAATGAACATTTAAACATTTTAAAAATCCAAATCGGCAGATATGCAATGTTCAAAAGTACTGATGTAAAGTCCATATACTAAAAAGCCTGTTTTTAAAAAGCTTATTGAAACAAAAAGATCTCTAAAAGACGCATTAAAAACTCAACAACAAACCAACAAACCAATGGGTTGGCTGGCCTCCAAACAGAAGGACATTCAATAGCTTTGCTACTACCAGTGAGAAGCTCCCAAGGGCTGGAGCCTTTCCATGAACCAAGGTGAACATTCTGATTTAAACAATCGATTGGGGGAGATGACAGGACACAGCCATCTGTTCATCTGACACTGTTGATGGCCACCTACAGGGTTGTCCAATGTGTGCTATTGCCACCAGGTCTATTCCTTTTGGCCATCTGCCTGCAGAACTTGGGAAACTTCCTTTTGAGAATGCAACTCTAAAGCAGAGAAACCACAAACACCTTTCTACAGAGCTTTGCTCTCCACCTGCAGGGCAGGGAAGGGGCTAACCTAGGCACGGTACATACTGCCAGCAGGCAAACTATGAGGTGTCCCTCCACAGTAAAAAGAGCCCAGAAAAACTGGGTTCCTTAAGGCAATGGGCGCACGTCATGAGTGTGCCATTGGCACACCGGTGACATAAGCAACGCACAGCGACTTCTGTACGCTGCATTTCGCTTACATCATCATGCCGACACCCATGTGGATGGGATGCCACCATGATGCCACTGCCGTTACACGCTAGGATTTGGTAGCATGTGGTTACTGCCTGCTCCTGAACCCTAGTATCGGCAATGGCACACCACTTTTGGCCTGTCTGTCCCAGGCCCTAGTCTCCCATGGAAGAGAATTCCTCAGTTTCTTTTTGACTACTGTTCTCAGAATCCCTTGCCATCAGTGCTCATGTTGGCTGAGGATCTAAAGACTGTTCAAGGCACATCTCCACAGAAGAAAGCCAAGGCCTGGGTGTGCCTGCTGGCTCTAGAACTCAGGAATACTGCTACAACTTTACCATGGAGAAGAAATTATTTCATGGGTGTTTACAAACCAGATAGCAGCACACCTTTGAGGTGGCTCTCATTGCTATACTGTATTGTCATGAAGAGTTGGTGAAAATGAAGGAGAAAGAGCAACAGCTGGGTCTAGTGAACAGCAGTGGCTACTGAATTGTAGACTGATGAAGCCCACCCCTAACAGCATGATCCATCCCACACATAATATGGAAATTCTACTCCAGCCCCATAATGATACCTCCAACTTTCACAAATTAAAACTGGGACACATGTGCCACGCAACATCAGAGTGTAATCAAGATGGCTGAAGTTATTAATGAAACAGAACAGGTGAGCTGGGCGAGGATACAGCAGTTTGGTTTTGCCTGATACTACAGGGAAGAGAAAGATTCCATCTTCACCTCTCCTTTGCTGAGTTAACTGAGTGCAAACTACTTTTGCATTTTGAATTCCATATGCAGCAACTGAAGTAAGCTGAGAACAAAGGAGGAAAGTGGGAGGATAAGAGAGAAATTGAGCCATTTTAAAAGCAGCTGAAATAGTGGGACAACAGAAGATTAATTGGGACTGTCCCTACCAAACTGGGACAGTTGGAGGGTATGCTTTACCTCTTTCACAGCCACCATGTAACCCAGAAAGTACAATTGCTAGTATAATAAACCACTATTCTAGTGTACCCACTACTCACCAGTGGCACTACCCTTCCATGTTGGTGGGACTGCATGCTCCTGTGAAGCAAAAGGCTTTGCTGGCAGCAGCAGTGCTACTGGGAGAGTCTCCCATGATAGACAGGCATTTACTTAGGAACCAGACTAAATGTGCCAAACAGTTAATGGGCAGCAACAGTAGTGAGGGGGGGGGTGGCACTGGAAGATCTCTCAGAGACAACAGTAGTGGCACCATAGCTAAAGCTGAAGCTTGGTAATACTGTACAGAGGGAGGCACAGTAAATCTCCTTTTAAAGATCTTTTACATCTTTTACCATAAAAGTCCTATGATGAGACAATCCAAAATGAAACAAGAAATAATGCCAAAAATGAAACTCCCAGGTTGAAATGCATACAGCAAGCTACTGGACAACTACAAGTATCTACAAGTAACTCTGTCCCTAATGATGCAAATGAATTCACTTGTTGATGTGTTCAGAGGTGAAAGGAAAGTTTGAAAGGAAATTGATCACACACTGAAAGAGGACTTCTCGTTAAACATAGGTAACTGGAATGCAAAAATAGGAAACAGAGCAGAATCAAAACTTGGTCTAGGATCAAGAAATGAAGCAGGAGAACAGCTGATAGAATTTTGCAAAGCCAACAGTTTGCTCATTACAAACACATTCTTCAAGCGACCCAAGAGGCAACTGAATGCATGGATATCACCTGATGGCTAACATACAGAAATAAGATTGACTACATAATTGGAATCAGATGGTGGAAAAACTCCATTCTTTGTTCAAAAACAAGACCAGGAGCAGATTATGACACAGACAATTAACTATTAATATAAAAATTAGAATAAAACTACAAAACTAACCAACAAGCCTAAATACAAGCTGAAGAACATCCCTGCAGAATTTAAAGATAATGTGAAAAATAGATTTGCACTATTGAGACTAATTGGCTAGGACCCAAAAGAACTCTGGACAGAAGACAAGGACATTGTCAGGGAATAATACAAAAATACATTATTGTAGTTAAAAACAAGGAAAAGCCTCAATGGATGACAAATGAAAGCAGTTAAGGACAGCAGAGAACCAAAAGTAAATGGTGACATAAATAGAGTCAAAACGCTGAAAGCAACGGTCCCATGACATGTGTGTAGAGAGAGGAAGAATCAATGCAGAGAAAACAGGGTGACCAGATGTCATAGCTGCAAAGGAGGACAAAGCACTGCAAAATGTAAGACATTCAAGAAAAATGTAGGACATTGCAAAAAATAAAAGCTAAAAACACTCATATAAATGTAAATCCATGTTTCTTAGGGCCTGAACAGACAAGCCAAAATAAAGCTGCTTCGAGTCACTTTGGAGGTATGCTGTTTAAATGACACATGCATCTAAGAGGCCAGAAGCTGCGCCAAAGCTGTGTTCCAGTCCTTGGGACTGAAGCATGGCTTTGGCATGGCTTCTTGCGTCTTAGGATGCATGCATAATTTCAATAGCATACCTCCAAAGTGACCCGAAGCAGCTTTATTTTGGCCTGTTTGTTTGGGTCCTCAGTCATGCTTAAATTGGAAAACATTTTGACATTCCTCCTGAACAGAAGGTTCAAATGTAGGGCAAGTCCTGGAAAAGTAGGACATCTGGTCATCCTGAGCAAAACAGAAGATGACAACAAAAAAGAAAGAAAAAGGTACCTCTTTCACAAAATTCAAGAAATCAAAGGAAAATTTAATCCAAAAGTAAGAGTGCTCTACAACCAGCAAGGGAATGCATTAAATGACCAAGGCTTAGTGGTTAAAACACCAACCCTGACGATTGCAAGGTCATCAAATCAGCAGTTCGCGGCCTAAGTGCCATGTAACAGATTGAGCCCGTCACTAATCTCATCTTCTGACAAGCTAGCAGTTCAAAACATGTAAAAGTGCAAGCAGATAAATACATACCACTTCAGTGGGAAGGTAACAGCATTCTGTGCAGCCATGCTGGCCACATGATCACAGAGTCGTCTCTGACAATGCTGGCTCCCTCAGCTTATTAATGGATATCAGCACTGTCCCCTACAGTTGGATATGACCTTGTCAAAGGGGAAACCTTTACCTTTTAGAAATAAAAAGACAATGGAAACAATACACAGAAGGACTATAAAAAAGAGATGAAAGGGTGACAGATTCATTTGAGGTAGAACCATATGAAGGCAAATCTCCAGTTTTAGAAAGTGAAGTGGAAACTGCACTAGGAGCACTTGGAAGAAAGAAATCACCAGAACAGATGGCATACCTATAGAGCTGCTTCAGGTTACAGAGACAGAATCTACACTAGTTATAACTAATATCTGTCAACAAATATGGAAAATGAAACAATGGCCCACAGATTAGAAACAATATACATTCCAATCTCCAAAAAAGGGAACATCAGGGATTGTAGTAACCACTGTAGCATTCCATTAATTTCCAATTCAACCCCATAATTCTACAACAAAAACTTTTACCATATATGGAGCAAAAAAATGTGAGATATCCAAGCAGGGTTCAGGAAAAGAAGAGACACTAAGGTCATACTGCAAATCTATGTTGGATAATGGAGTGCACCAAAGAATTTCAGGAGAAAATCCACATGTTTTTAAGTTATATCAAAGCCTTTGATTATCTAAGGGGCGGCCTGCAGCCGTTCCTGTTCGAGCTAGATTGGGGCCAGGGCAACCTCACTGACAGCCCCAATCCAACGTTTTTCCAGGCCAAAGAGAAGCGAAAAAATGCTGTTTCTCTTTGGCCTGGAAAAGGGGTGCCCTTGTGCCTTAGGTGTCCAGTGCACCCTGGCAGACCGGCGCTACAGAGGGGAAAGGGGAGACCCCTTTCCTCTCTGCATTGTTGGCATGGTCGTTTGGTTGCCACACCAACAATGCATGCACCGAAAAGGAGCTCCGTTTTGGAGCTCTCTTTCCGTGCCGCCGTCAGGCCGCCCTAAGTGACATGGAGTGGTGTGGAGACATCACACCCATGCCACACCATTTGAACATGGCGCATGCGTGACATCATAATGGCAGCATCCATGTGGATGGGATGCTGCCATGATGCCATCTCTGGCATGTTCTAGGATTAGGGACCGTGTGGTTGGTGCGTGGTCCCTAACCATAAAATCGCAGAGGACACACCACTTTTGGTTTGTCTGTTTCGGCCCTAAATCAGTGGTCCCCAAACATTGGTCTTCCATACATTTTGGACTTCAGCTCCCAGAATTCATGGTTGTTGGCCAAGCTGGTTGGAACTTCTGGGAGCTGAAGTCTAAAATATCTGGAGGACCAAAGTTTGCAAACCACTGATCTAGGTCCCAAACATACTGCAGAAATAATCCAGTTTGAGACTACTTGAACTGCCCTGGTCCAGGGCTAGGGAATCTTGGAAAGTGTAGTGTATTGTGGCACCACAGTTCTCTTACAGAGAAGGCTAAATGTCCCAGAAAACTATGGCAAATTAACAACAAATCTATGTAGTCTTGGAACAGCTGGAGGGTATGCATTTCTTGTGACTTGAGGTTGGTCTTCTCTATGAAGTGAACTGTTGACACTTTGTTCCACCAGGTTTTTAGTGAATTTTAAAATTACCATCTATGGTATTTAACTGATTCATTGTGGCACATAATGCACTGTGATTTCCATAGTGCATGGAAGTTAGGGGAATTATATTTACCAATAGGTAAAAAAATATATTCTTGCTACAGAGATGAGGCATAATCTCAGAAAAACCTGCCTATGTAGTTACAGCTCAAGCAGAGCATGTGCTTTAAAGGCAAAGGGGCCCAAGATTCAACATCCAGGCATCTATCTCCTTGTAGATATAAGAAAGACAACTCCCTGAAACCATGGAAAGCTGCTGCCAATCAGTGCATTCAGTATGAGCTAGATAGACCAATGATCTGGCATGTTTTGAAATAACTTCCTATTTTATATTTGTACATAAAATCACTCTTCTGAGCTGGCCTTTGGCCAATCAAGAGGCATGCCAAGTTCACTGACTCATTCAGAATTTTTTGGGCAGTGGTTATTCTGAAGATGGGTAATTATACCCTCTAAAAGTAAATGTTTTCAGCTGTTAAGAGTGGAATAAGTCTCCACTTTGAATTCCATGGAGTGGGAAATATTCCTCAGCTTTCAGTAGTATAGGAAACACACAGAGCTGAAGCATGAAGAAAAGGGGGAATGATTTCTACCAGTAATACTGATTTAAATGTTCTTTTTTTAAAAGTAAAATGATAAAAAAAATCCATTCATGTTTTTTCATTATTTCCAGCAACAACTTTTTAAAACACCCAATTCCAGCACCCCAGAAAAAAATGAAATAAAATTATTTCCATAGCAGACTCTTACTCTTAAAAGTTCAAAAGAGAAATCTGGAAAACTAGGCAGATTCCATACAAATGCAGTTCTGCAATAGGTGGCTGAACTATTAATTGCCCAGGATAGAAATTGATAGATTTCTGGATAGAAATCAGTCAAAAACACAACAGTTTGTTTTCTGGAGTCTTGAACACTGTCAGTCCAGTCCCTGAAGCAGGCAAGATCATTATTTCACACCCGTTAGGCTTGACTTACTTTTTCAGATTGAATTTATCCAAATGGTTCAGACAGAGACTAATAGGATCATTCTCTGAGTTCTCTGCTCAACTTTTTGGGGTTGAAGCAAGCAGTTTAAATTACTGTGAATGCAACAGCACAGTCCCAAAGAGGCCAGTTGCTTTATGATATATTCCTTTGAACAGGAGGCAATCAGTGTAAATCAGAACATCCATTATGATTTGGTGTAACACAGTCCCCACAGATGTCTTGGTTCCCAATTATTGTACCACACAGGGCACCACATTACTAAGTAGCTACTGTTCATTGAAAATATAAAACTGGCATACACTGCAGATTTCCCCATTTACTAGTATCAACCTCTTTCCATGAAAAATCACAGTTCCCTGTTTTTCTCTCTCTCTTTTGCCGTCAGGATGAATTACTTAAATCACCACTGCTCAAAAGCATGGATGGAAATCAAGCAGCCCTCCAGGTATTGCTGGGCTGTAGCTTCCAGCATCCAGCATAACATAGTGAATAATATTCTTTATTTCCTGGCTAACTCCATATGATTATTTTTCAGTTCAGACATAACAGTAAACCACAAGTGGGAATTGCATAATCCTCTAGATGTTGTGTACAGCTCCAAGCAGACTAGCCAGCATGGCTAATGATTGTGTGGTCCATTTTAAAAATAACTATGACCAGGCAAATAGTACAAGAATCCAACAGTGGGAGAGGAAAAAATCTTAAATAGACAGCTAGTAGGAATGGCCCATGGCCTTAGATGTCTCTATACTAATGAACAAAGCATGGGAAATAAACAGTACGAACTTGAACTCCTAGGTATCACTGAAACCTGGCAGGATGAGCTTTATGATTTGGATGTAGTACAGTGGACCCTTGTTATACCTGGGGTTTGGTTCCAAGATCCCCTGTGGATAACAAAATCAGTGGATGCTCAAGTCCCATTAAATATAGTAACATAGCAAAATGGTGTCCCTTATTTAAAAAATGGAAAATCGAGTTTTGATGTTTGAAATTCATACTTTTTTTTTAACATTTTCAAACCATGGATGCTTGAATCCGTCTATAAAATATCCATTTATAAGAAGGGCCGACGGTAATAGAGGGTTGCAGCCTATTTCAAAGAAATAGACCAAACATGAAAGGAGAAGAACTAGCATTATATGTCAAGAATGATTACACCTGTGAAAAGATTATGACTCCTGGAAGCCAGTTTGAGAGTATATGGGTCTACCACAGATCCCCAAGCCAAAGTGAGGATGTGGATGAGGCTTTCCCGGAAAAGATACTGTACGTTCAGTACAGAGAGACATAGTGGCAATGAAGGATTTCCACTATCCTGATATTTGCCAAAAATCAAACTCTACTAAAAATTTAAGATCCAACAAATTCTTCACTTGCCTTGCAGACAAGTTCATTGACCAGAAGGTGGAAGAAGCAACAAAGGGTACATCTATTTTAGATCTGATCCTAAACAACAGTAACCTAGTTAAAGGGGTGGAAGTGGTGAGACACTTATGAGGGAGTGTTCATGTTCTCCTAGAATTTGTTATACAACAGAAAGGAGAAGCCAAAAATAGTCAGAAATGCATTCTAGACTTTGAAAAAACTGATTGTGGTAAATTTAGCAAAATACTTCTAGCATTGCCATAGTCAGGAATACTAATAGAGAAGGAAGTTCAGGAAGGTTAGGAATTTCTTTAAAAGGAGATACTGAAGGCACAACTTTAAGCAATTCCAATGAGGAAGAAGAATGGGAGATGTCTAAAGAAACTAAGATGGATGACTAAAGAACTTTCAACTGAGCTAAGTTTTAAGTGGGACATGTATAAGAAATGGAAAAGGGGGGAATCACCCAAGAGGAATTCAAGCATATTGCTAGCACATGTAAGGGGAAAGTCAGAAAAGCTAAAGTGCAGAACAAGCTCAGGCTTGCTAAAGAGGTTAAGAACAATAGAAAGGACTTTTGGGGTATGTCCATAGCAAAAGGCAATAGCAGGGCCACTGTGTGGAGAAGATGGCAAAATACTAACAGGCAACAGAGAAAAGGCAGAACTACTCAACACATTCTTTGCCTCAGTCTTCTCACAAAAGGAAAACAATGCTCAACCTGGGGGAAATTAGCAGCTGACCAGTGGTCCTTAGGGTTTAGTGTCACACAGTGCAGTAACTCATGGTATCACCATCCCTCCACTGAATTCCTCCCATACCATACTGAATTCTTAGTAAGGTTTTTTTGTACTAATATTATTCATAAATCATAATTCCCCTATATCACGGAACGTAACTGCAATAGTAATGTTATAAAAACTAGGAAAATTAAAAGTATACCTTTCAGTTACAATATTGTATGCACAACATAATTGTATTTACATGTACAATGTTTCATGTAGTTAAAGTAAAAATGTGGTAAGAGGTGATGGTTTTAAAATTTTAAAGTTTTAAAATAATTCAAAAATTTAATTTTAAAAAAACTGAGTTTTGCCCCACTCACACCATCTCTTCAGTGTTTTAAAGGGACTCAGGCAAATGCCACACAGCCCATTTCTGCCAAAAGGCAGATGTTTGGGGAACAGTGGTGTCACCTCACTCTTAGGGTGGCAGCTGGTTTAGTCCACACCCTCTAATGACACCCTTGCAGATGACACTGTAGGGGAAATGCAGTATAGAAGAGCCTGACTGAAGAGCAGGGTGTAAGTAAATTATTATTATTATTATTATTATTATTATTATTATTATTATTATTATTATTATTATTAAAGAGGTAGTACAGGAACTCCTGGTCATTCTAAATGAATTCAAGTCTCCAGAGCCCGATGAACTACAAGAGCACTAAAAGAATTAGCAAGTGTAATCTGGGACCCACTGTCAATAATCTTTGCGAATTCCTAGAGAACAGGAGAAATCCCAGCAGACTGGAGGAAGGCAAATGCTGTCCCCATTTTCAAAAGGAGGGGAAAAGAAGGCCCAAACAATTACTGTCCAGTCAGCCTGACATGAATACCATGTGGGATTCTGGAGCAGAATATTAAACAGATGGTCTGCAAGTATTTAGAAAGGAATGCCATAATCACTAAAAGTCAACACAGGTTTCTCACAAATAAGTTATGCCAGACCAATCTTATCTCTTTTTTTGATAAAAATTACCAGCTTGGTAGAGATGCAGAGGCTCAGTGGTAAAGACTCTGAAGATTACAAGACTGACAGGTGAGCAGTTCAAGGCCCGAGTGCAGAAGGACGAAGTGAGTTCCCATCACTAGTCCCAGCTTCTGCCAACATAACAGATAAAAGCATGTAAGAGTGCAAGTAGAGAAATAGATACCACTATAGTGGGAAAGTAGCAGCATTGTGTGTTGTCATGCTGGCCACATGATCACAGAGTTGGCTTTGATAATGCTGGCTCTTCGGCTTAATAATGAAGATGAGTACCGCCTCCTACACTTGGACATGATTTGACAACCTTGTCAAAGGGGAATATCTTTACCTCTTATATTTAGCAGCTTGGTAGATGAAAGGAATGCTGTGGATGTAGCATATCTTGATTTCAGTAAGGCCTTTGACAAGGTCCTCTGTGATATTCTTCCAAACAAGCTAGTAAAATGTGGGTTAGACAAGGCTACTGTTATGCTGACCAACCAAACCCTAATGGTGCTCAGCAATGGCTCTTCTTCATCCTGGAAAGAAGTGACCAGTGGGATGCCACAGGGTTCTGTCCTGGACCCAGTTCTGTTGAACATCTTTATCGATTACTTGAGTGATGGAATAGGGAGCATACTTATGAAATCCACAGATGACATAAAATTAGGAGACGTAGCTAATATCACAGAGGACAAGACCAAAATTCAAGATTATATTAATAGATCAGAAAGCTGAGCCAAAACTAACAAAATGAATTTCAACAGGGAGAAATGTAAGGTACTACACTTAAGCAGAAAAAGTGAAATGCACAGATACAGGATGGAGAACACCTGGCTTAACAGCAGTACATGTAAAAGCGATCTAGGAGCCCTAGTACACCACAAGTTAAATGTGAGTCACAGTGTGATGTGGCAGCTAAAAAAAAGTCATGTCATATTGAGGATGAACCAAGCTTATTTTCTGTTGGTCCAGACACTAGGACATGAAGCAATGCATGCAAACTATAGAAAAATAGATTCCACAGCAACATTAGGAAGAACTTACTGACAGTAAGAGCTATTCAACAGTGGAATATGCTGTCTCAGAGAGTGCAGGAGTCTCCTTCTTTGGGAGTTTTTTTTTTAACAGGGGCTGGATGGCCATCTGCCGGGGGTGCTTTGGTTGTATATTCCTACATGGCAGAGGGTGGGAAATGATGGCCCTTGAGGTCTCTTACAACTTAGTTTTTTGTAGGTTTTTTGGGCTATGTGGCCATGTTCTAGCAGAGGTTTTTTTTTTCCTGACGTTTTGCCAGTATCTGTGGCTGGCATCTTCAGAAGAAGCCAGCCACAGATGCTGGCAAAACGTTAGAAAGAAACTCTGCTAGAACATGGCCACATAGCCCAAAAAACCCACAAAAAACTATGGATGCCAGCCATGAAAGCCTTCGACATCTCTTACAACTCTTCTATGATTCTATTATTCTACATAAAAATGCCACAGCATTTGATTGTCCTGATGCTCTGGACAAGAGGTCACTGTTAGAACAGAATGTGGAGAAACAGAATGGTTTCCAATAAGCGACCAAGTACAAGTAGCATATTGTTTCACTTTAAAGAAATGGAATCCATTCACAAAATTCCCACAAAAAATAGAAAATAAAACAATGACCCACAGATTGGAAATAGTCGTTCCATTTCCCAAGAAAGGAGACACCAGGTTGTAAAGTAACCACTGCATTAATCTCCCATGCAAGCAAAATGATGCTAAAATTTTACAACAAAGGCCTTTACTATATTTGGAACAAGAAAAATGCCAGATGGTCAAACTGGGTTAAGAAAAAGGAAAGGCCCTAGAGATCATATTATAAACATATGTTGGCTAGTGGCGCACATCAAAGAATTTCAAAAGGAAATCAACCTGTGCAGATATTATATCAAAGCTGTCAATTATCAAGATCATGAGAAATAATGGTTCACTCTAAAAGTAATTATAGTACAACAACATTTGATTGTCTGGATGCTCGGGAAATGAGGCCACTATCAGGATGGAATATGGAGAAATAGAATTGTTTCCAAATTTTAAATAAAAATAAAAATAAATGGCAAGGTCAGACAAGGCAGCATTTTTTCACCCTATTTATTTAATTTATATACAGAACATATCATATCATATGAAAGTGGGATTAGAAATACAGGAAGCAGATGTGAAAACTAGAAGAAGGAACATCAACACTTTAAAATATGCAGATGATACCATACTACTAACAGAAAACAGGATACACTTGTAATATCTACTGAGCAAAGTTAAGGAAGAACATTGCAAAACAAGATTGCAGCTAAACAGTAGGAAACCAAGTAATGCCTTCAAATAATTTACATAACTTTTGTGTGGATGATTACATTAAAACTGTTACAATTTTTCTATACCTTAATTCACTCTTTAATCAAAATGGAGGCTGTTATCAAAAAATCAGAAGACGGCTGTGGCCCAAAACAATTTTCAAATAGAGCAGCATCCAACTGCTTCAAAGGCATGGTGTTTAGATGATGCATGCCATTGACATAGCCAGAAGCTGCTCCAAGGCCACCTAAAATGGCCCAAACCCACCAGCAAAAGGAGAGGATTAAATCCGCTCCTGCTGGTGACCCGTTTGGGACCAGCAGTGGCCCACTTTGGCAGCAGGCTACCCAGTCACCATGGTCCTGGGCCAATTAGGGCCAGAGTGACCTCTGGCCACTCCTTTGGGCTGTCTGCTTTGCCTCTAAGACTTCCCAGATGTGACTATGAAGGAAGTGTCAATTGCAAAGATGTATCCTTAAGTTACCCATGGGTGTAAAAGCTGAAGAAAGCTGACAGGAAAAGAATCAACTCATGTGAAATGTTGTGCTGGTGAATGCCAAAAAGACAAATAAATTGGTCTGAGAAAAAATCAAGCCTAAACTCTCACTACCAGCCAAAATTACTAAACTGAGATATGAAAATATAATAATGCTTGGTAAAGTGGAAGGTGGTAAGTAATGACAAAGACCACACTATAAGTTTGTTGTGGTACCAAAGATCTCTGATAGAGAAGGCTAAACATCTCTAAAAACTATCTATCCCAGAATTCTATAGTATTGAGCTATGACAGTTAAAGTAGTATCAAACTACATTATCTCCAGTGCAGTAGCAGCCTGGCGCTCTAATTCATAGTCCTAGCATTAGTCAAAGCCAACATGATGACAATTAACAAATTGTTCATACTCATTTTCTCTAAATTGTTTTTGATTCTACTGATATTTAAATGCTATTTTAACTGTTGGATGTCTTTAACTATGTGAGATTTTATTTGTATCTGTATTAATTTTTGTGAGCTGCTCTGAGTCCCAAGGTTGGGGGGAAAGGGAAGTATAAATAAAGAGGAGGAGAAGGTGGTGGTTAATTCTTTTACAGTGGCCCTTGAATCCATTTTAGTGACTTCTTATTCATCCCTGAAATTACACCATTTGTGAAACCCAACTACAATCACAATATGATCTCACACATATAAAAACATGAGCTATAGTCATACAATTGATCCTGAAGATTATGAATCCATAAATGTCAGTCCTTGAAAGAAAGCATCTGTAAGCTTCATAAATGTTAGGAATATATATCATTGCCTTCACATCTCCCTATAGTGTTTGTATTTGTCATACAGAAAACAATGCTTCAGACAGAAAGAATTTGTGTGAATGTACCCAAAGACTCCTCTCCCAGCTGCAAGAATCCAGGCGTATTAATTTCTCTACATTTTAGACTTACCAAATTCAAGATTAATCCTGACAGTTCATTATTTCAAATAAATTAATCATTAGTAAGTCAAACAGTCCTGGCTATTTAAAGCCTGCTCTCAAGGTCTGCCTCTATAATCAAAATCCAAGAGGTGGGAAATTTGTGAATATATGGATTAGCCACATAGATTCTTACTTGCTTTTATCACTTTTTAAACACATGTCTTTTTGACACTCAAATGCTCAAATTTCTAACACACATTTCATTCCAGGTCCCACTGAAATAGTGCAACAATTTCCCTTTCTCCCCATTTTCTTCTTATACCCATTTTGAGTTGTTTCTTGGGCAATACCGTGATTTACAAATTTTACTAAGTGCTAATATGGCATCTCTGGAGACTATGTGTTTCCTTACCTTTTCATCCAGTAACATGATTTGTTCACTGCTAATGAAATAGACTTTTACTTTAGCTAGGGTTAGTAAGGTGTCCAACAGGCAACCCCTCACCCTACTCCTTTCGGGATGACATATGGCCATCCAACAACAACCACACACACACAAAAGGTAGTGTCAACTGCTTTGACAGAGAACTTCCTCTTTTTCTTTAACATGTCAAAGCAGGAGTTGATAATCCCCACAGACCTCCATTTTTCTCCCTCCTCTCATCCCAATTCTTGGTTGCCCTCGTGGTTTATTATGTCCAATTAGCCATCTGCCATGCTGTTATCATCATACAAAAGAAGTGCTCTCCCTTCCACCATAACCTATCAGCAGGGCCTTTGTCCACGTTGACAAATAGGAATCAGACACCATTGTTCTTTGCTGATGCTGCTGTCCGCATATAGGCTGCCAATTCTGATTAAAACAGCAGGAGTGCCACAGGACACTCCAGGACCCAGGATCTCTGCCAGTAACTCCATACACTGAAGTTGAATTTAGCTGTGCATATTCTGTATTCAGCCACTAAACCATACCCAAGTCAAATTCTGTTTTTGTTTCTTTTTCTGTAGTGGAAAAAGTCCAAGGTTCGCTTTGCTGTTTAGTCGGAAATTCAGATAATATAAGGAATAGCACTGTACTAAATTTGAGATGTTAACTCCAGGATGGATATAGCCTTGGATTCAAAAATGCCTTCTTTTTTTTCATACACTTTGTGTCAGGATAATTACAATTCAGATGAGGCTCGTGTTGCACCAAAACAAAGTGCAGGTCCTTGAGTTCCATCCACACACCCATTATATATCTGTCCGTACACTCTCTTCCTCTCCTGTACTTAAGTGTCTTTTACCTCTGCTTTTAAGAGGCCTTTGGCAAAGAAGTGAATTCCATACAATTTAGTCCTGCATTTATAGCATGTATTCCATGCTATAAAAACGAGAATTGTTTATTTCTGATCTTCTTGGAAGGGCGGGATAGAAATAAAGATTTTATTATTATTATTTATTATTTGCCATAATATTAAATGCAGGACCTCCATCCAAATAAAATATGAGTATAAATGCCTCTCACTTGGCCTTCAGCCATGCTCATGTTTCAGGTAATAAATTACAGGCAAATTGGGGTTAAGAAAGCCTAGAACGCTTTGCAAGTATTTTTCTTTAATATATTCATAAATACTAATGGTTACCGTACATGAAAGTGTCACAGTACTTTGGTAAAATCACCATTTTGTATCCATATTAAAATTTCATTGGAATTAAACGTCTTAGCAGCTGAAGCAATAGAAAACTCCAGAGCGGCTCCTTGGAGCCTGCAACAGGTCCAAGCACACCTGTCTCAAAGAATTTCTTCCATTGGACCCTCCCCTTAAAAGAGGTGTGATTATTTGTTTTAATTACCTCAAAGCCAGCTTTATATTTAAAAATCCATTCCCTCCTCAAAATCCTACATGGGGCTGAAACAGCCAATAGCAGTTTTTGAAAATACAGTATATTTTTACTTTTCCTGACACCCATGCAAACTGATTACTCAGTACAGTTATATTTCAGAGCAGAAGTGAGGTACCCGTGGCCCTCCAGATATTGCTGAATGATAACTTCCATCATTCCAGAACATTGGCCATGCAGTCTGGGGATAAAAGGAACTGCAGTCCAACAATCTCTGGAATAATATGACATTCATTCCTATGTATTCATGTGTTGTTTCTCATTTGAAATGCGACAACCAAAATTTTACCTACAGTGGAATTTAAATTTGAATTTTCATCTTCATCTTCCAACAAACATCACATACATTTCAAAGGCAGTCAAAATAAGAAGACTAGGGCGGGTTATAAACCACCGCTTTGTGGCGATCTGCTGCCGCCACTGTTTGCTCCGTAAGGGAGCCACTGCAGCCAAACCGCGTGGCTCTGTTACGGAGCAAAAAAGAAGCTCCAAAATGGAGCTTCTTTAAGCAGCGCCTCTATGATGTCGTGAGGCGCCAGGGGCGGACTTGCGACGTCATAGACGCCGCGACATGTGCGGACGCACAGCGTCCGATACGTAAATATGGCAGCGGCCGTGTGGAACGGCCGCTGCCATATTGTACGTACAGAATACGTACTAAGGTTAGGGGTGTGTGGAAGCACCGCCCCTTCCTAACCCTAGTACGTATTCATTACGTACTAAATGGCGGTCTGTAACCTGCCTAGGATAACATCTGAGATTTAGCACACCTCAGGTTATCAGTGGATTTCAGGTTAAAAAAAACTCTAAAATATCTAATTTAAGATCACTTGAGATGAAATCAGAGGAATTTTGAAGGAAGACAACAGTGTTTCATAAAAACATTCATGTAGTGTTCGAGTGAATTAAACATAGGGCAGAAACAACCAATAGCAGGACTTTAGCAAATGTGCTCTTGAATATAGGTTTTGACTTACGAAGACACTCATGCAATGACAAATCTACCTGCATGCATTGTCCGCAAGCACAATATATACATACAGCAGTGCATGTGGAACCTTGCTTTTACAGGATCCCAGAACACAAAGAATGTGCACTACATGCATACATGGTACACACTGCCCTTTCTACACACATCCACTGACCACAATCATATCATCTGAAGAGTGCTCACCTAGGAAGGTTTCAGGGAGACATTTTGTAAATGGGCATGTATGTGTGTGTGTCTTCAAGTCATTTCCAACTTATGGTGACCCTAAAGGGACTCTATCACGGGGCTTTCTTGACAAGATTTGTTCAGAGGAGGTTTGCCAATGCCTTCTCCTGAGGGTGAGAGAGTGTGACTTTCCCAAAGTCATCCAGTGGGTTTCATGTCTGAGCTGGGAATCAAACACTGGTCTGTCACAGTTGTCCAACACTCAAACCACACAACACAGTGGCTCCTAAAGGGCAGATACATACTGAATATAATTCACAGATAAACAAACAAGCCAACTATGTCCATGACTGTATATAACCAGCTCCCTATTATATGCTGGCAGTTAGAAATGCATTGTATCATTGCCATGGCTTTTTATTCACCCTATATCAAAATTATTAAGCTTTTCAACCAAATGACAAAAACAAACCATCATAGTCTTCCAACAAATTTACCAGTATCCAGTGTCTATCCTATTCCTATAAAACAACTAGACAAAATTGCCACAGTTTTAATTCAACACAGGATTCTTTGTCAAAACATGACAACTACTTCAGATCTGTCTCTTTGAATAATGTGCATCATGAAAACTGACCTGATCAATTATCAAGTCTGAAGGGAAAGAAGTGAAGGCATCATGAAAAATGGTGTCCACTATCAGAGACAAGCAGATTAAATCAATGTCTATGCCCTATTAAGAGCAATATAGTTCTTCTGCCTCACAGAACTCCTCTTTGCACACATAATTTTCAAGAACATCTATTGATCAAACAACCAACCCACTGTCAGTCATTCATTTTCAACTTACTTAGTGATAAGAAATGCCAAACACTTGTGTGCGAACTAAGAATTAACAGAAGAGTGACATACTGACTCCCAAAGAGAATAATCCATTGCCTATTAAAAGGGGGGAGAATAATATCCACTTCCCCCTCACTCATTTAGAGTAACTAATACAGATCATTTAATTTCCTATAAAATACAAACCATGTTCAGTTTCAACAGTCTAACAGTAATTTGAGAAATGAAGATACTTCCCTGCAAATAAATGCTGTCCTCTATGATACTGAATTTCTATTGTAGTTTTCTCTCATTTCTGTTTTATATGTATTTAAATCAGACAAAAGATTCTTTTGTCTGTTTTTACCAGCATGTACTTAAGAAATTCTTGAAATTCCCAGTAAAAAAATAAATCCTACAGATCTTTTATTGAAGTGGAAAGTACTCCTAGAAAGCCTTCTCCCCCTCCTTTCCTTAATATAAACATAACTTCCTTTTGTTATAGTCAACAAAGCAATTTAGACTCTGTCGTGCAAATGAGAAACTACATACAGCTCTATTTATCCAAGTAGCTTGGAAAACATCCACATATGAATAACCTTAGGCTCACATTAAAAGGAATGGAATTTATGTATTCTTATTTACCCCAAATTTCAAGTCTCATGTGTCCCCAAACATCAAGGTGTGTAAACAGCATTCAAAGTTCATGTAAAATTTTGCTCTTTCAAGTGGTCACCAACTGGCAAAACATGAGCCACCTCTAGAAATTAAATTTAAAAATTTTCAAAAGCCTACATCCATTGGTAAGTATTTACAATGCAAGAAGTATTATTGACCCAGACTACTCAGATGTAGACTGTACCCAGGTCCAACTTGGCAGAAGAATAAGTAGAACACACAGGCAGAGTCTAGGTTGGGGTGGTAATCATGCAGCACTCCATATGTTGTTGGACTGCAGCTCTGAGCATTTCTTACCATCCTCTATATTGGATAGGGCTGATGGAAGTTGCAGTATAACAAGAGCAGGACAGACATATTATTTCCATGCCTCATTTAGGCAGACAAGCCAAGGACAATTTGTGATCTTTGCCATGTTTGAACTCTTTGCCAAAGCGGCTCATTTCATTCAAGCACTGATTCATCACTCAGTACTACAGACATGACAACTGTGGTCTGATGAGGGAACCTAGTTCACTGCATAGCCAACCTAGATTAATCTCCAAGTTCTATGTGCACTCGATTTATTGTTCATGCAACATTTAAAAAAAAGCATCTCCAGCATTTCTAGCCACCTTGAGAAAGATGGGATACAAATTATTACAAATAAATAAACAACAACAATAGGTCTTTGTATTATCACATGTAAAATTCTCCAAAAGCAACGCAGCCTGCTCTACCACTCTATCCTTTTCTGTGCAAAGTATAGAAGGTCTGGACTTTTTTTTTAATAGTGTTGATCAAACATGTTAAAATAAGCCTAAAAACAGACAATCGCTTCCATTAATGCTGGAAAGATTTGTAAAAACAGTCAGCCTTGCTAATGTTACACCATGGAAAAATAGCAGGCATTAAACAGCAAGTCTGACAGGCTTTTCTCTGGCTTCTGGTGAATACCAGAAAGAGGCATGCTGGTCAGAGGATATACAGGACTCCCATGAACAACAAAGCAGAGGATGGCCAGAGCAGCTCCCTCATTATTTACATTTCTATTTATTTTGAGGAATAGCATTATTACTATATAGACAACCTACTACATCAGACTAGGGAGGGAGCACATGTTTTACATCCAGAAGGTTCCTCACATTCCGAGTTTAAAAATGGTAAGGTAGAGGACAATGAGAACCAGTGTGGTGTAGTAGTTTGAGTGTTGGACTATGACTCTGGAGACCAGAGTTCAATTCCCTGCTTGGTCATGAAACCCACTGGATAAGCTTGGGCAAGTCGCATGCTCTCAGCCTCAGGGAAAGGCAATGGCAAACCTCTTCTGAACAAGTCTTTCCAAGAAAACTCCCATGATAAGGGCTACTTAGGGTCACCATAAGTCAGAAACGACTTGAAGACACACAACAACAACAAGAAGGAAAGGCCCCTGCCCAAGATCAACTGTGTGAGATCATAAATCAGTAACAAAATTGTATTTTTCATGCAGAAGGTTCTGGATTCAAAACATAGTATCTCCAGTTAGAAGTATCAGATAGCAGCGGATGTGACTATATAGCTGTAATAAAGTCAGAAATGCCTCTTATTCAGAACACCAACTGAGAAAGTTGTTAATGATCTATCCACCTATTACATCCTGAGGACATAGGGCAAACTACTTGTGGATTTGACACCTCTCACATGTGTCGTCATGCATATCCAGGCTGCTTTAAAAAGTCAAGAGGGACTATCAGTTTGGTCCATCAATATTATTATTGTTTCCTAGGGGCCCATACCACCTTGAAAGAGAAAATGGTTCGACCTCTCTTAAGGGAAGTTAACTTAAATTTGACTACCATGAGCCATTGCTGCCCAGTAGTCAAGTACCATGTCTTAGCAAAGTACTGGAAAAAGTGTCTCGGCTGTGGATGATACTGATTACTTGGATTCATTTCTGTCCAACTTCCAGGCAACTTCCAGGATAGAAATTCATTTGGGCTGATTCTAGAAAAGGCTATTATTGTGCAATCAATCTATTCACAGAATTTCATGAATTTTATGTCATGTACAGGATTTGAATCCCCACTCAGCCATGGAAGCTTTCTCAGCCTCGGAGGAAGGCAAATGCCCTCTGAACAAATCTTGCCAAAACTCTACGATAGGGTCATCATACATCAGAAACAACCAGAACACAGACAACAACACATCTTATTAGATTCCATTAAAGAGGAAAAGAAGGGCTAAGTCTACATTAAAATGCTATCCAGGGAAGCACCCTCTAGCAGATTGGCAGATAACTTGTAGTGAGAGACAGCCATGATCCTGCTAGATCTTGGCTCCTGTATTTCTGTACTGCTTTACTGAATTACGCATGGGACATATACTGCTATAGTATTTTTGATGCTTTTGGCCAGTGGTGAGGAAAGCAATGTGTCTATTTCATTCCTTGGCCTTGGACCTTTGTGGTGTTGCAGGAAATTTTATTTATTTATTTATTTTTGTCCCATGCGTTTTAAATACGTACATGAAACTGCTAAGAGGTTTGGGTTAAGATGTCACCAGTGTGCAGATGGCACACAGTTCTGCTTCTTTTTAATCAGCCAGTCCTAAGGAGTAGACAGAAACTATTGAGCTAGTGCCAGAAGATGGTTCTGATTTGCATTAGGACAAAAATACTAGATTTTTAATCTCCATAAAAGTATTGCTGGACAGAAAGACCACCAATCGAAGTAGAGGCTTGAAAGTTGGGATTATAGGCCTCAGTTGCAGGCAGATTTGGTGGAAGGGGTAGCCTTGTACCAACTGCCTCAACAGTTTGTTAGATAGCTTGCTTTATATTCCATCTTTCTCCTGACATGGGACCCAAGGCAACTGGAGAAAGCAAACCTAACTTCACTTCCTTACACATTCACTAGTTTGTTTGTTTTTTACTGTAATGCTCTCTGCAAGGGACTGCCTTTTAAAATAGTTAAAAATTCAATTGGCACAGAATGTTGCTGCCAGAACAATAGTATAAGTTGGACTTGGGATAGGAAACATCTAGCTCAGGAGGCAGATATAACCTGCAGGAGGTCACTAGTCAGTCTGCCAGCCCCTCCGTGTGGTTGCGCATGCATGCATTCACAAGAGAAAGTGTCCAATCACACTGGAGGCAATAGGATAGCCCAACATACTTTAATAAGTAATCCTACATGCTGTTGGTATGCAGTCCACCAGTGTGCTTGCCTGGAAATAGTTTGCACTAAGCCCAAAAAAGTTCCTAATCTAAACTAGACAGATCATCATATTTTGTCAATTCTCCCTCACTGCAACTGATAACCAATTTGTTTCTGTACTCAGCTTAAGATGCTGCTTCTGACCTTTTACATGCTTACCTGAATAACTGCTAACCCTCACATGAACACTTCTAGGCTGCAGAATCTGTTTCAGGGGTTTTGTTCTCAGGCCTATGGGAAATATAAGGTTGGCAGCCACAAGGGGCAGAGCCTTTTCAGTAATCATCCTGCATTTTTTGTAATTTGCTTTTTGAAGAACATAATCTTTTCCAGCTCTCAATGCTAAAACAAGATTCTATACATATACAGGTCAAGTGTAATGGACCAAGTGTTCAAAGCTAGCTCCTTTTGTACATGAGTGCATTTGTTTTTGTTATGTGCCTTCAAGTCCACTCCAACTCATGGCAACCATAGCATAGGTTTTTCTTGGCAAGAATTATTCAAAGGAGGTTTGACATTGCTGCCTTCTAAGGATGAGAGTTTTAACTTGCCCAAGGTCACTCAGTGGGTTACTATGGCTCAGTAGGGATTCAAACACTGGCCTCCTACAATCCTAGTCCCACACTCAAACCACTATAATGTGGTCCATAGCTATTTAATGTTAATTCTTTGTTTCAGATGAAGCTCTGGATGGTTACTACGGGCCCACACAGACAGGCCAAAATAAAGCTGCTTCGGGTCACTTTGGAGATATGCTGTTTAAATTAAGCATGTGTCCTAAGAGTCCAGAAGCCATGCCAAAGCCATGCTCCAGTCCTAAGGACTGGAACATGACTTTGGTGTGGCTTCTGGACTCTTAGGATGCATGCATCATTTAAACAGCATACCTCCAAAATGACCTGAAGCAGCTTTATTTTGACCTGTCTGTACGGAGCCTATGAAACCACATGAGCTATAAAACTTGCTGAATTTCATACTTTGCAAAAAAAACATGTGACAAGACACCAGACCAAGCAATCTTCTGCCTGGCAAGTACCTTCTCTATTTTCTTCAATCAGTTCTTTGGATTTATGAAGTTGCCATCAAAAATGCAGATATAAAACCTGACAATCGTTAAGGTGGAACAAAGTGGAATATATAGCAGTATGTAAGAATACCCCATTCATCAACATTACCAGCCAGACATGCTCCACAGTCTCTCGTCTACCAATGTTTACCTTCTTACTGAAGTAAGAAGTATGTTACAGTATTTGCACACGTTTTCTCATAATGAAAAAAAATGTTTTCAAGCTGTAATAAATAAACACCTTTCACACGGCAATATTACATGTCACCATGTGTTACGTACATGCAACTGTAAATTTTTATATCCAATGTTAATATAGTGGACACCTGGGATCTACTGGAATTTGGTTCTAGAACCCCACATAGATACCAAAATCCATGGATGGTCAAGTCCCATTATATACAATGGCGCAGTAATATAGTGTCCTTTATGTAAAATTGCAAGATCAAACATTTGCTTTTTGGAATATTATTATTATTATTATTATTATTATTATTATTATTATTATTATTATTTTCAAGCCGTGGATGATTGGATGCAGAATCTGTAGAGGTTCAGATGTTATTTTAAAGTCCATGCACACCATAAATTGGGAAGCCTTTGTTCCTAAATGGTACCAGTTACAGAGCCCATAGGCAACTACTGGTGTAAGGAAAGAAATGAACTAGACAAACAAATAAGAAAAATGAGCAGAGATGTGGTCTTGTTGATACTTAAACCTGTTGCCATCTCCTTTCTCTGCCCCAAGTCCCAGAAACTGATCTTGGAGAAGGCAGAAAACAGCTGATGAAGTGATTGATAAGAGCCTCCAAAGATCAAAACAAATGTCATTTCTAACAGGGGTTGGTATTAGGGCTACAAGTCACAGATTCTACAGCGGGCAAAGATGTTTTACTAGGTCTGGGAAGTAGCTGCCAGTACCGCTCTTCTGTCCCAAAGAGAATTTTGGGGCCTTGCAGCTGAGAAAGAAGCCAAAGGTGGCATGCAACGCTGTTGCATGATGTGAGCATCCTTGAGCTTTTGAAAGTCTACATTTGAAAGATTCACAAAGACTTAACTTCCTTCCATGAAGAGTAGTGAAATAGTGGGGCACCTCTAAAGAGCTGTATACCCTTCTAGCCCCTAGACCACTATCTGGAGAAAGGAGGAGGTGGCTGAGCATGCAGAAGTAAGCTGACTTGTAACCCACAGAACTCAAGGAAGGATTCATGAGCTAAGTGTGGTGCTACAGACTCGTGATCTCCAGTCCTTTCTCTTCGTAACAGTGGGAATTTTTGTTTAATATTATTTCAGGATAAAACCAAGGCATGTGGCTGAGTATGAATGTTCTCTGTATTACTTTCATCCTTGAATACTCTGTTGATTGCTCTCTTTCCCTCTGCCCCCATTTCTGGCATCCATTAACACTGACAATAGCAACTCTAAGCACTCTCAATATAAGCATACAGAAAGCAAAGAGACAAACAGAACAAGGAGCCTCCCTAGATAAATGGCTTTTTCCAATAACAGTTATTTGGTTTTGCCAAGTTTGGGCCTACAGCCAAAAGTCTAGTCTTCTCCCACACTGCACACTCACTCACTCACTCCCTCTCTCTCAATTACTCTACTGATCAGCATTATCTGTATTAAGTTGTAAGGCTGACATAACTTATCTCTACCAACAGACAATACTTTTTGTGTCTATGAATTAATAATAATTCTTTTGTGGCTCCAAATCCATGGCTTGTTTGTTTTTCCCCCACTTAGCAACAGGCACTGGAGTGAGTACTGTACAAGAGAAACCTCTCAAATTTGTTACTTCCTTGAAAAGATCTGAACGCCAAGAAAACTTCCAGGAAATACACAGGTCACCTAAACACAGGATTACAATCGAGATTATTTGGATATAGCATTTCTGGTAGGGCAGTCAGAAGGAGGAAATATCTGATCAGATGGTTATTTTTAGCCATTTTTCTGGCAAAAGAAGATGTCACTTAATAGTT
>NC_056522.1:238503866-238517980 GCF_019175285.1 Sceloporus undulatus
CCTATCACAGGGTTTTCTAGATAGGTTTCTTCACAGGGGGTTGCCATTGCCATCCTCTGAGGCTGAGAGGGTGTGACTTGTCCAGGGTCACCTGATGGGTTTCAGGGCTGAGCCAGGTTTCAAACCCTGGTCTCCAGAATCATACTCCAATGCTCAAACCACTACACTATACTAGCTCTCATTTAAAAGGATAGACAGGCAATTTTAAGGCAGAATGGTTGTGGTTCAAAATAAGTATGGCATGGTGGTTTGAGCACTGGACAGTGTTTCTGGAGACAAGTTCAAATCCTCACTCAGCCATGGAAATACACTGGATGATCTTGGACAAGTCGCACTCTCTCATGCTCAGAGGATGAAATGGCAGCCCCTGCCAAATAAATTTTGTATAGAAAAACTCTGCGATAGAATCACCTTAGGACCACCATAAGTAGGAAATGAAAGCACACAACAACAACAGATGCCTGCTTCCTAAAGCAGGCAGCCCAAGCCAGGGTTCAATCAAGGATGTATCTCCAGAGAGTGGGGCAAAATGAGGGTACTGCTCCCAAATAAGAATCTTGCTCCCCTGTGAAATATTCTTTCATTCCCCAAATTTCTAGCATTGAGACACTGAAAATAATTCAACCTAGAACTTTTGTATTTGTGTGGCCACCTTTTGGTACCTTCACCTGCACCTTCCCTTTGAGGCCTAAATTTTAAATCATTTAAATTGTGGGTTTTAAATGATGAATTATTGGTGCAGTAAGACCTCCCAAAAAGGGAGGCTTGTCAGCACCTTTTTTCCCCCACAGGAAAGCTGCAGCCACCAAACCACCCGGTTTCCCTGTGAAATAAAAAGAACCTGTGAAAAGCGAGTTCATTTTGCGCTGCCATTGTGATGCCCAAGTGTGCCAATGGCGCAGTCGTGATGTCACAAGCACAGCATGATGTCCAGATGTTATGCGTCCATCACATAACAATGACGGCACCCGTATACATGGGGTGTCGCCATTTTTACGGCACCATGCCGTACCAGGGTTAGGGACCGTGCGGTTGCCACGCAGTCCCTTAACCCTAGTATACCGCCAGCACGGTGCATTTGGTGCATCTGTACCGTGCCTTAGATGCAGATTGTTTGAATATGTTCACATTTTATTTGTCTTTCTAAACTGATGTGTGTTTTAACTGATATTGTTTGTCAATTGTTGTCCCCCTCTTCATCCATAGGGAGAGGCGGGTATTATTATTATTATTATTATTATTTTGATAAATTGTATTTCTAAATGCTCAAGTGAACGTTTAAAACAGGAACCTTATTTTGACCCACCCATCACCCAGTATCTACACCCTAGTTTCATCCTGTTAAGGAAGGTACTTGGAGGATGGCCTCAGCAGAAGGTCTTAAGATACATTTCCCCCCCTACTTTCCTCACTGTATCAATTAAGCTGGTTATTTTCTTCCTAAAGGTACTCAAGATGATACCTTTATGTTTCAGGAGGATCAGTTGCAGCTAGCATGTTGCAGTTCAACAAGGTGAGACACCTGCACATTGGAAAATGTAAGCCCTTTGTTCCAAAAAAAGCACAAACACATATACAGTACTTGGAACTATTCATTTGTTCATTTTGCATTCCACTCTTTCTCATAAAAGGTGAGAATGCCTAACAGTCTACAGTAAGAGAGAGAGAAAGAGACAGTTAAAATCTCAAGCTACAAATGTCTAAAACCATAAATTACAAACTTCTTTAAATACTGAAAATGGGAGCCAGTGTGGTGTAGCAGTCTGAGTGTTGGACTATGACTCTGGAGACCAGGGTCTGAATCCCTGCTCCACCATGGAAACCCACTGGCTGACCTTGGGCAAATCACATTCTCTCAGCTTCAGAGGTAGGCAAAGGCAACCTGTCCCCCGGAACAAATCTTGCCAAGAAACCACTGTGAAATGTTCGCAACAGTGTAGCCATATGTAGAAACAACCTGAAGGCATACAATAACTGAAATACAACAAAAGCAACTATTGAATGATATATGCTGATTGTGTGTGTGTGAATGTGTGTGTATGTCACCAGGTATTCCATATAGTTGAATTTGAAAGTTTTGGGGTATTCTCTAACATTGCTAGCTATCTGTGTGAACTGAACTTTTACCTGCCCATGCATATCCCTCACAACCTTTCTTTCAATGAACACTGAGAAAGTTCTTCCTTGTGGAGGAAACATCTCAGCACTTGGCTATTTTTGCTTATGTTATTCTGTAAAGTTCTATGAACATAGATGATGGTTAATAGATATTTTGTTGTTTGTGATGGATTATTATAAACTACAAGTAAAAAGGATATTCTGTGATAAATATCACACCTTAGATATAAGTTCATGATACACAAGTTTTGGGGGATCATTGAAACATTGAATTGGAAAGGACCACAAGGGTCCTCTACTCCAACACCCTACCATGCAGGAGTACACCACTAAAGGATTTCTAACCTCCATTAATAAGAGAATCTGTAATACAAAGGACACTAGTATTTTCTCTGTTCCTTATTCTTACATATATAACCTTCCTGTTACATGTGAAGAACCTGCCCTTGCAGTCTCTGTAATGGTCCTGTCCTGCTTAGCAAGGCTAGATCCATTACATGACCTCCAAATATTCAGCTCATGCGGTTCTGCTTCACATTCTGCGGCAACTGAACTTTGGCAAGGGAATATAACGTTATGGAATTCACTTTGTACAGAAACCCAGCCCTATCTTTATGCACTGTGCATTACACCTTCAGCAAGATATGATTATTTATGGAAGGCTTTTAGAGAGACATTTGTATAGGGTTTCCCTCTGCTGTTTGGTAATAGCTTTTATACTGTCATTTCAAACATTCCACAATACGAATCAGCTCTGGATGATTCTGTTGATTTGGCACTGAACCTGTATAGCACTGACAACAAATGATCTTGGCTACATCTAAAATATCTAAGGCTAGCTGTGGACTGCAATCATACCAAAGGCTGACTGAGCACAAACCCTCACATGAAACTTTGTAACATTCCCTATAGTGCATAGCTAATAGTCCTGATTTTCAGTTGTTGGCCTGCATGCATTCAATTTCTTTAAAAACAAATCCTGCTTCTTCTTCTTTTCACTCTGCTTCCTCTCTGTTAGATGTGCAATAGCTATTAGAAACAAGGCTCTGCATCTCAATGAATCTTCAGTCCAAATCTCATCTGAAAGTTCATCATGATTCCAGACAGAAGGCTCCAATCACTAACACACAAAAAGCATTGTATAGCTATTCCATCTCTTTTTTTCCTGCCCTAAATAGATGTTTTCCGGGAAAGAAAGAAAAGGTGGAAAAAGTAGTGTGAAAACACAGTAGAGCTGCAAATTGAAGATAATGACAATGTCTGGATCTCCCATAAAATTCTGTGAATAAGGCAGTGCAATTGCATAGTTAAAGTCTTGTTGTGAAGCATCAGTAATCATTCTCTGAAGAACAGCCAGGTTTCTTTTTCTTTCCAAGGTTTTCTGTACTTAGCTTACCTTTCCAAGACCCTTGGTGAGCTGACCAATTTCCAAAGTGTGATTTAAATAATCACAGTTAGGAAATAAATGTCATCTCAAGCCATTAACTGATTGGAATGAATACATCATTTGATGCAACATGCTGCTTTCAAGTGATAAAACTGTTGTATTTGTTAGCACTTTTATTAGGAGGTATATGTATATCATCTCTGGCAAGACTGGTTTGTCCTTGGGCAGAAAAAGAATACATTTGACAAAACTAAAAAAAAACAAAACATGCAAGCAACCCCTCCCAAGAAAACAAAATATTTTCAATGTAACTTCACAGTAATCACTGCAGCCCCTTCAACAGAAAAGATTATATGAGAGAAAAAAGAATTGTATGTGTTACAGAACTCCCATGAATGGAGGAGGGTGACAGGCACCTAGTGGGATAGCTTAACAGAAAAATATACAAAAATTGACAGATAGTTTACTTACTAAATATTAAAGAAATCTGAATATTAGGTCATTATTCTTTTGGCTTCTTGAGGTGAGGTTCAGTCTGGCTCCCAAAAGGTCAGTGGCTTCTGTCAAACTCTTTATGCTTAAGAAAGCACTACAAGGATCTAAGTCCAGTTATGCCTTCATTGGGTGTTTTCTTATTTTCTCACACAGACATGTTCTCTTCACAGAATCAAAACCTTATCTTGCAAGGCAGTAACCTTAACTAAAGCTAACTAAAGTTAACTTTAGTCTTCGGTTGGGACTCGTTTACCTTTACCAAAGTAATTATGAAGGTACAGCTTTGGCTATAGGCTTTGCCTTTTTTTCAAAATCTCTACTCATGTTTCTCAAGCTCCACTTCTCCTCTTCTCCAGCTTCACCCAGAAAGGACAGGGCAGCTGCCTCTTCACCTGCAAAGGATGCAGCCAATATTAGGCTTTACAGTCTCCAAGTGAGATGAAACAAGCTAAGTGGGTAGGTGGCTGGAGAGTTGAAAGTTCCCACCCTCTATTCTGAGGCTTCTCCCTCCAACAACATCTCTTCCTTTGCTGGGAAACTGCTAGTTTACTCCCTTTTCATCCCCTTCATGACACCATTGTGGTCTTCCTCTCTGCTTTTTCTCTCTCTTTGGAGGCTTTTTCTCATACCTGAGTTCTGAGTTCTCTCTCCTCTCACCCTTCACTTCCACTAGATCAGCTCCTTTCTTTCTGTCTGGGCCTTCCTCTGCTCCTGCTTCACCTCTGACTCTATTGCCTCACTTTTACTCTCTCTCTCCTTCTACCCCTGCCTTTTCCTTCTTAAATCCTCCACCTTTCTTCTCTTTATACAGACCCCATTCTTATAGCTCCAGTTGTGGTCTCTTCCAGTCCTCAACCATTCACAGAGACAAGCATCAGCCAGGAGTACCATCATTCCTGGGCACTACAAAGTGCCAAGGCCCATTGCCAGCTCTAACAGTGGCAAGCACCTGACACCTCAGAGCTCCTTTGTACTCCCAAAGATGAAGGCAGCCATTTTTCAAAAGGGCAGCCTTACACAAGTGCACTGTAAGACAAATGAGGCTGAATCTATTTATCATATATTATATTGTGTGTTTAAATATTGTACTGGGCAGTATCTAGTACCAACATTTTGTTCAAAGATATGTTACCCAGCAAAATGTACAGTAAGCCTACCTCAGGATAGAGTGGGGCATGGCGTCCACATGACACTGCTCCAATGCTGCCGTCACACTGTACGCCTGACCACACGGTTGGCAGGATCACGGCACTCCTCTGGTGCTGCATCCAGATGACGCAGTGCCAAAGGAGCACCAAAAAGCCCCACGGCAACAGCTATAGTGCCCTTACCATGGCGCAAAAAGGAGCTGCTTTTTGGCAGCTCCTTTTTGTGCCACAGAAAAGCCAGATTGGGGTCGTGGTATGTAGATGCCACGGCCCTAGTCTAGCAAACACACAGTCATGGGGGCAGTGTGTTCAGCCCATGAGTTCCCTTTATATCACTTTTATTTGGCAGTATAAATTATTTTTTTGGAATAATTTGTTCAGAAAGGGTTTGCCATTGCCATCCTCTGAGGCTGAGAAAGTATGACTTGCCCAAGGTCACCTGATAGCTTCCATGGCCAAGTGGGGATTCAAACCCTGGTCACCAGAGTCATAGTTGAACACTCAAACCGCTACTCCACGCTGGCTGTGCCAATATTTTATTCAAAGAGATGCTACCCAGTGAGATGTACAGTAACTGTACATATTAATATTGTCAAAGATTAAGTTCCCTTTATATAATTTTTATCTGGTAGTACATACATTTTGGGACTATTTTGCATTTTTTTAAAATTATTAAATACTTATACTTTACACTGAAAGAGCTATCAAGGAGTTATCTCTTCTTTTTCATAGATCTCTTTTATTAACTTTGAAAATTATTTTCTTTAAATGTTCGTTGAATAAACAAAGTTTTAATTTTAATAAAAATAGAAGTGTCGTAGTTGAGGTCTGACTTAATCGTTAACAGTAAAACATATCACATGTCATTGCCAAAAACAATCTTCTTCACAAAAGCACACTGTGGTACATGGAAGCTCAGCTTTTTTGCAATTGAAGCACTTCTTGCAATCCTTCTTGCAATTGCAGGATATCATCTCTTGGCAGGTCTTATCTGCTGCAGGTAATGTTGTCTGAAGTGGCACCTAAATGCCACTGTGGGTTTAGTCCAAACCCATTTAGTTGTTACTAAAAGCTCTATCTCAGTAGGATTACCGGCATCCACGCATGGGATCCTTGGTAAATGGCCCTGTTAATATGTTCAACTAAAACTGCCCTTGTAGCTGGAATTAACTGAATGGTATTCTTCTTTGCAAATAGCTTCTTTGTTGCAAATAGGTTCATCAATGTTAGTAGGTGCACTTGTTCAGTCATACAAAAGGATCACAAATCTTTCAGTGCAGGAGAAAACATCTTCTGGTATGATGTTAGGTGCGGAATATACCTTGAGTAATGGATCTGTTAATTCTGCAAACATAATCCAAACTGATCAGGGCATTTTCTTACCATGTTCCACAAGCTTAGACACAGTGACCCATCAGTCAGTGCCTGGTACAAAGATAATACTGTACCTGATCCTTCTGTGGCCTTAGATCAGCTGCCATTTCATGGACTACTCAATACCACAAGTACTTTTCAGTTCCAAATGCCAACTATAGGTTATTCTCTGATTGCAACACATACTGTGCCACAGTGTTTCTATAAACCATCTGAATGGGGATACTACAGTGTTCATATTGTGCAACATGTAGTGCATGCAGAGTCATATAACTTTCTGCTTCATGAGTGCATGGTAAAAGAGATGACAAATCTTCTAATGATCACATATTAAATCCTTCAGCATTAGTCATGACAAGCTGCTTATCATTATTATTGAAAACATGAGAGCTGTTTTGAACCTGAACAGCTCAATCTTGTTGTGGTCTTCACATAGCAATCTCTCTAGTTGTTAGGCATGGACACAGATGAAGGTGTATTTGGTGGCCATTTTGGAAAATGGCTACCTTAATTACCAGAGGGTAAATCAATTGTCCCCTAATACACAGATCTTGTAGCAATATAAATGGTTGCCTCTGTGCCAGATTTCATGCTTTCACCACAAAGAGATGGCTAATCATTTCACTAATCATATTTCAATACTACATGTGATTATTCTTTAGGAATACCTCCATTTCTAGTTATCATGAAGTATAAAAAGTAACAGTAAATTACTGTAAACTTTGATCTTCACCACTCACTCTTCGTGTGTGAACATCTTTAGCCTAAACACTGGACTTTCAGGGAACCATTCTGAGAGACTATCACCCCAGATATGGCTTTATCACATGTTTCAGCTTCCCCATTTTGATCCCAGCCAATTGGGGACCATGTTGCAAATATGATGACATCACAAGGCCATATAACTAAAAAGATTTGGTAATGTGACAAATTATCTGAGAGCAAATGTAGCAAACTCAGAAGGGCAGGTCCTTCTTGAAGGTGGGTGAGGAAGAGGAGCTGCTTATGTCCCAGCAGCTGTTTGACTGCTGGTGAACCACAGATCTGTACCAGTGTACTTTCAGTGGGTTCCTATACCATACAGCTTAATGATGCTGGAGTAACCCCGTTGCCAACCAGTGGCAAAGGTCTGGAGATTCTTAGGTGCCATCTGACTGCAGTTCCATGGCCATCCTGGGGACACCTTTTGGATAACAGTTGTGTTTTTTGTAACTCTCATCAGTATACACTCTGTAATTATTTGTAATATCCAGCAACTCGAGATCTAATATAATTCTCTCTCTCTCTCTCTCTCTTTTAAATGAAGCATCCACTTTTCAATTTGGGGTGGCTTTAAGTCCTAAAGTGTCTATGTCAGGGGTAGGCAACCGTTTTGAGCCGGGGGCCGGGTTGCTGTCCCTCAGACAACTGGGGGGCCGAAGCCAAAAAATAAATAATTAAATATTTTTTTAAAAAAAATTTAAATAAATAAATAAACTGGGACAAATGTAGGACAACATTTTCAAATGGTAGACACTTTTTTTAAAAAAGTGGAGGACACGCAAATAAATTGCTAATTTTTTTTTAAATGTTAATATAAATGCATGTTTCTGAGGCGTCTATAGACAATTGCCCCCCTTGCCCCTGCGCGCGAGAGGCCAAAGGCCCCGGCAGCAATCGGCGGCAGGACCGGGCTGAGGCCGGTCCCAAGGCCTCGCCGGGCCGCATCCAGCCCGCGGGCCGCAGGTTGCCTACCCCTGGTCTATGTACACAGATTAAGACTGCAAAATCAGCTAGTGGGGAAGCTATATTTTGGAGATTACAGATGATTTCAACAACTGGAGAATACAAGCCATCTCTCCAATGAATGAGGGAAATACAAATCAAGAGGGAAAGGGGTCTAAAGTTATAATGAGATCTATTCCATTAATGCCAGCCTTCCAGGGTTGGCATTCTTAGCACCATTGTCATTCAGTGGACTAACAAAAGAGTGAGTCAATATCCAAGGTAGAATGTGAAGAGGCATAAATCAGGTTATCTGGGTATATGAATTCTTGCCATAGGTATTCTGAACATTGCCAATCTCATCTTGGATTCTAAACACATTATTAGGAGCCAAGCTTGTTGTCTTACTATGGTAGTAAATATTATATTACTTATTTGATGGTAACCATGCCTAGTTAGGATCCAGTCTCAGAACTGAATCTACTCCTTCCCTTCAGTGTGATGTTCTCAAAAGAAAGGAAACACATCCTTCTTCTGTGATAGCCACAGACTGCTTATAGAACTGGATTAGAAGTATAGAGGTTGACTTCTCCCTCTCTCCAGCCTTCTGGAAAGACATTTGTCAGGTTTAGATATTAAATGTCAAAATGAACAGCTCCCTTGAATCAGTGTTTGTGGGTTATTCATAGATGAGCAGTCCTAAAGACAAAAAGCTTATTGTTACTGAACCTTCTCTACAGTATCTGTTTTATCACTTTTGTACTACTAAAAACATTAATTTTTAAAAAAGGTAATAGGAGAGGTGTGTTGTTTCTGGCTGGAAGAGTTAGGATGTTTTCATCCTAATAGGTAACCTAGGCTACATCTCACTGACTAGTGATAGATGAGCTTCTCTTAGCTTGAGCTTGGATGAGAAAAAGCTAGAGCCTTCCCTAATATTATGAATCAGCAAATGCAAGGAAGGCCACAGCAGGACCTCAACTGTTCTTCCTGAGACCCCTAATCATGCCCCTCTCTTGGAGGACAGAGTTGTATAGGCTACATAGTGTATCCTCACTCTGAATTGGCAAGCTGCTCTCAGGTGTGGTGCAGCATTCTACCACATTGCCAGTATTGAAGAAAACTCCAACTGTCACTCTAGTCAAACATGGAAAGAGCACCATGTTTTCGACATGAAATCAAACCACCTTGGAACAGTTTCTCCCCATAGAGATGTCCAATGTGAAGTCGAAAGATTTTTTGGGCTATGTGGCCATGTTCTGGAAGAATTTATTCCTGACATTTCACCTGCATCAATGGCTAGCATCTTCAGAGGGTCATGGCATGGAAGTGAGTGCCACTACCCTCTTAAGATGCCAACCACAGATGCAGGCAAAACATCAGGAATAAATTCTTCCAGAACATAGCCCGAAAAGCCCACAAAAAACTATGGATGCTGGCCATGAAAGCCTTCAACTTCACATTGGACATTTCTAAAGGGAGAAACGTTCCCAAGACACCCAGACACTGGAAAAACTCTGGACCAGGAGAGCATATTTACTCTGTTCATCAACCTTTCTGCTACACTGCAGAGACATAGAAACCATACCACACTTTCTTACAGCAAAAAGGCCTTTAAAATCCCCACAGTCCAACTGTATCCACAGTCAAATGGAACATGCACTGTTACTGGAGAGAATACACACCACCCACAAAGAACTAGCCAGCACAAATAAGGAGCTGCTATCACTCCACCTCAGCATCAGCCAAAAGATGAACACCCAAGACTGGGACAAAATTGACAATCTCACCTACAGAAAAATGGAAACAGATATGATAGACCACACCAAAAGACAGAAACAAAAATTCAACAAATGCTACAAGCATCAGCTGAAACCCTTGCTGGACACATCATGAACCATCATCAATTTGATAAAGTATACAGAAAACCTACACACCCAGACAGATATCTACACAAGAACTCCAACCATCACCCGGGACAAAAAGGAAGCACAATAGAACACTGGTAGACCATGCAAAAAAGGATCTGTGAACCCCACTTCCTGGAGGATGAATTGAAACACCTAAACTAGGCTCTACAGGCTAATGGTTACTCCAGCTCAAACATCAGAAGATCTGCCAGACCCAGAAAAAAATCACAAGCGTGAAGACAAACAACGACCCAAAGGAAATGTATTTTTGCCATACATCAAAGCAGTCACAGACAGAATAGGGAAAATGGTGAGGAAACACAACCTCCAAATAATCTACAGACCAGCTAAGGAAATCAAGCAAATGCTGCGCTCTGCAAAGGACAGAATACACCCTCTTATGGCTGCAGGAGTTTACTGCATACTGTGCAGCTGTGGACAAGTCTACATAGGGACCACCAAATGTAGCATTCAAACATGAATCAAGGAACATGAGAGACACTGCAGACTGGGCCAGCCAGAAAAATCAGTAGCAGCAGAACACGTTATAAACCAGCCTGGGCATAAAATGCTATTTGAAAACACTGAAATTCTGGACCATGCCAACAACTATCAGGCCAGAATGCACAGGGAGGCCATTGAAACCCACAACACACAGACAACTTCAACAGGAAAGAAGAATCCCTCAAAGTAAACAAAGCTTGGTTACCAGTCCTGAAAAACACCAAAATCAACACTCAACACATGCAAATGAACACCACCCATGGTCAGGGTGTTTCCCTGCAGACATTGGATTGCTGTTTAAATAGACATACATATCCTCCCACCCTGAGACCTTGCTATTCAGCAACAGACCAACACAGAGATTAACTTCCTCCCAGCCAAGGGTCACACAATATATATACCCCACTCACTTCTATGCCACAGGCCAGCCACAGATGCAGGTGAAATGTCAGGAATAAATTCTTCCAGTACATGGCCACATAGCCCAAAAAACCACCACGTTTTCCTTTGTGTGAGGCAACAAAATGTTTTGGGACACCTCTGAAATCTATCATTTTCTGAGAGTCCTCCCTTAGTTCATAATATTGGTCCCATGAATTGCTGCTACATTGATGAATACATATTATATCATTGTCCCTCTCAATTGTAGTGTAGTACCACAATGAAACATGAAAGAATAACTCTTCCTCCAGTACTCCATTGCTAACAGTAGTTAAAGAAGAGTAGTTAAACTAAGGTTCAGTCACCATACAACTCAACAGCTTAGGAAGCATTCATCTATCCACTGCCATTTTGATCCATCACCACACATTCACCCACTGAAGAGGGGTTTGATCAAGATGGGAGCAGAATCTTAACAACTTAGAAACTGGAATGTGCTTGAAAGTTCAACCCATTCATCCAACAAGAAGGACACTAAAGATTTAGATCTGGATGGAAGACATCTATGTGAAATGTAAGAAGAAACTAAAGATAAATGGCCCAAAGAGGGAAAATGTCTACCAAATAAAATGATGTTGGCTGGTGTGGATAGTCATCTCTTAGTGATGGATGATAGAAAAGGCCTAAGTCACCTTTAGCTCATGGTTTTCTTAAATTTGATTCTAGTTGCAATGGCATCCCCAACCCTGGTGTCACCTAGTGCAGGGGGCTGCATCCACTCACTGACTAAAATGTATTTGTGGAACACTTTTAAATCATATATATTTTTCTATGTGTACTTCTCAAATGTGTACTATTTTTCAAATTATATTCTGTACACATCCATTTCTGAAAGATACAGACAAGGCCAATCCACCTCTCCAAATAAAAATTCAGTGGAACAGATTTCTCACACATCTCTAGACATAAACAGTAAAGCATAACTTAAAGAACCTTTGAGAATACTACCAATGCTACAAAGTCTTTCACCCACGAACTGGAGCCAGCTAGCTCTGGAAAATCAGGGAGACTGCCTTCCTTGGCATTTTGCTTTTCTGAAAGATTTTTGGCAAGACAGGATACTGGGCCTCAGCCTATGTGAAGCAAGTATTTGGGCACTGTTTTATTATATTCCCCAGGGGAAATACAGAGTGTAGTTTCACAGCCAAGAAGAATCCATTCTGGATGAAAATTACTTTTAAAAGTATGAGAAGCTACTAACAAAACCAACTTTTAGAATATCATTCCAGCATCATCAAAAGGCAAATATCTCCCCCTTCAGGAAATTTTATTTATAAGCTTTTACTGTTGATGTTTGGATTTTAGACTCAACTCTCATAGTTTGATCTGATTGTTGTTGTTTTTTGATGTCTTCACTATCAGTTATGAACTAATATAGTTTTATATTTTATTGAAAATCAGGTAAGGAACATCTATAAAGGTTGAGCTATAAGTGTTCAAATATATGCAAACAAACAAAGATATATGGCTTTTATATACTGACAGGAACTGAAATTGTCATATAATGTTAAACTTCTCTGAGAAACTAACAATAAATGTGTAAAAGCAGTTGCCATGTGAGAATTTGCCTAAAACACACAAAAAGAGGTCTTTCTAGAAGCTTATTGAAAATTCAGTACTGTATTTACAGTTACCTCCACAGGATGGATTCCATCAGGCAATAACTTCACTGCAAGTTACACTGTATAGAAAATTAGCCATCAACTGTATATCTACTGCACCTCTTCCAAGTTTGCCCCATATCTCATGTTTTTCCAGCCTGTTTCAGTATTTATTTTACAATGTTCATAATGCTGCTGTTGTAATTATCCTTGCAAATCATGAAGTCTTTTCTAGATCCTGTCTATGGATATGCTTATGATGCAATCTCTATCCACAGCAGTTCACATCCTGCCTTTTAAAAAGTTATCATAGGCGGCATCCAGACCGGCGCAAAGCACCGGCCTGGATATGTGCTAGGGTTGCCTCGGGGCGTCCTTTACAGATGCCCTGCAACCATAGCACATACCTGTGGTGTTGTAATGGCGGTGCCCTGTCTATATGGGTGCCGTCATTACGACGCCATGGCCACGCCACATCCAAACGGAGCGGTGTGGGTGTGATGCACACAGGCCGCTGCAGGGTGCTTGTAGTGCCCTTTCAGTGGTGATGAAAGGAGCTCTGTTTTGGAGCTCCTTTCACTGTTTGTGTCACTGGCGCAGCCTTTACACAGCTGCGCCAGTGACACAAAAGAGAAAGGGGCTGAGCGGCCTCTTTTTCTGTCTCCCCGCCACTGTCAGATGGAACTGGACAGATTCAGATCCCCCCCTTGAATCTCTCTGGAAACAAGTGCCCACTATCTTTGACCTTGATCAGGGCAATTTGCCCTCCTGAAGTTCACATTTGTGGTACCGGTTTAAAATACAGGCTCCTTTGCTGTCAATCAAATTCACTTCTGCTTTCGTCAAAGGTGATGTTTCCTACAGCCATTGGCCAACGGAATGGGTGCTTTCCCCCATCCTTTTTTTTAAAAAAAAACTGTCAGCAGTGTGTGTGCATATTCTGTCAAATTTAAAAACCTCCAGGTGTGTGTGTGTGTGTTGTGTCTATTTGGACACATTATGGCAACCCTAAAATGACCCCATCCTGGGGTTTTCTTGGCAAGATTGGGTCCAAAGAGATTTGCCATTGCCTTTCACCTGAGCCTGAGAAAGTGTGACTCCCCCAAAGTCATGGGTTTCCGCAGCCTTCCAGTCTCCCCTTCGCTTCCAGACCAATGCTACAGCCCTTGCCTCCCCCCCATGCCATGCAATCCCGTTCCAATAATAATAATAATAATAATAATAATAATTCCTCGCCCCAGAATGCCATCTCTGCATCCTTTTGCTTTGTTTCCCCTCCTTGCAACCCCAGAATGCACACACATAAATATGTATCACAAGCATTCACATACAGTGGTACCTCGGGTTACAAAATTAATTCGTTCCGCGGCTAATTTCGTAACCCGAAAAACCTTCGTAACCTGAATTGCCATAGGCGCTAATGGAAAAAAAT
>NC_056522.1:238518080-238572978 GCF_019175285.1 Sceloporus undulatus
TCCCCCCATGCCATGCCATCCTGTTCCAATAATAATAATAATAATAATAATAATAATAATTCCTCGCCCCAGAATGCCATCTCTGCATCCTTTTGCTTTGTTTCCCCTCCTTGCGACCCCAGAATGCACACACATAAATATGTATCACAAGCATTCACATATTGTATCAATTTGCCAAATTGAAAGGGAAACATTTGTAACATTCGCATTGTAGCATTTGCATATTACAGAAATAATGATGATGATGATGATGATAATAATAATAATAATAATAATAATAATAATAATAATAAGCCTCTTGCAAAGTGAGGTGCAGTGCCAGCAGCAAGCAGAAAGGGAAATGTAGCACAAGCACACATTCTATCAAAATGTATCACCTTGTAGCAAAAAGCATTCGCATAATCTGTCAAAAATAAAAATACAAAAGAGAGAGAGAGAGAGAGAGAGAGAGAGAGAAAGCTGCCTGCGAGAGGGAGGCTTGTTCCATTCTCTGCCCTCCCTCTGACCTAATTCCCTCCCCTGAACTTGACCCTTCATCCTGCTCCTTCTTCCTCCTCCTGCTTCTTCGCCCCAATTCTGCCCTGGCTCCCTTCCTCCTGCTCCTTTGCCCCAATGCTGCCCTCCATGGCACCCTTCCTCTGGCTCCTTCCTCTTCCTCCTCCTCCTTCACCCCGATGAAGGGGAGGCATGTTCTGCCCTCTGTCCTCCCTCTGACCTAATCCCTCTCCTGAACTTGACCCGAACATGACAGGGGCGAAGTTCATATTTGCCGGACCTGGTTTTTCTGAAAAGATACAGCTTAAAGTCCACTTTCAAAAGACCCGCGCCAAGGAGCATTTGCCCCTGTACGAGTGTGAAAGCCTCGATTTCGCTTGTGGAAGGATCGGGGCCAATATGAACTTCCCATGGTTAATCCAGTTTCTGAACCGGGGTAAAAGGTAGTCTGAATGGCCCCAAAATGTTTATAACAGTGAAAATGTTGTACTTTAATGTGGGTCCCAGTAAAATTCATCTTTAACAAAAGTGTTTGTGTATAATACATACATATACCACCCACACTATATAGGTGGTGTGTGTGTGTGGTATTTAGACACACACACACATATATATACATCACGTATACTATATAGATGTACCTCTGTTCAGCAGAGTTTTCATAATACTGAAATAAGTAGATATGTGTCCAAGTAAAAAGTTTATTCAAGGCACACCTTTATAAAGTAAGTGATAGGTACAGGATATTATGAGAGCAAGCATGGTATAGTTATAGTAATATAGCTCTCGAGACCAGAATTCAAATCCCCACTTGGCAATGAAAGCCAACCCTGGGCAAGTCACATTCTCTCAACCTCAGAAGACAAAGGCAAACCTCTGAACAAATCTTGCCAAGAAAACTCTGTGATAGATTTACCTTAGGGTTGCCATGGTCGGAAACTACCTGAAGACACACAACAATAGCATATTACACCTATATACTAAAGGTGATATATAAGTTTGTGTTTATATGTCAGTGCATATATCATTTTAAAAGTCAGATTTTTTTTAAAAAATCAATAATCTATAAAGTATAGGTGGTATGTGCATGTGTGTGTGTGTGCATTTGTTGTTGTGTGCCTTCAAGTTACTTTTGACTCATAGGAAGCCTAAGATGAACCTATCACAGGGTTTTCTTGGCAAGATTTATTCAGAAGGGGTTTGCTATTGCCTTCCTCTGAGGCTGAGAGAGTATAACTTGCCTTAGATCGGTCACCCACTAGGTTTCCATGGGGATTTAAACCCCAGTCTCCAGAGTCATAGTCCAGTACTCAAACCATTACGCCTATGCTGACTTGCTTCTACCAACACCCTATATAATTTTTAAAATCAGTTGTTTCCAGATCCTTTACAAATAACTTTAAAAGATGAAATTTCTGATTCTCCTCAAATAATTAGTGTGGCAATATTATGCCATTATTTGGAATATGAGAGGCTGTACAAAAAACCAATAAATGCTGGGCTTTACTAAGCCCAAGTTCAAGGACCCATTAAGAGTGGGAGTTGTTACTCATGACCAACAGAAATCTCCTTGATTTCAACATGGTCTAGGCTGCATCCATACTGCAGAAATAATGCAAGTTGAAACCACTTTAACAGCCGTCGTTCATTGCTATGGAATTCTGGGAACTGTAGTTTGTTGTGGCATCAGAGCTCTCTGAGAGGGAAGGCTAAATGTCTCACAAAACTGCAGTTCCCAGAATTTTATAGCATTGAGCCATGGCTGTTAAAGTGGTGACAACCTGGAATATTTCTCCAGTGCAGATGCAACCCTAGTCTTAAATCATAAAGACTAAAGTGTAAGATCCATTCCATTAGTTTCAGTTTGGAGTAGACCTGCATGTGATTGCAGCTTTGGGTTGTAATCTATTCAGAGTTTTTTTTGGGAGAAAGTTGCTTTGAAATTAGTGGGATTTACATCTCAGTAAATGAAAATGGGGATGAGAGTGGACTGCATGTCACAGAATCAAGGGTTTGCAGGATTATGTGAAATATATATTAGCAAGTATGGCACGAACTCAAAAAAGTCCTTCTTAACCATTACATTAACCCATGAATACAGTTTTATTACCACATGCATTCACTTGAGAGTGCTTGTAAGACACTAATTTCACACATGACTGGGCATAAATACAAACCTGGTTTCTAATTCACCCTTACATACTGTGTGCCAATTTTTTAAAAAAAGTTTTAGTCTCGAGTAAGAGGGGGAAAATTAGTTTGCAGAAATGCAGCATGGAGTGCATCAGTTCAATCAATTGTGTACTTAATTGGGTTTAAAAAAAAATAGACAGTGATGAGAACCTGAAAAATAAGATGGAATTTGAAAGTAGCTTAAATAAACCTTAAAGATAAGTGGCTAAAAACTTAAAGTGTAATAAAATATACTGCCTCTCTGTACTGTTGTTATTGTGTGCCTTCAAGTTGTTTCTGATTTTCTTGGCACATTTCTTCAGAGACGGTTTGCCACTGTCATCCTCTGAGGCCAAGAGAGTATAACTTTCCAAGTTCACCCAATGGGTTTACATGCCCAAGCCAGGATCTGAACCCTGGTCTCCAGACCCATAGTCCAACACTCAAACCATTACACCACGCTGGTTCACTGTACTACATGCTACAGACTTCAATTTATTCTAAAAACTCACCCATGTCTCTGAATTGCATAAAATAAGGTTTGCCATTGTTTGTTCCAAAATAATGCTTGTTGATGCTTAAATGAAGTCTATATTTTAAATGCCTTGAAAAAATAGAAAAAATAATTGTTAACAATATAGCATCATTGATATCATTGAGCTTTCTGACATGGAAGGCTAAATATGTCAGAAAACAATAAATCCCAGAATTCCATAATGGTCAAACTGCTTTATTTCTGTGGTGTGGCAGCAGCCCTTATCAAGTTTGTGGATGATACAATACTGGAACAGATAGCTAAGACACTGGAAGATGGGAACATAATTCAATATAACCTTGATAAACTAGAAAACTGGGCTCAAACCAACTGAATGAAATTCAACAGAATTAAATGTAAAATTCTCCATTTACGCCACAAAAAGCAAAATACACAGGTACTGGGTGCAGGATACTTGGCTTAGCAGTAGTACATATGAAAAGGCTCTTGGGATTATTGTTGATTATAAATTGAACATAAACCAGCAGTGTGATGCTGCAGCTAAGAAGGCAAATGCTACTTTAGCTTGCATGAATAGAATCACAGGCCCAGTACAGACTGCTGATGGCACAACAATGGTGCCCGACACACAAACTAAAAGGAACCCACTTTTAATGGGTCCTTTTTAGTCCTGATGGAGGCCGCAACTTTTGGTTGCTGCAGCCTCCTTGCACCATAAAAACAGGTCGCTACAGGCCACCCTTTCGGGGCGTTCTGTTGAGCCCCACAGTTTCCAAGTCAAGGGAAGTAACAGTCCCACTATATTTTGCATTTGTCAGCTCTCATTTGGAGTACTTCTTTCAGTCCTAGGTGCCTCATTTTAAATAAGATATAGACAAGCTGGTGTGGTTTCAGAGAAGGGGAACAAGAATGACAAGAGATATGGAAAACAAAACATGTGAGGAAAAGTTGAAGGAGTTGGACATGTTCAGCCTGGTGAAGAAAAGACTGAATATCACATTTCAGAACATTCCTTTAGGAATGTTTTGTTATTGTATGTTTGACTTAGCATATATTTGGCTTGTTTGTATTTGAAGTATGTATGTTATTTAGTTTTTTTTCTTTTGTATCCATGTATAATTTTAATATGTATGTTATAAATTGAATAAACTTTTTCTAAAAATTAAAAAAAAATCACACATTTCAGTTCTGTTCCCTCTTATCCTGCCACTGCAATTCCATGGTTAAGAATTGTTTCTACATTGCTGATATATTACAACAAGCAAACAAAAGACATTTTTGCAAACCATTATTTTTTTTTTCAATAAAAAAGCAGTGTGCCATCTCTCCCTTTAACAAGTCCTTTCACACTGTGGTGAGAAGAGATCCAGGGCTATAAAAGCTGGTTCATGGTGGGAAGGGAAAGCTCAAGGGGTTTAAAGGCTTTGCCATCACAGTCCTGTCTGCCAGAGGAGGAGAAGGAAAAGGAGGAGTGGGGGTCACAGAGCAAGCAAACAGAGCAGTTTTCAGCTTGAGACCCTCTTCTCTCCTCCCCCCCCCCCCCGCTAATGCAAAATCCTATGAGGCGGTTGGCCAAGGGGTGAGTTGCCTCCTTGGATTGCCTCCAGTTAATTAGAACCTATATTTCTTGCACCCTCCTAGAGCAACTCTTGCACCCCCTCCCCTTTTGGACTCCACCCCACCATTTGAGAACCATTGCATTACACAATTGAACCACTATGATTCAATTTTTACTGCTGCAGTTGCGTCTAATGAAATCCTGGAATTTTCCATTCGGTGAGGCGCTAAAAAGGAACTCTTTGGCTGAGAATCATCAAGGACTCTGCCAGTTCCAGGATTCCACAGGATTTTGCTATGATAATTCTTGTGGAATCATAGCAGTATAATTGTGTAGTGTGAAAAGGCCCTTACATACATCATAACCTGAATAAAATGAAGTTTGTGTATCCTGACTAGAATCTACATATATTTTCTTGAGAATAAATAATACATATAGAAAAGATAAAGGTAAAGGTTTCCCCTTTGGCAAGGTCGTCAAGTCGTGCCTGGCTGTACAAGGCGGTGCTTGTGTCTGTTACTAAGCTAAAGAGCCAGCATTGTCAAAGACAACTCTGTGGTCATGTGGTCAGCTTGACTTCACTGAATGCTGTTACTTTCCCACAAAAGTGACACCTATTTATCTACTGGCACTTCTCATGATTTTGAACTGCTAGGTTGGAAAAAGCTGGGACCAGTGAAGGGAACTCACTCCATCCCGCAGTACTTTGGTCGCAAACTGCTGACAGGCCGATCCTGCAAGTGTCAGAGTCAGCATCTATCTATCTATTCATTTATTAAGGTAATAATAATAAAAATAGCCATTGTAATATAATGCCCTGCTGGCCTCTAGGACTGTATTTATGGTAATGATATCACTGCATACCCTATATCTGGGTAGGAATCCTGTGGTTCTCCAGATGTTGCAATATGATTCCCAGCACTTCTTACCATTGGCTAGTCTGTCTAGTGTGGTTGGGACTTACAGCTAAATAACATCTGGAGGGCTGCATGATTCCCACCCCTGCCCTATATAATTTATGTGTATGTGAGAACAGTTAGGAGAAAGAAAGCCCAGGTCTAGCATAAATACATCCATTTTTATTATATGGAACTGAAACAACAGTAGCAAAGAAAACAAAACCTGTGAATCGTTTGAGAAGAAACAGCAGTGAAAAAGGTAGTTGAGCCATGCTGGGAGCAATATTTTATACCCTGGAAAAACCCTTGTCACTTTAATTAACAAAGGAAGCCAGTTTAATATACTGTAGCTATATAAGCAAAAGGCAGGAGTCATAGAAAAGTCAATTCTGCCATATTTATATAATTTAAGATGATGAATGCTTTATTGTTATTGCACCAATAAATGACATTAAATCCCTGAAACCCATATATATGACTGGATTGAAAAAGACGTTTCTTCCCATTGGGATGCTACTTTTCCCAAGGATTACATTTTGGTTTTATAATGAATTAAAGGACAAAGATCTAGATAATTGCAATTCAGTACCAGAGAATGGGGGCCTAAGGAATGGTAGAAACCACCAGCATGTCTCTGAGAAGGAAAGGGTAGCATTAGTTACAGAAAAGGAAGTCAGTTCCTCCTCACACTGCTGACACCAACCTTACTTTTTAACTCTAGTCTCAGGTTTTACTACCAATTTCCAGGAAAATTCAGTGTAACATTTTAGTAGGAAAAAGCCCTTGAGATTTATTGGCCCAAAGCTCTAGATTTTTGCAAGAGTTAATGCTGCTAGCTTGGTCACTTATTCACAAAATTCAAGCCTTCAGCACAAGAAAATTGCAGGTTAAGCCTCCAAGAATCTGAGTAAATAATTGTGCATGATTGTTATACATGTACTTTCCCCATGGAGCTACTAGTTGAAAAACTCACACAACCTTAAATCTTCTTCTAAAGAAAGGTTTCACCATGAAATCCACATAAAAAAGAAAAGACAGCTGCAGCTATAGCTTTTCATTAGCTCTATACTATAAACTGAACCTATTAAAATTCCCTCTTCTAAGCAGTTGTTATTTATTACTGTATTTTATCTCACCTTTCTGTCTTCAAAGTGGGATCATTCAGTTTTTCAAGACAGGATTATAAAACTATAGGGGTCCCTCTCTTCTTCACATAATTCTACCCCGTGCCACCAGCAACTTCTTGTGATGGATATACTATGGGACTATGTTCAACCTGTCATTTGAACATGAAAGGAAAGATGCCACACATCCTACACATATGGCTTCTAGCCCCCACGTTTCCTGCTAAACTGAAGACCAAAATGCAGCTTAATGAATCAGAGAACAACAACAACTGGGATTGGTTTTAACAAGAGGAAAAGGAAAAGAGAAAGCAAGCAAAAGGAACAATTTAGAGACATTTGCCATTTAAGGGGAACATCTAGACCCAACAAAAACTTAAGGCAATAGATTCTGATAAATCACTTGTAATTCATAGATGAATAAAGTAAAAGTATCTGTCAGACCTGTAGTCTTGGGCTGGGATGCCTCAAATCTCAGTCACTCCCTGGCTCTCTGAATGCAAATGACTGCTCTCATCTTCTCCTGTCCTCTCTGAATGGTTCTTCCTAGTCCCCATCTCTGTAGTGTCTTCCTCTGTCTCTTTCCTCATACATACCTCCGGCTCTCTTGTACAGATTATCTTCTCAAAAACCCTCCTCAGGAAGCAATGGAGAGCTTCAGTTCTCCACAGCCATTCCTCAAAGTCCTCCAAGGGTAGGTGAGTCACACAAGCCCTCTCCAGTCTCTAGGAATCCCACGAGGACCCACAATTTACACAGCGTTGAGATTACAAATGACCACCCCCCTAGTCACTGGTGTCTTTCCCTTAGTAGACTGAAAGCCTATTGTATATTTTGCCTACTTCAGAATGTAAATGTATATTCCTTGCCTTCTACAGATATCCGTAGCTAAAGATAACATCAAATTTCATTCTGTCCAGGTGAAATGCCAAGTACTTGTTGAGAAAGCCTTTAGAAAACAAAATTAAGATGTACACAGATACCATTGCTGAAAATGCTATGAAAGTTCTGAGAATAACCAAAATCTTTCAATATGGCATAGTAGAGAGGAGGTTCCCCTCACTGTGTTGGATGCCATGGTCATCTTCCTTGTCATGTAATGCCCTCATACGATTCTGCTCCCATGCTGCAGGCTACTGTAATATGACACAGCAGCCTAACATGAGGAGTGTGTATGAATTTTTGCCACCAATGTTGTCTCAGTAAGACTCATAGAATGCATGCTGTGGCGCGTTACAGACTACCCAAAACGGGCGGTCTGCCACCGCCGCCACCAGTTGCTGCATCCAGGAACCGCAGCAGCCAAACCGCACAGTTCCCGGGCGCAGCCAGAAAGAAGTGCTGAAATGGGGCTTCTTTCTGGGCCCTGGAAGTGGCGCCGCGAGGCGCTAGTTGTGCACTCACGGTGTCACTTCTGCCACTCAACGCTTGGACGCTACGTGTTCGTGACGTCAAAATGGTGGCCCCCGTGTGGATGGGCACCACCATTTTGTACGGACTCGGTCCATACTAGGGTTGAGGGACGTCAGGAAGTGACGCCCCTTCTCAACCCTACCACACCCCTTCCTAACCCTAGCACGCCCCTTTGGCGCGTCTGTAACGCGCCTTTGTATGCATAAGAACTCAGCTTCCAAGTCCAGCATCTTCAAGCAACTCTGGGAAACCCACCTGGGGACCTTGAAAGCTACTGCTAGTTGATGTAAATGGTAATAGCTTTGGCCCTAAGCAGACAGGTAGGATACCAAGCCCATGCTATCCTAACCTGGGTCAGTCCTCGGGCCAGCATGGTGACAGGTGGGCATTTACATGCCTACTTGCCCCCATGCCATGGACCTGCTACCTCCGTGTATGCTATACCTACCCCAGCCATCAGATCTGTTGAGAAGACACTTGTCACAGCTGGTAAGGCAGAAACAGGGCACCTGGCTTCACCTACATGGCCAGGCACTCCCATCCAATGTCACTGACTGATGGGGCCTTCTCAGCAGACGCAAAGGTGGACGCAGGTATAGGGCACACAGGGCCCTATATTTCCAAAAAGCTCCATGACAATATCCAGTCTGCCAGCTGTCACCACGGAGTTTCTTAGAAACTCAACAGCAAAAAAGGTCTTTTTAGACCAGGTTATAGCCTCTATGGGCTGGGATTGGGCCGAGCCCATTGGATCCATATCCGGTCTTTCTGATCCTGGCTTGGGGCTAATGGCCTGCATCATCCAGATAGGATGATATGAGGCCAGGACAAGTGTGGGCCTTTTGAACCATGCATACAGGATGTTTGGCATATCACTATAATTTATTCATTTATATGAATCAATATAGGACCCTTTTACAGATGCACAGTGTATCTGTATAATCCATGCTAGCTCCCAGTACTCTAGAGTTTTGGTATAGTAAATAGAACCATAGAATCATAGAATTGGAAGAGACCACAAGGGCCATCCAGTCCAACTCCCTGCCATGCAGGAACTCTCAATCAAAGCACTCCCAACAGACACCCATCCAGTCTCTGTTTAAAGACCTCCAAGGAAGGAGACTCCACCACTATCCGAAGAAGTGTGTTCCACTGTTGAACAGCTCTTACTGTCAGGAAGGTCCTCCTAATGTTTAGATGGAATCTTTTTTCCTGTAGCTTGCATCCATTGTTTTGTATCCTGTTCCTTGGAGCAGCAGAAAACAAGCTTGCTCCCTCCTCAATATGACATCCCTTCAAATATTTAAACAGGGCTATCATATCACCTCTTAACCATGTCTTCTTCAGGCTAAACATACCCAGTTCTCTAAGTCGTTCCTCACAGGGCATGGTTTCCAGACCCTTCACCATTATAGTCACATTCTCCAAAGATCTGAGGAAAGGCGGAAAATAGCTTTTACACTTGTTTCCTAGTGTCAACCAGGAAGATTTTTTTAATTTAAACATAAATTTTTAAACATTTAATTTTATCCCCCCCCCCCCAATGTACTAGGAAATGGTTACTTTTAAAATCATTAAAAGCTGCAAGTTTTTAGTCCAGAAAGATGGAAGGTGAGTGAGATTTCAGCATCAAAACAACATTAATGCCACAAACTTTGCTATCTTTTCACACTCTTCAGTTAAGTTATATATTTATTTTATGGTGATGAGCATACAAAATAATTTAGTTTACCTAAAATTTATTTTAATATGTATCCCCCATCTGGAAAGTAAATTTTAAACAGATGAAGAGCCTAATTGGATTTCACACTGATGCCTAAGCACTGGGCAGATACCAGTACTAAGCTACCAATAATACTCCCTTAAATCATAGTGTCTGCCTAAGCAGGAACATGGTTTTTGTGGGGGGGTTTGGGCTATGTGGCCATGTTCTAGAAACTCTTCTAGAACATGGCCACATAGCCTGAAAACCCCACAAAAAACCCATGGATGTCGGCCATGAAAGCCTTTGACTTCACTAAGCAGGAACACTTTGAAAGACTGTCAAGCCTATATACCCTTTCTATCCATTTCAAATAGCAAGCAACCAGTTGCCCTTAGGGCTCCCTGACTAGAGCCTATACCTTTAATGGTTGTGTGGCAAAAGGAATTTCAGCAGATGATGCTTGTCATGCAACCAGGTATGAAGCAAAAACCCTCCTGAAATTGTCTCTTCCCATACCAGTTAAAAGTACAGGAGCCCTTTCTAGTTTTTACACCAGCAACCTTTTTCCTCTCAGATATTGCCACAATCACTCTGGCTTTGGTAACTTCCATTTAAGATGACAGCCATGTGCTCTTCTTGAAGATATCTGAGAAGTTCCAGATCAACTACTGCAGAAAATTAACTTCACATATAATAGATACCCATGCTAGGGAAAAGCTGAATTCCTGCTATAATGCACATGTTAGAGATAAAGAGATGTGTTCAGGGAACAGGTAGCAATTCTAATTTTACCAACCTTTAGTCAGGATTTCCAGTTCAGAAACTAGAGCCGCTAAATTGATTGTTAAGTAAATCAAGCACACCTTCTAGTGTCAGAATTAATCTACAGACGTTGACATTCTTGCAGGGTGTAGCTGGAAAAGCCTTTGGCTACAATGATTTGGCTGCAATCTGAAGTACAAGCAGAATTCGGGCTAATCAGGTCTGGGAGCCTGCTAAACTAGATAAGTGCTCTTCAGCTAATGTCTGTGTAGTTGAACAGAAGAAAAATGAAGCAAAATTATACACTGATTGTCCAATTTGTTGATTTGTATTGTGTTTCCAACAAGTGATATAATAAGATATTACGCTGGGGTTAAACACACACAAAAAAATTCTACTCAAGACTTGCTCTTATTTAATGCATAGGCTCTCTAATAGTGTTTAGTTTGTTTTTATTAAATGCCCTCTCTTTAATAGTGTTTATACATAATTTTAATTATATTGCTTCTTTAGGGGTTTTAGTTTTTAATTGTTGTTTATATGCTTTGATATTGTGTTTTTAATATGTTATACTGTTTAATACTGTCTTAAGGGGGGGAGGAATAAAGTGTTTTTAATTGTTGTATTTTATATTTTACTGTTGTCAACCGCCCGGATTGGTTTCCCATAGGGCGGTATACAAATAAATATTATTATTATTATTATTATTATTATTATTATTATTATTATTTATTTTTTTACTTGCCCAATTTTCTCAAAAGATACATTTTCAGCTGCAACCCAGAGAAAATTTATATACCTTTAAAATTCCTTGATGAATTAAGAAGCAAAACAAATGTGGCTACTGTCATCCCTACCTCATCTGATGCACCTCCAGCTATGCTCTAAAGCAGTTGAGAAAGGAACAAGTGAATTCCCAATTCAGAGTGGGAATCGGAAGCAGAAGCCATGGTTTCCTTGCAGAAATTTGTTTCAGATTTGAACCTGACTGCCTGACAACTAGTACAACTAGAACAAGGGGGGAAATTAGCAAGATGCATGCCACTCAGAAATGGAATAGTGCCATGGACAGTAGGGATGCAGCAAGCATGCATGCATATATGCATTCATATAAAATATCTATAGATATATAATTAAAGTTAGTAAAAGTACTATTGGTCCTACAGCCAGAACTGCTGAATATTATACATTTTAATTTTACAATATTTAGGTGACTCTGTGATTCACATGGATATTACAGCTGGAACTGCTGGATGTTAAATATTATTTCTGTGATGCCATTCACTTTCTAATGAAATGTCTGCATTAGCAGTTTTAAGGATGTGGATATTCCTCAGTTAGCTGAACATGAACATATGCTATGGACAACATTTGCTTGTAAAGATAAATGAGACTTTTAAAAAGTTCTAATCATTCAGTTTACTTGGATTTAACATTTCAGGGTCTGTTTGTTTGTTTTTACTTATTTTCTAGCTTCATACTATTAAAAATCATTGCTCAGCCACTCAGCTACTAAGACTTACTTAAAATTATTAGATTTGCCTAGGTATCTGTGAGTTTTGTCTCATTTAAACTGACATCTTGTACATTTAAGTGGAATAAATCACATTGAGCTCAATTAAACCAAATATATAGAACTGCACTGTTAAGAGTTTTAGTGAGATCGCCAGGCCATTCTGTTTTCCTGTCATTCACAGCCCAATTGTCTCAGTGTGGGAACTGTAACTCAGTGGTAGAATACATACTTTCCATGATGAAAGTTACAGATTTTATCATTATATACAATTTTTTTAAAAAAGCAGATGCTGGGTTTGACCCTGTTTGAGACACTTAAGAGCTAGTTGAACAACTAGTGTAACTTAAAGAACTTCTTGCATTCCTCTGTCACAGAGCCCTAAAAGTTCTCATTTGGAAATGTGTTTGTTCGTTTTAAGTTTCTAGACTTTACTCCTAGATTTCAGGATATTCTTAAACAATACCCTTTAGAACTAATATAAAAAATACTCTATCAGCCCTAAAGACCAGAAACCTTTTTGAAAGCTGACATGTCCAGATCCCAAATGAACTAAAACCTGAAGCATCTATGATAATTGGTCAGTGAATTGATATTAGGATAGGGTCACTAGATGGTCCAAATAATAATGGCCTTCAATAGGTGGAAGTCAGGAATCAGCAGTTTTTCTTGCATCTAAATGGCTAGGCTAAACCTGCCCAAACTTTCTATTTTATATATCAAATAAAGATGCAGCCTTTGAGTCCTTCTTTGTATCTGGCTGTGCTATTTGATGGAACCTTTAAAATGCACCAGAGAGGGCACAGAGGTGGGTAAGCTATCTTAATACAAGTCTGCCCTCAGGATTTTGGTGTGGGGGGCTAATTCTTCCTTCCCACCCATCCACCACCTAATGTCAGGGAAAATCAAGTCAACTTACCCATCCTCTATTTTCTTCAGATTCACTCTCTAAAGATCTTTGCCCACAGAGATGCAAACATCGATTTTCCAGAAAAACCAACAACCCAAAACATCCATATAAAATTCTTTGAAGGGAGCTGGGGGAGGGATGGGGGGAATCTTCTGTTCAGCCAATCCAGTAGCACTGCCAAGACTGTACTCTGAACGCAAGCACATTCAGCTTTCTATTGAATAATACACAGCACTAATAGTTAACATAAATCATTAGGGTAACTTTACTACATAAAAGACCAAACCATTTCATCTGGATTGTTCTTTTATATATTCCTCATTTTGCAAGGTTGCCATGCAACTGATTGGTAGCTTTAAGAAGTAATAAATAAGTGCTGATGCTATTGCTCCCTCTAGTGTAAATATTCATTATTATTTATTAAATTGATAAAAGTCACAGGCCCTAATGCCTCAACCCTCAACAAGTAGAAGGAAAATGTTGAACAAGAAGAATTATTTACTACATAACTACAGCTCATTATTGGATTTGCCTGCTGTGTTCTTTCTAGTGTTTTGTTCCCTTTTGCTTGTTTGTATAGTTAACATCTGAGACATTGTGTTGTTTGCTCCCAGCACAAAGAAACATCAGTATCAGGCAAGGTGTGTATGCATTTTCTGGACCTCTCAATGTTGCTGGAAGCAATTCTTATAAGCCCTAGCCATTACATCTGTTGAAGAGAAATGCTGGAAGATGCAGATGAAGCTATCTACCTCTACTTTAGTGGGTCACTCTAACAAAACTCACAGTTAATTCTCATTTCATGGTCAGTAATGCATGTTCCAGAAAGCTGCCCATAGCAGCTCAGAAGAATAAAAGATGACTCATTTCACCTCTATCCATTTCCAGCATATGGTCATCCAAGGCTGGGAGGACTCACAAAACCTGAGAATATTTCACTGACAGCCAAACAAGTAGTACCGACACCCACCCAGTTCAGTGGTCCAGTTGATCTTTAAAAGAGGACTAGCACAGACCTGTTGAATACTGACATTCAGAATTGTTACTGCACTTGTGTAGCTAAAACTTATATATATTTAATTCACTGTTTGGTGCCCCTTTTTTGGTATATTTCAAAAAGGAGTGTGCCTGGATCTCTTATCTTTTATAGGCAGGGGTAGTGGGTGGCATTTTAATCATACAACCTACAAAATAGATCCTTACTTAACAACCAGTCTCAGGGACCATCTGCTTCTCTGACCATGTTGTCCTGCTTTTCCTTCAGTGCTTCTGAAGGACATATTTAAGCTTCTGTAACCAGCTGGCATACAAAGAGCTAGAACTCAGTGCACTTCCTCAAGGCCAATTCTTCTAGAATCAGTAGTGCACTGGGGCTAAGAGCAGAAGCTGAGTCATAGACTGTTCCCATTCAGTAATAACTTTAGCTCTAAGTATGTTGAATGCTGTATATAGATGAACGCCAAATGTCAGCCTCATATATTTATCTTCCAATAGGATTTGAGATTTTGCTAATTAGCAGGTTCCTGGATTAATTTCTGGCTGGGTCATTCACTGCTAGGATTCTTTTGGGTGACTAAAGGCTACCTGTCTACATCATAAGCAGTTCTAGAAGAAATGAAGTTAATTTCCTAAACTAAATAAAGAAGGATAAACCTTTGCAGTTCACTAGGTTGGCAAAGAAAGCCATATTGGAGGGAAAATATTTGATGGCTTCCTTTGTGCCCAAATACCTGCCATATAACTTGAGAAACAATTTAATCAAATTTGACCAAACTGCAAAGACACAGATTTGAAAATGAGGAAGTTACTTTTAAGAATAATATAATTAGATGCGGAAGCATCCATAACAGGTAGAGAACACATCTACTACATTATTGAGCTAAACAGAAGAAGGGGGGGGGATCGTTGAAAAAAGATGACAGTGATAGTAGTTGATACTTTATTCATACATTTTCTTTTCCACAGCATGGTTCTTTAAGAAAACATTTCCCAACGCTGAAGGAATGTTGGATGAGGAGGCACTGATAATGCGAATGTGGAGGAAATTAAACAAGAAAAGGAAAAGAAGGAAGATAAAAATGTATTTCACAGTCTTGTGCTTTCTAGTCGTTTTCAGCTATACGGTGGGTATATTATAGGAGCTGCTGTCAGACACTTCTGGCAGGCACCACGTTGTGCAAGAATATTCCAGAAATAAGATTGTTTTTAAAAAAAAAGATTAGAGTGTTCTAACAGGAATGGAACAAAGGGCAATGATTCTGTACAGAAGGTTTAACCTTATGTTCAAGAGAGTGGTTATGATTATACTGAACAAATGGAACATTTGGCTACATTACAGAGTCAGAAAATGAGGGGGGAAATAGCTATAGCAAGTGAAAACTAAGAGATATTTAAGAGATGTTAGAGAGGTTCTTTTGAGTTTGTTTCCTATGTAAGGTTCAGCAGTTATAGAATTGTTCGGTAATATGGAGGGTTATGTTAAAATAAATGTTAAGACACAGAGTTGAATGTTTCAGTATTTAGTAGAGATTTGGGGAAATAAAATCAGAAATATGGCAAGTGGGGCATGGATTGGATGAAATTGAGAATAAGATTATACTGTATTTCACATGAAGACCAAGTTGACATTGCAGCAATTCTTCTGGTTGGGTTACAGAGGTATATGAGAGATAATGTGACATATGCAAATATAAACTTATGTAATATCCATGCAAAATGTCATGCAACATGTTTTAGTTCACTCTTTGTAGGACAATTTCTTTCTATTAGATTTATCTTGCCTTTAGCAATTCATAATGAGTGAACCGTGATGGCAAGGGGAGTAGGCATACATCCCCATATGGATCTAAATTTAATACTGGCTGATTCAAACAGTCCTCCTCTGAAACATTTAATCTTTATCACTGCCCATTTCACCCTCCAGTTTTAAGGAAGTGGAACAAGTTACATATGAGCAGAAGAGAGGTGGGGTCAGGGCAACCCTTAAAAAGTGCTTTTGGTGGAGCTGCATGACTGAAAATCTGGTCTGGTTTTCTGCTTGTTAAACTATGTTTTGCCTAAGTTTAATATCTGTATGTGCAAAGAAATTTGAATATTACAAAATGCTGTAAAATTCTAAGGGCTTCTTATTAAAAGAAATAATGCGTGTTGGGCCCCTAAAAATCTTACTGCCAAAGCAAGTCATTGCTTTGTTCACCTTTGCCCATTTACCCAATGGCTATGTACCAGTAACATGGAAAAGTAGGTCTAATTTTGCAGTATTGTAAGATATGTGACCTTAAAAATATTAATATTTCTTTATCTTCTGTGCCAAGGAATGATTAGATTAACCCTTTAAATTAAACAATGTCTAGTGTCAGATGTAACAAATACTGCCTGTATACCTACCTCTATTTACTTTCATCACAGAGAAGTACCAGTCAACACACTGACCAGGCTGAAAACATTAGGCCAGATGCAAAAGACTGAAATATTAGACATATCTCATTCTTAGAACAGCCATTGTTTTCTCAATCCTGCCTCTGAAAGACGGTAAAAGTAATGAAATCCTCTACAGTGTTGTAAACACTGGCACCCTGTATGCAAACTATTTTGAATATTAGGAACATACTATATAACAGAGGTGGGAATCATGCTGCCATGATTGTCATTGACAGAGAGGTGAGATATAAATAAAAGTTTTATTTTAAAAAAGTTACATTTATTTGTAGCTGGACAGCAACAGCCAGCCTTCCTTGTCCTTAGTTATGCTGCCCTAGGCTGTGGGGAGTTGCGTTCCAACAAAACGGCCATGTTTCCTCCCTCTAATATAAATTATTTGTTCTCGTTTCTAATAAGTATTTAGACTTATGTAGAATAAATATCCCACCATAACTATTTCTCCCTTGTGCTGAGCTTTCAGAGTCAGTTGCTAATCAATATGGGATACTGGATGGAATAAAGGTATCTTCAAGAGACATTTTTAGTGCTAGTTGTGGTTCTAGTGTGAAACAAATGGGGGCTTCCCAATTTAATCTGAATGTACACCAGCCTTCCTGGCCTAGGGAAACCTGATGAAATTCATAGGATGACAGCCAACTTGAAAGCACTTGTGCACACGCACACACACACACACACACACACACATGATCATGATAAATTATGATGTTAGTTGCAATGTTCTAGTTCTCACACTCAACACTTTTGTTAAAAGTAATCTGTTAATTTTGGCAGGTCTGTTGTCTGCTTCTCAGCCTTTAATTTCTTCTTCCTCTTTGCAGCATAACTACTCTAAATATTTCTTACTTTCTCAGGGGACAAAATGCTGCCAAAAAAACCACTGAATATCTATGATTCACCATGGTGCTGCCAAAACATGTTATGCCTTTACCAAACTGTGCCAGAATTTATATAGCTTTCTCTCTCAAACTATTTTACATTTTTCCTGATGAAGGGATCTGAAGGTTGGTGAGCTTTTGTACCCTTTTGTTTGGCCTAATGTAACAGCAGAATGGAGAAGTGCCTATCAAATGGTGGGCTGGTAGGGCTGCAAGGGAGATAGGGAAAACACATCATTCACATCCAGACCAATTAAAAATGAAGAAAGAGGGGAAAGAAGTGTGGTTCCTTCAAAGTTAGGGGGATGGGTTTATAGTCCCCAATCTTATGAAATCTGCAGTGAAAAGGCAAAGTGGGAAGATGAGTGCAAACGAGACAATTGGAATATAGGCTTAATTCTCCGTCAACTTTCATGGCATTGTGGGTGGGTGGTGGGTGGGGTGGGTGTGGGGAGGTGATCTCTTCTTTGCCCACCATATATACTCCCTATCCATGGATCTTTTATCCATAAATTCAAACATCTACAGCTTAAAAATATTCAAAAAAGTATAAATTCCAAATAGCAAACCATGATTTTTCCATTTTATATAACATTATTTTACTATACCATTATATGCCTTGGGACTTGAGCATCCACAGATTTTGGTATCCATGGGGGATCCTTGGACCAAACAAGGATAACAAGGGCTCACTGTACCATTGGGAAAGAAAGTTGTATTTATTTATTGCTTATTAATTTATTACATCCCTCTATCCTCCAGTGTGGACAAAGCTGTGTATAAGGGGTCTCCTTTAACATAACAGCATTCTTCTGGCATAGCAAGTTGCCTAAATGAACCTCTAAAGGGAAATTTATGGAGAGCCATGGACATGAATGGGACGGTCGACACCTAAGCCCTCCTAAAACTGGGTTTGGGGGAGTACACACACACACCAATGATCTGGCAAGATTGGATCACCAAGACTTCTATTAAACTGAGCTTCCACAAGAAGTACCCAGACTGTTGGGGGCAAATTAGCTTACTTGCTAATTAGCTTACTTGCTGTTCACCGCTATGATCTTTGGAATAGCGGTATATAAATAAAACATATTATTATTATTATTATTAAGAATTGTCAGTCATAAGTGTAGTAAACGATCAGCCACTAAAAATTAAGTTAGTTGCTGTTGAGTCCTCCCAGAAATAGTAAGTGTAGCCTGCAATCTATCCTATGCTACTTCAGGAATAAGTTCTACTAAACACAGGGAGGGCACTTCTAAACACACATGCCACTTGTGAAAGTCTTCATATTTAAGGATGATTTAGTAGTAATGAATGAGGAAAGTAATTTGTCCTCCCAAGTACCTACAAATAGGCAATATTATTAACTGCCTGTCTGCCAAGGCAGAGCTCTCTCCACCTTAAAAACAGTTTTGAGGGCCATGTGAAAATCGATGTGGAAATTCATCATGAACAACAGTTAAGAAGGGTGGGAATAAGATATAAACACCAAGCAGAAAATAATCACAGCAGATGTGATCCAACAAATATGAATTTGTAGGATTTTTATTTACTGAAATTTGGGTATCTAGGTGGCAGCTCCTCCTGCCCTTTCCTAAAAGTTTTCCCTGTAAGTATCCCCCACTGAGAAGAAGTGGGAAGAGTGACTTTTTTAAAAAGAAAGAAATTGTTCTCCATATCAATACACTCAGACCTGGTGTGAATAGTCTGAACAGAATGAGAATATAAGAGAGGAAGAGAGGCTCTAAAATCCTTTCCCCCACACGTCCTAATCTGATAGTACCACTATGTGTTTTTAAAACAGTAGTTGTTTTGAGACATCCTGTTTGTATGCCCATATAGGAAAATCCAATTATCTCAACAGATTTGGGCTCCAGTTCCCCTGAGTACTACAGCCTGTTCTTCACCATAGAGGCACTTCCCCCAAGTTCCAGACACTACCTTCCCTATTCTGTTCTGCGGCACATGCACAAGCATCTGGCCCATTGTGCTGAGTTCCATAAATATGTATTAGTTTTGGATATTTGAATATAAATGGTGCACCCTGAGCATTTTGATAAAGAAAAAAGACATGCAAGTTCAGGACCTTTCTCCTCTTTTTCTGAACTGAACATTATCCTGACTGAGAATATCAAAACACCAGGAATATGTATTTAAAATATATTAAGGTTGGCATTTTGGCTTTTTTAAATCACTGCATAATGAGCTCTTTAGAGAATTACAATGGTTGTGTTCAGGGTACTGCCCACCACCCTTGATCTGTATGGACAAAAAGGTTGTGAAGATTAGGTCCCACCCACCCCAAACAACAGAACCACCATTTGAGTCTAATTAAAGCTATTTGTCAGAAACATCTTTTAGAATTTAAAAAGACCCTGTAGGAACCAATCTTAAAATGAAACTAAAATTGTCTTGTATGGTATAATTAGTATAAGAGGGATTAATGAGCACATACAATTACACATTTGCCTTCCTACCCAGCTTTTGCATTTTTAGTGAAGGAGGAAAAAAATGTCACTGGGCAGAGGAAAGGCAATAAACAAGAGAGATAAGTACATCTTGCTGCAGTTAGACATAAGACAAGTACTGCTTTGTGAGCAGAAATTAATACTAACTCTGTTGGGAGTTGTACCAGTAGACTTTGTTGATTTGTTTTGTTTTGTTTTTGTGGTTGTTGGTAAATCAGATGTTCCTAGAAGCAGGTATTTACATTTCTTCTTAGCTGTTGATTTTGGGAAAGAAGAAAAAGAGGGAAGGCTCTACAAATGCAATGTGCAAATGATGTTTTGTGGACACAGCAGTGAAGAAGAGAGAGGACAGCCAGAGGGTAGGAAAACAGCACATCACAAACATATTTCTAGAGCAGAAACAGCCATAACTTTTATTATTTTAGAGCCTTGGTGCAGCATATGGTAACCTTTCCAAGCATGGAATGACCGGTCTGACACTCAGCCCAGCCCAGCCTACAGTGAAAACTGAGGAATGGCTAAATATGGGATCAAACATGGCCTCGTGGCCTCATGGCCTCACATCCCCTTGTGCTAAGGTGAGTCCTACAAGTTTTCATATCAAGAAGTTCTATGCAGGTTCTTCTCTCTGCCCCTGTAGATATGGTCCAGTGCCAAAACAATCTGGAACAAAGATGTAACAAGGGTTGTGCAGAGAAGGCACAATTTTGTCAGAAGGGAAATTTCCCCTCTCAAATTCATCCCAAAGGCCCCATTCATTGCCATGCCAAGCCACTGCCTGATTGGTCTGGCCAATGTGACAGCTGCTATGGCCTCAGAGAAAACTGCCAGGAACGGGGAAGAAATGTGGTGGCATCTTGTCACTCTGGACTTCCTGTGCATACCACAGTGAAAACCTCAGGAAAGTCTAGGACCCCTGTTTCCCATTTTTAAAGATGTCTACTGGTATCTAAGCTTAAGATAGCCAGCAGCATTTCATTTTTTAAAAACTGGCTATCAGGTAGGCTCAGGAAGCATAAATAGGTAAAAAATGGATGAAATCTAGTGGACCAAGGATGAAGTATTGACATATGCACCTGTACAATCACAGGTTGCAGTTCTAAAAGAATTTTCACACATTACAAGGAAATGCACATGCTATCATGATGGCATCAAGGCTTACAGGCTTGACACTGGTTGCCTGCAAGAGCAACTTTTTGAGGGCAGGAATAATATTAAATGCAGTCAGCCTCCCTTTCTAAACTGGTATTCAAAGGTAGGAGGGTCAGCAAAAAGAGTATAGAATCATAGAATCGTAAAAATGGAAGAGACCACAAGGGCCATCCAGTTCTGCCATGCAGGAACTCTCAATCAAAGCATCCCCGACAGATAGCCATCCAGCCTCTGTTTAAAGGCCTCTAAAGAAGGAGACTCCACCACTCTCCAAGGGAGTGTGTTCTACTGCCGAACAGCCCTTAATGTCAGGAAGTTCCTCCTAATGTTGAGGTGGAATCTCTACCTGTAGCTTGCTCCCTCCTCAATATGACATCCTTTCAAATATTTAAACAGGGCTAAGGGCTATCATATTGCCTCTTAACCTTCTTTTCTCCAGGCTAAACATCCCCAGCTCCCTAAGTCGTTCCTCAGAGGGCACAGTTTCCAGACCCTTCATCATTATGTATATAAGCTGTATGCAAAACATAAATAAATTTCATGTTTCAACTTGTGTCCCCTCTCCAAGATATCTCATTATGCATATTCAAATATTCTAAAATCTAAAAAATAATAAATCTGAAATCCAGAACACTTCTAGTCCCAGTACTTGTAAATACCATAAGTACTTTCAATTTAATTTGAATGAGAGTGCAATATTTTCTATGTCTACTCAGAGGTAAGTGTGTTGATTTCAGTGAAGCTTCCTCCCAAATATGGGGTATAGGATTATAGCTGTAAGGCTCTGAATGTCATGATTACAGCTAACCTTTAAAATAAAACATTTGTACATGTCCACGAGTAATATTTCAAATTTGTAACAACTATCACTTATGAATAAAAATCAGCACTAGCCCAAGACAACTGGCTGCCAGAGATGAAGGACAAGATGATAACTTCTGTCTCGTTCCATTTAAAAACAACAACAACAACAACAACAACAACAACAACCGCCTTGATCATTTTTGGAAAGGCGGGGTATAAATAAAATTTATTATTATTATTAACAACAGAGTGCATTGCCAGTTGAACCTTAAGAGTGGAATGATAATGGGATCATATCTTTTACCTCTGGAAGAAGGAGGCCATTATAAATGATAAGGATAGAAATTGTGACGTGCAATTCTGTCCTCCAAGAGAAATGAACAGTTGGGAGGCTCAGAATGAACAGCCAAGGTATGGAGTTTATCACACGGGAGGAATTTCTCTTAATTCTGAATGAAAAGAAAGTGGGGCCAGAACGCATTCACATGAATTCGCTAGTTCAGCAAATTTACGTGAATTCAAATTGCATTCGAACTGACTTCCCATTGCCCAAAAATAGTTTGCCATTGCTCAAAATTGCATGTGATCACCTCTCACGCAATAATGTGAAACCCCACGATTGCATTCGGACTGACTTCCCATTGCCCGAAATTGCATGTGGTAATCTAACCCCATGATTGCATTTGGATTGCCATTGGATTATACTTCCAATTTCCCTTGTCTGATAAACTCCTATGTAAAGTTGCTGCCCAAAGTAGCTGCCTCACTCTTCCTAACAGTTCAGATTTGGGTAAAACACACCTTTTACTGTGGCCTGAGGAAGCCCTCTCTCTATGTTTCCTTTTCACCTAAACTGACCTCAAAAGGCAAAGAAGGGCAAATAGTAAATGAGAGAGAGAAGTGCTAGAGCAAAGTGAGTATTGTAGTACTTGGAACTCCTCACAAAAGAGGAAAAGGGTTTGGAGATTTTGGAAGAGGGAGATATTGAAGCAGTTTATTCAGCCCAGAGATCTGCATCTGATGTTAGCCAAGAGCTGTATATGCCGGGGTGACCCACATGTTCTGCATGCACACATGCACAGATATGCATGTGCACATGCACATACACACATATACAGTGGGCTGTTACCATCCACAAGGGTTTGGTTCTGCCTCACCCCGTGGATGCAAAAAAACAAGGCCGTATTAGTAAATGGATGGCAACGTATCTCCATCAATGTGCCTCATGTGTGCCCTGCCATTGGCTAAAATGAGGACAGGATGATCAGCAAGAGCTCCAACCTGCAAATGACTAGCCCACCAAAATGGCAGGTTCACTGCATATCTCAGCACACTGGGATTGGGAAGTTTAAACCTCCCCTCCCTGATTGCTGAAGTCTAGCAAAGCCTTGGATGTAAAAAGGAAAAGGGGGCACCATGAAGGTGTTTTAACCAAAGCACACAACCTATTCAGGTGAAAATGAGTTGCGGCCAATTCTTTCTATAGGTTTTCTGTCTGCAAGGGGTGAACAAGGCACAATGTGAGGGAATTACATCACTCTTCACACAGTCCCTCTAAAAACACTAAAATGTGTTCAGGACACTTCTTTTTTAATCCTTCATTCTCTCCATATTGAAGCCAAACAGCAAACCATAGTGGTATTGACTTCCAGCAATCACCTGATCTGCCCAAGGGCAAAGAACAAGTGAGTAGGGCTCTTAGAGGAGGAGGAGGAGGAGGAGGAGGAGGAGGAGGAAACAGCAGCAGCAGCAGCAGCCACAGCCAGCTAGCATTAGTGTGGGGAAATAAAACATTAAGTAGCTAAGGGCCATCTTGAATTGGGTAGGAGGCTGAAATACAAAGACCTGGCTTTTAAGGTTGAATGGGCCAAGGCTGCTGAGAGCAGGGGCCAAAGAGCTGCTTTTTCAATTCAGAGTGTTTTCTGCTCTATAAAGCCATCCAGGCAATCTGTGTCTTTCATGAGCATGGAGGGAAAGGGCAAAAATAGCAATGTGACCCAATGTTTGCTAGGTTCAAATTTCAGTTGTGTGAAATTATGTTAATAGAGTACATAAAATACATCTGCCTCCCTTGCTTATATTATATGCCTAATGTAGCTCTTGGTATTGAAAATTAGCCATCTTTCATACAAACTTGTAACCTGTATTTAAATTGTAGCTTAATCCAACAATCTGCTGTGCTTGCTATTTCTTACTTTTGGAATTTACCACACTGAGGCTAATTTTGGCATTAAAGAGAGATTAAAGCACATTTAAAGCATTCTGCAAATAAAGTGAAAATGGCAAGAAATCACATGAAAGATTGTCACACAAAATTGCACAAATAAAGTGATTTTGGAAATGCATTGTCGCTGAATCCTGAAAGTAAAAAGATGGGCATTAATGCTTTTTTGACCAATTTAATGTTGGGTTTTATGTGATATCGTGTGAAATCATTTCACGTAATTACACAATTTCCCCAGGAAATTCATTGGATAAACTCCCAATCTCCTTCTTGTGATAAACTCCTTTGATAGAGTTTTACAAATTTATTCAGTTAATAGAAAATGTGAAAAAGGAAAGGACCTGTCATACCCTCACAAATGAAAACCAGAACACATGTAGCCAAGCAGCATCAGAGCATAGTCAAGGCAGCAGAAGCTATTAATAAAGAATAACACACAAGCTAGGAGAGGCTGCAGCTGTTTGGTTTTGCCTGAACCTAGTGGAAAGACCACCTTTTTCTGTTCTATACCCCTGCTGAGTTAACTGAGTGCTAACTACTCTTTTCACCTTGAACTCAGTTTGCAGGAATTGATGTAAACTGAAGACAAAAGAGTAAAGTAGGAGCCCAGGTGACACAGTGGTTAAATTCCAATACTGCAGCCACAAGGATGTGAGTTTGATCCCAGGCAGCGCTCCAAGATACACTCAGCCTTCCATCCTTTTGTAGATCGGTAAAATGAGTACCCGGCTTGTTGGTGGCAATTGGCTTACACATTGTAAACTGCTTAGGGAGTACTAGTTCACTGGTAAGCAGTATAGAAATGTACTTGCTATTCCTATTGCTATAGGAGGAGGAGAGAGAAATTGAAAAAGAGGGCTACAGAAGATGAATCAGGATTATCCCTGCCAAATTGGGACATTTAGCAAGTGTACTTTGTTTGGGCTTTTAGGGGCTGAGCAGATGGAGAAGAAAATCCAGGTTTCCTCCAGAGTTTTCTGAATTCGGGAGACCATCCGCTTTCAGCATGGCCCACTCTCACTACAGGCTGCACATCCATGGGCAGTCTGCACCACATGGCATCATGCCATGCCACTAATTTTTTTCTGCTCCCCTCCCCCCCATGCATGCCCACCATTGCATGAATACACTGCCTGTGACTGCCAATTTCCTTCATCATCCTCCCCAGCTGCCATCCCAGTGGACACTTAATTTTTTTTTTAATCAGTGGACACTTAATATGACTGACCAAACAGTCAGTCAAGCAATGCACTGCCTGCGTGCATTCTCACACTGATTTCATGCTGTTTATATGCCAGCACAATAATGCATACTTTCTGTGTTATTTTGCCCTGGTTATTAGCCCCAGAGCACGGCTTCATTCCAGTTTTTTCCCTTTTCGGCCTTGTGCATCATATAAACAAGTAGGGCTCAAGTCGGGCTGAAACTACTTTTTTTGTCAGTGTGGACAAAGTGTCCTTGGTCTGGACTAACAGCTTTGATGTGTTGAAATTTGAGATGGAAAACTGACTTGGTATTAAGATCTCTAGCTACGGTGAGATACAAACCGCCATATAGTATGTATTCTATACGTACTAGGGTTAGGAAGGGGCGGTGCTTCCGCACCCCCTAACCCTAGTACGTATAGAATACGTACAAGATGGCGGCGCCTCTTCCACATGGGCGCCGCCATCTTTACGTACTGGATGCATAGCGTCCAGACGTGTCGCGGCGCCTATGACGTCGCAAATGTGCCAGCGGCGCCTCGCGACATCATAGAGGCGCCGCAAAAAGAAGCTCCGAAATGAAGCTTCTTTTTTGCTCCGCGCGGTTTGGCTGCTGCAGCAGCTCCCGCACGGAGCAAATGGTGCCGGCGGGAGACCGCCACAAAGCGGAGGTCTGTATCCCGCCTACTTCTCATAGAGCAATGTAAATGGTGAAATGTTCTGCCCCCAATTAGAAAAAGCATACAACAGAAGAAGGAAATTAAACAGAATCGTTGATATTCAAAGGGGTAGTTTTGGATGTCATTAGAAGCAAAGCTCCTCACACCGCAATTAGAAGTCACGGTAAACTATTTCTCCCATTTCATCCTCTGCAAAAGATTTTCCCTAATAAGAAAAAAGATTCTAAAACAAGGGAGAGTTGCAAGTGGAGCATGACATGATAATGAGACAACCCCATAAAATTCAGTGAATGAGAAACAGCAAAGGCATGGTAATATAGGCCTCATCTAGAATTGGTTTAGGATGGGTATTACAGTCTCATCCAGCGCTTATTCCTGGCATTGTGGTTTAAGAACTTTGTTGCTACGGAGGTTGTTGTTTTAAAAAATAGAATTGTTAAATCCATATAATCATGGGAAAGCCAGTATCTGATTGTAATGTCTTGAAAACCTACCAAGAACAGCTTTTTAAAAGCTCATTCTTTTTCACACTCCCACCTTCTATTTATCTTGCTATTTTGTTTCATTACTCTTTGCCACCATATCTAAATTCAGTTTTACGCACATGAATCTTTCTCATTCTAGCTGAGGTTTTGTAGATTTGCCTTCCCAACTGGGCAGCCTAACCTCTCTTTTTCCAGTCTTCTCGCCAGCTGCTGAAAATAATTCCCTTACCTCCCCCCCTCCTTCTCCAGTATTTGGCTCCTATTCTTTGATCTTTTCCTATGCCTTCCTAGTAAGGCACCTCACCCTTCCACACCTTCACACTCATTCATTTCCTCCTCACTGCTCAGTCTTGCTTTCATCTTTTCCTTCCTTTGTTCACGGGCTCTCCAGTCCCTCTTCTTTTCCAGCCAAGATGTACAATTTTTTTCCTCAGCTGCCTGAGAAAAAATCCAAGCGCTAGAAAATATATTCTTGAATCTTATTGTCCATTTCCAACAGATACTATAATAAAACCATTTTTCTCCAGAACATACTGGCACAGCAGTTTTGGGGGGCTCTAGAAGTAAGAAAATAATTTGACATTTAAAAAAAAAAAAAAGAATAAGCATGCTAAGACTGCCTGCAATGCAACCACTTCAGATTAGTTCTAAAAAAAACGTACTTAGATAATATTGGCTAAGAATGAGAAAATGTTTTTTGCCATTGTACTCATAGTAATTCTATGTCTTGCATGGCTCCATTGTCTCATCTGGTTTCTTTCCTATGAAGAAGTGGCTGGGGCAACGCAGCAGTTTGTGCAATGCCACAGTAATATCAGTACACGATGAACTGAAATTATTCTGTTACCTTCTGTGATGTGACTTAGCACAGAGGAAGAAATAATGATGAATGATTGCATTTAAAGAACTCTGTGCCCTTAGAACAGCTTGCCTAACAATTTTCTTTCCTCCTCCTTTCTTTCTGTGTGTAGGTAGAGAAAACATTTTATGAAAGTAAATTTTCCCCAAGCACTTATGAGCTTATCACAGCATGGATCATTCCCATTCTTTGTGGGGAGTAGGAGCGCATTAGATTGCTTGCAGTGTAAAAGGAAATCCCCTGGAGGTCCCAGTATAGCTTGAGGGCAAGGCATTCTTCACCACTATCTTTCGGAGATAGAAGGTCAGCTTTCAGGTACAGTTCAAAGTACTGGTTGTGAACTATAAAGCCCTATACAGCTTGGGGACAGTTTTATTGAAAGACTATACTCTCCCATATGAGCCTTCCTGTGGTCTGAGATCTTCTTGGAGGCCCTTTTTTCCACTGCAACACCATCAAAGAGCTTGTCTACACTTGTCATAAAATCTGAGTGGGCCTCTCATTTTGCATATTTGCAGTGACACTGGGCTTGTCTATTTTTATTGTTAACTGCCCTCAAGTCGATCCCAACCCATGGCAACCCGGATAATGAGACAGCTCCAATACCCTCCATCCTCTACTGCTCTGCTCAACTCCTGCAAACTCATACTTGTGATCTCTTTAATAGACTCCATCTATCTTGCATGTGGCTTTCCACTCTTTTTTTTACTTCCTTCTACCTTTCCTAGCATTACTGTTTTTTCCAGTGATTCATGCCTTCTCATCATGTGTCCAAAGTATGACAACTTGGGTTTAGTCCTCTTAGCTTCTGGGGAGATTTCTGGCCTGACCTGCTGCATTTGCTGGTCTTTTTGACTGTCCATGGGATCTTCAGCAACCTTCTCCAGGACCACATTACAAATGAGTTGATTTTCCTCCTATCTTCCTCCTTAACTGTCCAGCTCTCAGATCCATACATAGTAATATGAAATACAATGGCTTGTGCAATTCTAACTTTTGTGCTCAGTTGTATATCCTTGCATTTTAGGATCTTCTCTAGTTCTTTCATAACTGCCCTTCCCATTCTTAATCTTGTCTTTACCATTACTGATAAAGCAGGCATCAAGGTAAATCTCAGCACATTTGGCTTAAGTGGCCACATGTTCCCCCATTCTAAGGTTGCCTCATTGTAAAATTGTGTCCACAAGCCAGTTTCCCTGAATCACTTTTGGCCACAAGCCTGTTGTTAGCATACACTACAACCCTCTCTCTGAATATAATTAATATCTAGTGTTGGCATGTTTTGAGTAGTCACAGTGACCTCAAAACTTACATGTGTAAGGAGTTACACTGACCTGAGGATATGTTTTAGACCTAGAAACAAGGAAATGAATTTGCTGAGCACCTAGGACTGCCTCAAGTTCTTTGCATTTCCTCTAGCAATGGAGACAGAGAACGTTATCAGACAAGGGAAATTGGAAGTACAATCCAATGGCTATCTGAACGCACTCATGGAGTTTAACGTTATTGCGTGATAGACTACCACATGCAATTTTGCAGTCTTGGTTTCATCTTTGACTCCTCTTTGTCATTTATCCCTCAGACCCAGACCACAGCCAAAGTCTGCAGATTTTTTTCTCTATAATATCGCCAAAATCCGTCCATATCTCTCAGCTTCTACCGCAAAGACACTGGTCCATGCTCTAGTGGTCTCACGACTAGACTACTGTAACCTCCTCTTGGCAGGGCTTCCCCTCTCTCATCTCCACCCATTAATTTCTGTTCAGCATTCAGCTGCACGCATTATTTCACTCGCTCGCCGTTATGATCATGTCTCCCCTCTGTTGTCCTCCCTTCACTGGCTCCCTTTTCCTTTCTGCATCAGGTACAAACTTTTGCTACTCACCTTTAAAGCCCTGCATGGGCTGGCCCCTCTTTATCTAACCGATCTTCTCTCTCCCTACATCCCTACTCACACTCTCCACTCTGGTAGCCAAAGTCTCCTCTCTCAACCCAGGATCTCCTCTGCCCCATCCCAGATCCGTCCCTTCTCTCTTGCTGCCCCTCATTCCTGGAACCTTCTTCCTCTGTATGCACGGCTCATCACTTCCCTAACCAGCTTTAAGGCTGAGCTGAAAACCATATTGTTTAGGGAAGCATTCTCAGGGAATTTGTGATTGTCATCTGGCTGTCTGACAATATTTGATGTGATGTGATTTGTTTTATATTTGATGTTTTTAATTTGTTTTTCTTTTCTATATGTAATTTTATCTATTCCTCTTTTAATTGTTATTATCTTAGAATGTACGCCTTGGGCAGGCTTTTATATACTCTTTAATTTTACTGACTTTGTACAGCGCTGTGTATAATTACAGCGCTTTAGAAATAAAGTTTAATAATAAATAATAATAATTTTGGGCAATGGGAAGTCAGTCCAAACGCAATCATGGGCTTTTGCGTTATTGCGTGATAGACTACCACACACAATTTCAGGCAATGGCAAGCTATTTTTGGGCAATGGGAAGTCAGTTCGAATGCAATTCGAATTCACATAAATTCGCTGAACTAGCAAATTCACGTGAATGCGTTCTAGCCCCACTTTCTTTTCATTCAAAATTCCTCCCATGTGATAAACTCCAGAGGGACTCCCATTGCAAAACAATCAGGGACCATACCCTTCACCCCACCCCATGGTGTGTTCCTATTCAACCCTCCTGCCTGACCATGCAGGGGTTGTTTCAAATCTATTCAACCTATTGACACTTGCCAAAATCATCAAAAACACTGAAAAGATAGTTAGGGAGGATCTAACAATGGTAATTACACTCTATTATGAACATATCTCAAAGGAATACAACCAAAACTCAACCATTATCAAAGATAGCCATAATACTGTATAAATAACCACATTGTAGTAACACTAACAAACACACTGATACATAATGAAAAGAAAACTATATATTCTGAACAGTTATATGGATGGAATAGAGCATACTATAGACATATGATATGAATCAATAACATTGAAGACTAGAAAAGAGCTGTACCACTATTGTAAACACCTATATCCTGGAAATGGTTGACTGAAGTCTACAAAAGCTCGTGCTGCCAATTTCTTTCTTTCAGTTAGTCTCAAAGGTGCTACAAGATCTCTCTACATATTGATTCTACAGATTAACACAGCTATATCTTTAAATCCTGGAAATAAGTAAATGTTCCTGTAATGGAATAGCCAATGAAACTGAAATCCTGCAAAAAATAAGTCCACTGTGCTTCCTCTCATGTAATTACGTGAAGAATTCTTCACAACCTCTGTTCCAGCGATATAATTTCCACAAGATGTTATTGAAAATAATAAAGTCTATGGTCATAGTAGTAATGTGTCAATCTTAGTAGTGGAAAATGTTGATATTAGATTGGTAGTAAATAGTAATGAAGCAATATTGATAGTACCAATAGTAGAAAGTGTTGGTAGTAGATTGGTAGTAGAGATGACTACCTCCGGAGTTTTGTAAGTCGTTTCAATATAGTTTCATCAGGAATAATAAAATATATATTCCAACTGAGTATAGACTTCAAAAACCAGTATCAAAAATGCAATTAAAAAAAAACCCTCCAAGATATTTCCCTGTCCTCAAGCTCTCTACTCAGGGTCTGCAGACCCTGGCCTATGTCTTCTCTGATCAACTCGAACCACCTAGCATATGGTCTTTCTCTCTTTCTACTGCCTTCCACCTTTCCTAGCATCATTGTCTTTTCTAATGATTCATTTTTCCTCATGATGTGGCCATAGTATGACAGCCTCCAATTAGTTATCTTGGCTTCCAGAGAGAGTTCAGGGTTGATCATTTCTATAATCCATTTGTTAGTTGTCTTGGCTGTCCATGGTATTTTCTGTACTTTTCTCCAGCACCACATCTTAAATGAGCTGATTTTTTCCTATCAGCTTTTTTCACTGTCCAGCTTTCACATCCATACATATGGGGAATACAATGGTGTGAACTATTCTCACTTTAGTGTTCAGAAAGATGTCTTTACACTTTACGATCTTGTCCAGTTCTTTCATAGCTGCCCTTCCCAATCCCAAATTCTGAATTATTGACTGCAGTGTTCTCATTGTCTAGGGAATTCTTGTAGATCATCAATGGCCTTTATTTTAATTTTCTTTAATATTCAGTGTTAATCCAACCTTGGCACTTTCCTCCTTGACCATCTTCATTAATGTACTAGTAGACCCTGGCCTATGTAAAAAAAGGTCCTCAATGGCGGTATCCAGACCAGCAGATACTGTGCTCCCGTCATGTGCTAGGGATTGGCAGAGGATGCAGCATCCATACCAGCCTCACCCCTAGCACGTGACGGGGGCATCAAAATGGCGGCGCCTGTACACACAGGCGCCACCATTTTGATGTAACGGCCGTGTCGCATCCAAACGGCACGGTGCGGCCGTTACGTCCTGGTGCTGCTGAAAAGCACCTGTGGCACCCTTCAGCAGCACCGAAAGGAGCTCCAAAACGGAGCTCCTTTCATGCCATGTATCGCTGGCACAGCCATTACACGGCTACACCAGCATAAAGGGGCCAACTGGCCCCTTTCTCTCTCTCCCCCGCTACTGTTGGGGTGTCCTTGGGGCATGAAGCCCCAAGGACACCCCTTTCCAGGCCGTGGGGAAGTGGCATTTAGCCGCTTCCCTGAGGCCTGGAAAAGCAGCGGATCGGGTCCTCGGGGGTTGCCGCTGTGGCAGCTCAGGCCCCGATCTGTCAGGGAAAGGGGCGGGTGCAGGCCACCCCAAAGGGGTGGTCTGTATCCCGCCAAAGTTACCTTTCTCTTGCAGACCTACATTTGAGCTATAATATCCCCATAATTTCAAGGAGATGCTGACACTGCTGGTACAGACCCACAACCTTCTTCCGCCTTTTAGGGTAACACTATGGCAACTCTGCTTTACTATTTTTTTTCCTGTCCATTAAGCAAGCAAACAAACATTTTTGCATTCATTGTGATACTCCCATTGGCTGGCATGTAACAGACAGGAACATTACCAACATGATTTTTCCCCATGTACTCCCACTGACTAGTTTAGCCAGGAACCTTGGAATATATCATTCCATGCACAAGTGCTAGTTATGTGCACAAATGCAGCACCCTTTACAAAACTGTGATTGAGTCACACAAACTTCCCAGAATTGTAACAGTGAACAGTGACCAAATTATCAATGGGGAGTTTAATTAGCTCAAGGTCACAAGAGGAGGCCTGTTACCACACCTCAGGGATCGCCCCTTCGATCTGTATACCAGGAACTAGAAATCCAGAAATGAGGCAGAGGCTCTAAGTACAATCAATGTCTCTTTTATTGGAAACAAGGATTCAAACATACAGGCACATACGCTCACACATTTATACAAGACTCAGGAAATAACATAGTAAATGTAGAATAGATATTAGGCTTTCTAATGGAAATACTCACCTTATGTAGAAGTTCTATCTTCCAATTTGTGTGTGTGGGTTTGCAGGTCTGGTTAAGCAGACAAGTCAGAGAGAGAGAGACTGACTTTTTTAAAAAACTGACATAGCTCTTGGCTGCCAGCAGTGAATGACTGGCCACAGTGAATGGCTGACCGCAGCTGAGAGTGGCTGGTAGCAGCTCCTCTCCAAATTTGGGAGACCCTTTAAGGGTTTAACTGGATCTCCAGACAAAGGGTAATCAAAGGAGACTGTTTGATGTGTACAGTGCTCCCTCGGGTTACGAAATTAATTCGTTCCGCGGCTAATTTCGTAACCCGAAAAACCTTCGTAAGCCGAATTGCCATAGGCGCTAATGGGAAAAAAAGCCGCGGCTCCGCCGCGGCTCCATTTAAAACAGCGCCGGCGTTTTTTCGTAACCCGAAAAAACGTTCGTAACCCGAAACAATAAATCCCTATGGGATTTATTCGTATCCCGAAAAATTCGTAAGCTGGGTAATTCGTATCCCAAGGTACCACTGTATTTCACATCTTCCCCCAAATGTTTCATCTCCCCAAGTTTCTGACAGACCAGGGACCCAAATGGCTATGCAAATGTTATTCTTTTGATTCACCTGGCTCCCCCTCAATCACAAAGAGAGACACTTCCTTGAGACACATGATAGCATCTTTCCTGATAGCACTTAGCAGCTCCTTGCATAATCTCATCCATTTCCAGGGCTGGGAAAGGAAATTCGTTTACATATCAAAACCTATGGCTTCCCTTTTGTTTCAGTGGGAGATCACATGCTAGGGCCATATAGCTGCTCAGGTCAAGATGCACTTTTGATATCAAGATGCAGGCCAGAGATTATAATTTAGATATATGAAAAAGGTGTAGATCAATGCCTATCATTTTGTAGATCAATGCCTATCATTTCGTAGATCAATGCCTATCAGAATCTCTTGGAGAATTGTCACTTCCTGGCAGGAAAGACTGTGTGACTGTCAGTCTCTTATAGTCTGTCCTACACCACCCACAAGTTCCTCCTCTGCCACCAGTACAAGTCCACCTGTCACACATCCATTCATCCACATTTCCTAGAATTTTCAGAGAAAATCAAGATTCTTTTATCTGTGGATTGGAGCCCGCAGACACCTCAAAGCACTACACCTAACCCAAACTGATCAGAACATTATGTGTCTGGATCGCCACCAATTTGATGTGAGGGAGGGAGGGGTTGCCTTTAACAAATGTATGGAAATCCCCACATTCAAAAATCAACGGGTGCAACTTTTTGTGGCATGGAATAGCAGCTGGAAAAGAAGCTTGCTGTCATTGTAGTGTCTCTTCAAGTTGTCTCCAACTTATGGACTCCTAAAGTGAACCTATAATGGAGTTTCCATGGCAAGAATGTTCAGAGGAAGTTTTTCCATTGCATTGTCCTGAAGCTGAGAGCATTTGTCTTTCCCAGTGTCACCAAATGGGTTTCATGACCGAGCTGGGAATCAAACCCTGAACAGCCAGACACAGTTAGAACAAACTATCTCTATGCCATTTCCCCTCATCTCTCTGCAATCCTTTCCCATTCTGCCTTCTGTGAGAGAGAAGATCCAGTTTTCAGGCCCCCTTTCATAGCATTCTCTGAGCAAACAGGCTTGTCCAGCTCCTCCCTTCACAAGAAGGATCCCCTTAAATGACACTTTATGTCCATGGTGGTGAACCTATGGCACATATATGAGAGATGGCATGCAAAGAAATTTTTGTGACACAAGGAGGGCAGGGAAGAAGAGGAAAAGGCATGCACCTGTTCCTCCTCCTTCCCATCCATCCTGGGCCTTCAGCTGTCTCCGGAGAGGCAGCTAAAGGCCTGAGAGGGTGCAAGGGGAGGAGCAGCAACAGGCACACACCTGTTCCTCCTCTTCCCAGCCATCTTCAGAAAGGCAATTGAAGCATGGGGGAAGAAGCCCCACCCCAGAGGTCCCACCCCAGAAGTCCCTCCCCGCAAAAGTCCCATCCCAGGCATAGGGTAACACCTGGTGCCAGAAAGCCTATTAGTTTGGGCACTCGGTCCCTAAAAGGTTTGCCATCACTGCCTTGGGACTTCCAAGCACTTTTTTCCCTTCAGCTTTTTACAGCAACCTAGCAGTCAGAAATGTCCATACAGAGTCATAGTCCATTGCTCAAACCGCTATGCCACAAAGTAGATATATGGAATTTCTGTTAGCTAGGTGCTATAAAAAAGTCAAGGGGAAAAAGTGCTTGGGAGTCCTAAGGTGTCGTTTAAGGGGATCCTTCCTGTGGGCAAACCTGTTTACTCAGAGAATGCTGGGAAAGGGGGTCTAGTCTCTGACAGAAGGAAGATGGGGAAAGGATTTTAGGGAGATGCGGGGAAATGGCAAAGAGATAGCTTTTCCCAACTGTGTCTGGCTGTTCAGGTTAAGTTTTGATAGAGTCTGATCAGGCTTACCACAGCAAACCCACTGAACAACACATCCACTGATCCATAGAGGCACCACCTTGAGGCACAGATAGCTGATCCTGGGAGAGATTTGGGGAGGAAAGGGGCATGGAGAGTGCCAAGAGCCCATGGTTTGGAACTACAGGGACAGTCTGGAGAGGGCATCTGTCACACTCAACAACTATTTATTTATTTAAGTGTTTATGTATGTAATGCCCGTATGCCCTCTGCTGTCAACTTGTACTTGGTCAGAACTTAAACCAGGAGCATCTGGAGAACGAAGAGGAAGAAATTTCTTTTCAGCGAAATAATCTTTTCTATTTAATATGGGGTGTTAAATGCACAATAGTTAAGAAGCTTTTGGAGCTTTCCTTGCAGTAATCCATAAGATGGATTCGACAGCAAGGGAGGGGGAAAGTCTTTTTCTCTTATTTTAGCATACAGCCTGCCAATGAAACTGTGTGAATAAAGAGATAACATTCAGAAGTCATATCAGTAGTGAGTGAAAATGTTTGTTTCACCTGTTTAGCATATCGCATCATATATACTTTACTAAACAATTTCTCTTCACATAACAATAGTGTAATTATTTCTTTCGGTACTTTTGTTCACATGATTTTGTGAAACAGATTTCAGGTCTAGGCCTCTGCTATTTGCGCTGAAATCCATTCCATTTCATATTCACTCTTCACCTTTAAAAGAGAGCTTCCGTTCATTTGAAGGTTATTGCTTGAAGCGTTTATCGCTTTTTCTTGAAAAGGGAGCCAGGGAAGCCATATACCATTCCTTACTCATAGCTTTGTGATAAATAAAGACCTGGAAAGAAAAACAATTATCAGCTTACCCTGGCTAACTTCTTCCACTTAATCTGCTCATCAACAACTTTCCCCCCACTTTCTCTTCTAAGCACTATTGAGTCTACTAGTTCCTAAAAGTTAGAACGTGAAGACCTGGTTCAAATCTTCCCTTGTTTATAAACTCACAGATTGGTTTTATGGAACCTTCACTCTATACATATGAGCACAACGCATAGATACTAATATGAGCTTTTCTCAATGGCTGTTGAAGGGATTATGGAACCCTCCAAAGCATGACAGAAATAAATATTATTTTTATTACTTCAGAGGAGTACATGTTTCTAGTAATGCAATCAAGGCAATGCAGTTTGAGTAACCAAGTAATACAGTGCAAGTTTGTTATCTTCAAGCTATTGTTGTGAACATTTTGTACAATGTAGGAAAACATTAAGATTTATGTGACTATTGCTAAAGCAGCTGGCTTGAAAAGGGTAGGTGGGCTGTCCCCCACACATTTCAGTCCCTTGCCCTGAGTTTTCAGTTTTTCTTGAAACAAAAGCAAATTTATTTACAGAGATAAAAGGACAGTAAAATCCAAGATACAAGTAATAGTTATACATTATTAGCCAATCAAAACGTGCAAAACACATTACACTAATTTTTGAAGCTCACTGGCGTCTTGATCAGCTAAGCACATTAAAACTGAAACAGGAGAAGAAAAGCAACTACTGGACTTATCACTTGGGGTTTTAAATTGGCTCCAGCCTCCCAGTAGGCAGCCGGGACACAGGATGGGGATTATTGCACACTGAAGTGCCACCGAATCTTGGATCTTTTCCTTACTTATCAATAACTCTTGTTTCATTCATTTGAGGCATATTTATCTGGTTTCTCAATTTGAAGGAGTCCTGAAGAATTTTATTGGACATTAGACCTAATATATGTTGTTTTAGTTGAGCCCAGCTGCTTTTATTTCCACATTACTTAGATTGGCATTCCAGATTACTGAAGGGGCATTTGCTTTTCTGATTTTAGAATGAATTGATAGATACTTGGGCACCTATCTTTAAACATTATTGAAGTACACTCCTCCTTCCACATTTGCGGCTTTGACTTTTGCGCATTTGATTATTCATGGATTAATATGTTCTCTCTAGGAATATCTTTGTCCTCCAGCACAATTCTATGGTCAACTTTAACTAGGGTTGCCATAAGTCAGGACCTCCAAACCGGGACAAATGTAGGAGAAATGTAGGACAACATTTTCAAATGGAGGACACAGTTTTAATAAATGGAGGACACACGAAAAAATGGATGATAATAATAATAATAAATGCATGTTTCTTAGGCATGATCAAAATGGAGGACATTTTGAAATTTGACAGAAGAGGACATGTCCTGGAAAAGGAGGATGTCTGGTCACCTTGTCTCTGGTCCAAAATACACTGCAGAAATAAAACATAGCTGGACTGAAATGCCCAGAGTTCCTCACCAAAGCTGCATCCACACTGAGGAAATAATCCAGTTCGAGAGTGACTTAACTGTCCTGGGTTAGTGCTGGGGAATGCTGGGAATTGTAGTACACTGTGGCCCCAGAGCTCTGACAGGGAGTCACATAACCCTCCAAACGTAGTTGAACTGCAGTGCCCAGAATTCCTCACCAGGTGCATCCACACTGAGGAAATGGTCCAGTTTGAGACTGCTCAGTGCTGAGGAATCCTGGGAATTGTAGTCTATTGTGGCCTCAGAGCCATCTCTGACAGAGAAGTCTCAATGTCTCCCAAACACTAGCATTCCCAGGATTCCCTACCATTGAGTTAAAGCAGTCTCAAAGTGGGTTATTGCTCCTGCAGTGTGTGAGAGAGATAGTAAGGCTAGGGACTGGATTCATTCTTTAACTCACAAAAGGGGGATATCTGTGTCCAAAACACACTGCTTGGACTGCCAGGGCTCAGTGCTATGGAATCCTGGGAATTGTGGTTTATTGTGGCACCAGAGCTCTCTGACAGAGAAGGCCAAATGCCTCACAGACACCAGAATTCCAGAGCACTGAGCCCTGGCAGTCAAAGTTAGAAAAAATACACAGGGGCAAAATAAATATTGAAAATGGCCACGCACCTCCTCCTCCTCTTCCTCATCATCCTCGCCTCAGTGCCAAAGGAAATGGCCCTCTCCCCTCTGCTGCCTTGGGGACCAAACAGAGGAGGAGCTCCTCTTCCTGAGTCTGGCAAGCTCCTGTTGCCAACAAGCCTCGAAGATAATTCCCCAAACATTTGGCCAAAACTCACCAAATCCCCCCCATATCTAACCAAATATTCAGTCAAAATCCCTGAAAAGTCCCTGTAATGTTAATATGGCAATAAAACGTAGCCCTAATTGAATAAAAATAATTGGAACTTATTTCAACTCTCAAAATTACCATTAAAACCAACCACCAAAATCACACCAAAGGCTCTGAAAAGTACCCATTTTGGTGTGAAAGTCACCAAATTGACAACAGTGCGGGAGTCAAGAAGGAAACCGTGCAGGGACGCCCCCTAGTGGTGAAAAACCGGGAATGTCCCGCCGGCAGGAGGGTTATGGCAACCCTAACTTTAACCAAAAGTCGCTCTGAAGGACCTAGAGAGAACACTCCACTAGGCATTTGTAGTACAATTTTATGGTCAATGTCTCACAAATGTTGACCACCGAGTTGCACTGGAGGACCTAAATATTCCTAAAGCGGTGTCCTCTCAGGTAAAAAGAATAGTGTTTTTGTTATTTGTGGTTTTTCCACATCCATGGGGGTCCTGTGCCCCTAACCCCAGCAAATATGGAGGGACAAGTGTATATATTTTACTTGTATTGAGGCATATATTTTACTGGTTGTTTTGACTTAAAATATTCTTCCCATAGTATTCTCCTACAACCCATCATCACAGATTTCCTCATGACCCTGCTTGCTAACCGTGGTCCAAAACACATGGCAGAAATATATCAGGACCATGATAAACAGGTCTGAAAAAATGGATTGTGGCCACTAGGGGGGGGAGCTATGGTGGAACGTAGTACAGTTCTAGTGGCAGATATATGTGTCAGCATTTAAACAGACCATCATTGGAATGTTGATGCAACTGCCAAAGTTCCAACTGTCAATTCTCAACTGTCACCGAAAGAGAGTGAGACGGTTGGTGTTTCTGTGGCTGCCTGAGAGGTAGTGTGTATGGTCGTTGGTTGGTGGAGTAACTTGTTGATGAGTATCCAAGACGGATATCTGATACTCAATGTAATCTTTGTATATGGTTTTGTAACAAAGATTAAAGAACCCTCTTCTTGAGAGAAACCTCGCTGTACAGAGATTCATCCCTGTGTGAGAGGAAGTCTGCCTACGCAACTCAGATTCTTCACAGACCTTCTTCTTGGCATCTTGTCTGTGTACATAAACTCTGCGTGTGTGTGCTTTAACAAAAGTTGTGAACCCAGCATGCACCTCACCTTCCTGACAAAATAATCCAGTTTGAGACACCTTTAATTGACCTGGCTCAATACTAGGGAATTCTGGGGACTGTAGTTTTGTGAGACATTTACTTTCTGGCCAGAGAATTCTGGTGCCACATTAATCTACAATATCCAGGATTCTCTAGCACTGAGCCAGGGCAGTTAAAGCAGTCACAAACTGGATTATTTCTGCAGTGTGTTTTGGACCCATGTTACTATAATAAATCATTCAGATAAAGGTTCTCCGCAATCTGTCCAGCAATCAGGGTCTGCTGAAGACAATTTGATTCTGAGGCAAAAATGGTGCCTTCCATTTTACATATAGAATCAGATTGGACTGACAGCTGAAGTTTTACTTCAGCCATGGCAACAGGAGACTGTCCTCTACTCACTGCACTTTAGAGTAGCAGACTAGGCTAGGCAGATTGTGTGGTGCACACAGAGCTGTTTTCTATGGAATGGAATAGCATCATGGCACTCAAGGGGAACAGCAGCACAGCTCATGCCTGTCCCATAAATGCACATGCCACTTGAGACATGTGCCTGATTGGGTAGCCACTATACCCATTTATAAGACTTTTTCACTTCCTTTTTGGTTAAAATGAAAATTATTATGATCGTTGGAGCTGAATAAAGGAGCAGATTTCTCTCACGGGAGAAGCATTTCATTTCAGTGTATGGTTCAGGAAGGTTGCTGGACTTTCTTTTACACTCTTGAGGTATTGGACTGTGATGATTTCTTAATCAAGCAGAAGAGGGTTGTAGTCTGGGGTGGTGAGAAGTGAGAAAGATCTAACGCCTAATCCAACTTAATCCCACATAGATCAATGAATAATCATTCAATTGTTATCAGTTAATCAATTAATTAAACAAGAATTGGGAAGTTCTTTCTAATATTTAGGTAGGATCTTTTCCTGTAGTTTGAATCCACTGCTGTTCTAATCTCTGATGCAGTAGAAAAACAAGCTCTTCATAAGGCATGGCTTCCAGACATTTTACCATATTGATCACCCTCCTCTGGGTACGCTGGCATATGTGCTGATTTACCAAGATCCTATTGATTCAATGGATGCGCTCTAGGTGGGACTAATAATGGGATTTAGATTCAGGCTGCAAGAAGAGAGAATAGAAAAATAAGAGTAAAATTTAAAAAAGGAACAACAGAATCAAAGTATTTTTTTAAAAAAACTGGAAAGAATTACTATGAAGTGAATTTTTAAAAATGAGCTCCTAGTGAGAAAAAAGCACAGGGTGAGACAGAATGTACTGAAGAGCCAGGTGGGAATTACAAAATGTATTTGTAAAAATATGGATTCTGTAATATAAAAGACTCAGCTCCATTATAATTTTCAAATTTCAAACAGCTGGCCCATCTAGATTAGATTTGGAAGATATGGAATGGCTAGCTTCCAAGTTAAAACTGAATGTAGAGGGTTCTTTCCCCGTTAATCTACCTGTCATTGCAGATGAAGCAAGTGAAAGAAGCACTGATTACAATTTAATAGGGAGAAGAGAAGTCACATATGAAAAAGCAAAATTTAACAAGAGATGCCAGGAGCAAGGAGAACATGCAGAAAATTATCCATCTGTGCCAAAATTAATTGGGGCTACAAGAGAGGACTCCCTAAATCTGCAAAGCTATATTGGCCAGACAAGAGTTATCTTCTCATTGCAGAAGGCTTGTGCCCTGTTCCGTCATAAATGCTGTTTCCTGATCAAAGCGACTGCTCAGGTACACAGAGACCACGTGGAACAGCCCAGGTGGAGCAGACATCAGAACCACAAGCTGTACTGTAGAAACTAAACAGGGCTGTATGTTTAGTTTCAGGACCATGGAGAGCAATATGTAGACTTCAGATAAATTACCTTAGCAGTAACAAGGTTTATAGGCAGATCAGGAGAATCTTCTTGGAATCTCCACCCTTCAAATGCTTTGTCTGGATGTGAAAGGGCCAATGCCCTTGCCCTGCAGGGTAGGAACTGAGGATTCGTGGAGTGAAATGTGGATTGGAGGATGTTTGCTGGGGTCTCCATTTTCCTGGAGAAGTCAAAGGTCCACTTCTGGAGCTCATGTGAACAGGATGTGGGCCCCACAACAAAAGAACCCAGATCAGAAACAATGGGGAGTGGTTCTGATGTCCTCTTGGATTGGATGTTGCTGGAAACTTGGGGGTCTCTTAGTCCTGGTCATGGCAGATTGTTTTTGAAAATACAGCATTTTTTTTATGGCTGATAGAGAACTTCAGAAGATTGACAGAGGAAACCAAGGTATTAACAAGCACACAGCAGTCAATTTAATGACCATGTCTTAGCAAACAAGCTGAAACCTTAGCTAAAAACCCCATGACATGCATCAGAATGAGGAAGTGGGACCCTAAGTCTTTACTGTTTTCAAAGCTGCTTGCGTGGCACTGGGAAAAAGTCACGAGAGCTTTCCTTATCTTGAAAGGATATGCACACATGGCACATACAGTAGCAATAAACTGTCCAGCCATATTGACCTTTAGTGACTCATATTTCATCATAACATGTCAGCCAGCACTTCGGTCAGGTTCCTAGTAATGTTAGAGGTTGTAGCCATGCCTCTAATGCTAATCTCTGCCTAAATCCCCCAATGACATTCAGACTGGAGGAGGTAGCAATAGTGGGAATCTCACCTGATGCCCTCTACCAGTTCCCCACCCTTGCTGAAAACACAGGGAAGTGGAAACAGCCTAAAACTCTTTTGGAAAATTATTTTAAAACTTTGAACTGTCAGTGATAGGCTCCCTTACCAATTGATATTGTTTGAATACAGAGTTTCCAGGAATATAAAACAGCAGAAGAGAGGAAAAAACAAACAAATAAGCAGATAAGCCCAAAGATTTATGTTCTTAAAACTCCATATGGATTGCTTTGAAGAAAATGAATGCACACTTAGTACCTCCCACATCATACAGCTTAAAATTCAAATACCAGAGGCCACACAGTTGAAGAGGATCTCCCAGACAGAAGGGAATGTCCCAGAAAATACCTCTACAGTACAGATAGTAAATGGAAGAACTAGCCCAAAGACTAAACTTTTGGAAATAATTGTATTAATAATTTATTTAAAATATATATATTAATTGTGCTTGCTACATTTAGTTGTTTCAAATTAATTGGTAGCAAAAGAAGGAAGATGTGGCACTAGGCTGGTATGGGTCTTTATGGGTTGAAAGAAAATAAGAAGGAAATGTGGGATTCAGTTTGGATTCAGTGTAGATAAAGTGTGGATAAAGCATACAATTTTTTTACTTGGTTCTTCTAAACAATAAAGACTGGATGGAACTAAACAAAATCTACTATACTAGATGTTTCTTTGGGACCTAGTATAATGGGTCTTCTTTAATGTCCTGACCTAAAAAGGCTGTACACCAGTGGTGGGCAAGTTGTGGCCTTTCAAATATTGTCAGACTGTAACTCCCATCATGCCCTACCAATAGGTGTAGTAGCTACAGTTAAGGTCCAATAACATCTGAGGGCCAAAACCGATCATTCCAGATGGGCTGTCCAACCTGGAAAGTAATTTAGAAGAAGCCCAAGGCAGCTATCATTAGTAGGACCTGCTTGGACCATGGCAACTACCCAAAATTGAGGTCATTGAGAGTTATGCCCAACTGTATACAACAGATTTTCATGTTGTTGTTGTTGTTGTTGTTGTTGTTGTTGTTGTTGTGTGCCTTCAAGTCATTTCCAACCTAAGGCAACACTAAAGTGAACCTATCACAGGATTTTCTTAGCAGGACTTATTCAGAGGAGGTCTGCTCTTGCTTTCCTCAGGGATGAGTGAGTTTCACTTGGCCCAGGCCACCCAGTGGGTTTCCATGGCTGATCGGGGATTCGATCTCTGGTCTCCAGAGTCATAGTCTAACACTCAAACCACTGCGCCATGCTGGCATATATAATCCATAGCAAGATTTAAAACCAGGCAAATTCATATGGTCCAGCTGTAGTACAAACGAGCTACAAGCTCACCTATTTTCTGCTTATTGGAAATATAGTGAAAAATCCTAGAATTGGTAGAAAATACCTGTCCTACATGTAGCTCGCCTGCCCCTCCCTGTTGAAGTCCTGCCTTTCACTCCCTACTGAGAACCCCATGACCTTTTCAAATTTCTTCCCACTTATTGGCAGCCAGAGCAGATGACAGAATCACAGCCTTTGTGAGGTTGAGCATCAGTTGCTAAGATACCTCGAGCTGCAGTTAAACAAAGGGCCCAGTCCTGAGAGTTTATGCAAGGGTGCATCTTGGGTGGAAACAGTGCGAAGACACCCCAATAGAGCCTGGTGTGACTGTCCCAAAACAGATCAGCTGGGCGATCTTCACAAAGAGGCTGAGTGGTCTCAGCCTCCGGTAATTGAGGGAAATAACAAAAACAATGGGAATATAAATTTTAACCTGCTTCGCTTGTCCCTGATAGCAACACAGAGGGCTCTTGGATGCAAGGCCAATGTCAAAGATTGGGGACAAATTGTCATGGGGGGGTGGAAACTAGGAAGAGTTGCCAGTGTGTGAATAGAAATAGCAGAGATAGGTTGGTGGGATGTGGTGGAGCAGTCATCTAAATCCATTTGCCTGGGGTTGGCATTCATGGTCCTTACTATGTAGGTTATGAAACTACTTCGTAAAGAAAGGTACTTTATGAAATCACCAAGCCCTCTTTCATCAAGACTTAATTTCCTTGGACCATTTTCATTTTGAGGGATTTTGGAGTGCAGGCAGGATTTAATAACTATTGCATGTGCTTATTCAATATCTAACCAACTCCAGTTTTTGCCAGCATCACCCAAATTACGCTGCAAGTCTAAAATGTGGAGACTGCCTTTTATAGAAATGAAACAGTTACTTGTATTTGCATTGTGCACTTAAGCGGAAGAGCATTTTCCATTCTACCCACTTATTAGTGTCCTTCCTTGTTCTGTAACACAGACCTGGAACAAAGTCTTATCTATGTCTGTAGTGTATTTTATTGATATAATCCCACCTCGATCTGCAGAGAGAGGCGGGAAATATAAATAAACTATTATTATTATTATTATTATTATTATTTATCTTATTTCCCTTCAAGAAATGGAGTGAACCATATACACAGCCATGACAAGCCTAGTTTTTCTGTCTTCCAAATTGTTGCTGAATTTGCTTCAGGGACAAACCCTTAACAGTTTCACATTGTAGTTAGCAGCTACAGTAGAAAAGTAGTCACCTTAGCAATGGAACAGTTTCATAACTTACACTTCTGTACAGCTAAAGCATCTTGTCATCCAATTCCTAAAGCCATTTCTGTGCAGGCACCCATCACCACCCTTTCTACACACCTGATACACCAGCAGCAGCAAAGCTCCAAGTTTCTTCCATCTATTTTCTCACACAGTTCCTGCCTTTTAGAACTTCCCATTGTTAATACCAGTTTTCTGCGTGAATAGATAAATCCCTCACAACTTGCCTTTGATGAGCTCAGAATCTAAAGAAAACAAATATGCTTTTACTTTCCCAGAATTGAGATCTTCTAAATATTTTCATTTTGAAAGGTCATGCAGGATGTGAAATCTGATTGAGTGACTGTCGCAGCATGGATCAATTTATGTGAGATTAAAATCATGGGGATAGGGGTGGGAATAAGTCAATGAGAATGCTAAAATTTGGGGAATTTTCCTCTTTTACTAAAGTCACCTTGGCTGTAGAATAAAACACCACAATTGTAAACATATCATACAGAAGCAAGCCACACTGTGATCAGTAGGGCTTACTTCTAGGTAAAGGTGCCTAGAGTGTTGTAATTGACTGACTATAACCATATTTATATGGAACAAGCTAGAATCTTGATTTGTCAAGGGTTGTTGAGGCAAAACTAGGCAGTGTGCTCTGTGCATTTGTTTCTTCTGGAAACAGAAGCAGCTGAACAAACCACTGGTTTTCCATGGCTTGTTTGTCATGATTTCCAAACCCAACAATCTGCTTTGTCTCTTGTCCCTCTTTTCTGGGGTTATGTATTTCCTAAGGTTTGTTCTAGGATTACTTCTCTGTTTTGCTAAAAGAAATATAATCCAGATTGCTGGATGTTGATGTTTGGATGTCACAGTAAACAAACTGCAGACAGAAGGTTTGTTCAGCCACCCCCACTTGTTGTGGGAGAAATTGAGCAGTGTCTGCCATCACATTGCTTCATCTTCCCGCATCCCCAACAAATTCTATATCATTTATATCTATTTTACATGTTTTGTATATTCTACAGAATTCTGGACTGTTGTTCCACACAAATGTGCCCCCAGAGTGATAATGAACATGAACACTGTAAAATGTTTTGCTTCCAATAAACAGGAGTGATTGTGAATACTGAGGGGCAAATGGCATATAAATGGGTGTAACTGCAATTTTCAGGTCTATGCTGTCTGGTTAGAATCTATGATCTATAGCAAATCAGATGGAGATTTCTACTTATACAATCAGACCTCCATATCCACAGGACATCCATTTTCAGACACCAATATCAACACTCCTGTGGATACACAAAAAATAATAATAATGCAGGACTGCAAGTCCCGTTCTCTCTAATGAGGGTGGAATGTGCATGTGCCTACTAGTGTGGCCACATGCATGCACAGCCATTTGGGGCAATGGGGCTTGCTGTCCACGGTTGCTCAGATCTGCAGATGGCAAGCCCACAGACATGAAAGTTGGACTGTATATGCAGCTCATCCCTGTTACCACTTGGAGTCCACTAAATAAATAATTCTGCATGCTAGGCCATCATTTTTGTATCTGGCTCTAGTTGTGAATTTAAGATCCTGGACGCCTGGTATCTACCCTCCTCTTCTCTATGCTTATCTGCTGATCTTATGTATGGTGAATCCTTTTCCTGTTACCAGGGTTAAAAAAAGTTCACTTGTTAGCTTCTGTAAGCTTCAGTACATGGAAAGAGGACGAAGCAACTTTTGGTTTGTTTGCTTCATGCTGGCGGTGGCTAGTTGCTTCCATATCAATAGAGTGGTGAATCTGCTTTGGGTCTTAGTCTGTACTTCCAAGAAGTTATGCAAACTATTGACTCCTATCCCTAGGTACACCATCTTGAAGTGCTGCCACTGTTGACACCATTTTAACTACCATGTTTCCATCCTATGGAATCCTGATATTTGTCATTTGTTATGGCACCATAACACTCTAGCAGAGAAGACTAAATTTCCTAGAAAACAACAAAACCCAGAATTCCACAGGATTACACCATGGCAATGAAAGCTGCATCAAGCTGGATTATTTCTATAGTGCAGATGTAGCCTTGGATAGCACCTTTAAAGTTTGGACCAAACCTCAGAGTTAATCTACTATGCCAATGACATGCGGACTATCAGCTAACTCTGCTTAATGCAACAATATGTCTTTGGCAGGCCCTTTGGAAGTAGTAATCTTAACATCCTCACAAAATAAAGTTAATAGTTTAAAGCAGAGATTTCCACAGAAGTGGTTCCTCCTCTATATCATAAAATAATTGTAAGATACTTTTTATGCTTAATAGGCAAGGTTTATTTTATTTTATTTTGAACAGGCACAGTAATTATGCCACAGACAGACAAGCAAGTATGCATCCCACCGGAGCTTCCAGATTTGCTGAAGCAGTTCACAAAAGCTGCTATTCGGACTCAGCCTCCAGATTTGATACAATGGGCTGCCGAGTAAGTTCAATATTTTCTTCTGAAACACTAGTCATTTAATTATAAGGTCTTATTTGGTTTCTTTAACTATAATTGTTTTTATACTAGCATGCACATTAATACTGTAAACATAACTGGAGGAAGCTTACGTGGAATTTCCAGGCATTCCTGTATACCAGTGATGGTTAAGCTATCTGATGTGAGGAAACCAGACATTTTTGTCCCAGTGTGTCCCCAACACCATTTTTGTGCCCACTAGCTATTGTTGTTATTTACTTTTCTGGAAATTCTCCAGTGACTGGCACCTTATGGCTCACGGACTGGCAGTGGCCCATGGACCACCACTTTGAGTTGCACTGCCCTATACCATCATTAATCAAAGCTGCATCATGTGCTTTCAGATCAGGTCTTTTTATTTCTTCTGTACATGTTTGCAAGTGTGCATATGTGTGTGTGTGGTAATCCCCTTTGAGGTATGCTTTTAGATGTATACATTTTGAAAATAAACAGCATACAAACTAATTAGCCAAGACCTCCAACATATAAAACTAGCAGCTATTGGTAAAAGGTGACCCTTTGTCTGTTTTTCTGTCCAGTTATTTCAGTGCCATGGCCCGTGGAGAGCTTCCTCCCGTAAGAGAGCGACCAGATAGAGTGCCTATATCAACCCATGCAGAGCTTACTCCAGAGCTCTTGAAGGTCTTGCACCAGAGAGTAAGAAACATCTCCTTTCCATTTTAGGGCAAGTACATGAGAGGCTTGAGTGTTTGTAATGTATACGTAACCTACCACATCATACAGTTTCTCGGCAGGATTTGTGTATATGCCATTAGTGCAGTGGTTCTCAACCTTCTTACCCTTGTGACCCCCTTTACATCTACATATAGACATCATCCTCCCTCTCGCCACTCTATATAGGATATGAATAAAAAAATATTTTGTTTGTTTAGTGTATGTATTTTCTTTTGCACATTCATATTTTAACATCTTATAAGGAAATACTATTGTTCAAATTAGATCAGTTTTATTTAAATACATTTAATACTTAGCACATATTGTGTTAAATTTTACACATTCTATCTCTCACACAGCCAAACTCACATACACCAGTGCCATACACATATGTACACATGTAGTCATATCTCTTCCATTCTTTCTTTCACTCATACTCTTTGCCTTTCTCTTTTCCTCCAGGACAAAATAGTTTGGGAGGAGGTGGAATAGGAGGGAATCAGGGCTTCCATGTTGGGCACCCCCCTTGAACAACTCTTACACACACACACACATACACATCAGGGTCCTGTCCCACAGTTTGAGAACCACTGCATTAGTTTTATGTCTGCTAGTTTATTCACATGCTAAGTTGCATACAGAGAGAATTCAATTATACAGGTAGGTGAGCTGAGCTTTTGACATGATATATAGTATGTGGACATTTGGAAATGTATCAGTACCTGAACAAAGATTCCTTTCCTCCACACAGAACTGAGAAAGGTGTAGACACCATAACATTCTTCACTACTTCTCTTTTTGGAAGTTGTGGCACAAGATAGCAAGACTGAACGTGTTTAATGCAAATCTGTCATAGCCCCACTAAAATAATGTCACATACTTGTCCCATTCTTTGTTTTGAAACAAAAGAAAATTAGAAAATCAGAACACTTCTTTCTTCTTAGCAAGAATAGGTCAATAGAACAGGACAAGCATCCCAGTCTACTTGATTATAGTTCAGTTCTTTGATCCTCAGATATACCTAATAATGCAGATTTCATTAAACAGTGAAAACTGTGTGGCCCTTCAGGTTTATTTTGGTTTGATGCATTTTTATCTCATTTTTATACTAAAAAATAGTACTAAAGTTCTCTGATAAACAATTTGAAAACACGTTGAAAAACAAAATCTGTTCACTATAATAATCATGTTGTGGGGTTGAAACTCTCCTTGGCCCTGGGCAGTATAGCTACTGGTAAGGGATGATAGGTATTGCAGTCCAAGTGTATATGAAAGCCCACACATTTCCCATCCCTATCATAGAGTCAGCAAAATGCTTTTTGTCTTGGAAACAGTACAATTAAGAATGAAGTTATTGGAACTGACAAAGATGACTAGATGTATATAAAAATAAACTTTGAAAAAGTCAACATCAATTTCTTTACTTATCATAGATGATATTTTATTTTTCAGGTGGGTGGGAGGCTGATAGTCCACGTAGATGAACTGGCCCAAATGTGGAAAGTGCTCAATCTCCCAACAGATTTATTTGACAGTGTGATGAACGTTGGGCGTTTTACTGAAGAAATTGAATGGCTCAAGTTTTTAGCTCTGGCCTGCAGCTCTCTTGGAGTTGTAAGTTTGTCTTTTGTATTTCCATTCTGTTTAGGGTTCTTCACATGTTATTTAAATTTAGTGTGTTTGTGTCACTTAAAATCTCAAGGAGAGAAATGTTTGGTTTTATTTGTGATCAAGACCACATCCAAGTGCAGTCACTGCTGCTGTTGTTCTGTGCCTTCAAGTCATTTATATGACTTATGGTGATCCTAAGGTGAATGGGTTTTCTTGGCAAATTTATTCATAGTGCAATCATGCCCTATACAAATTGAGACCCATTAGTCATATATTTGCCAGATCAGCAGCATCCTAGTCTCTGGGTCCTTGTTGTATCACAATATTAAGGTAGGCAAGGACTGGAAGGGTGGTCAGACTTGCTTCTGAGCCAACTGGTTGTCGAAATGCACCTGAAAGGAATTTGGATTAATGGCCCAGAATCTGATAAAACATGTCTAACATTTTTGCAAGTCAACACAGAGCCAAGGGGATCTAATATTTTTATGGCGTGGGGAAAAAAGGTCCAGCAGCTACAACAGCTTACTTAACACATTGTGGTTGGGGCTTCTGGAAAACTCTGAGCGAGGCCATGACAGTATTCTGGAACACCTCAAGTTCTGGAATCTTTGCTGCCTAGGTTTGCACAACAAGAAGGCAAGCGAGCCATGATGTTGGTCCTCCCCTCCCACTCCTGCTCCAAGTTGCACAATAGGCCCAAGTGCATGTAACCAGCAGCTCTCTCCCTAGCCTCCCCAATCACCTGAGGCTTTTTAGTATGTCCACATGTGCACAAAGACAAGAAACATATGAACTTCTTTGTGCTAAGCCCTAGAGTCAGCTGGGAAAATGCGGAGATGGAAGTTGTTGTTGTTGTTGTTGTTGTTGTTGTTGTATGCCTTCAAGTCATTTTTTACTTATGGCAAGACTCTAAGGCCAATCTATCATGGGGTTTTCTTGGCAAGACTTGTTCAAAGGTTTGTCATTGCTATTGAGGCTGAAAACGTGTGACTTGCTCAAGGTCACCCAGTGGGTTTCATGGCTGAATGGGGAATTGAACCCTGGTCTCCAGAGTTGTAGTCCAACACTCAAACCACTACATCATGCTGGCTCTCAGGAGAGATATTATCCCATGTTTTAAAGCCACTAAACACAGAAAAAACATACTTTCTCGTCCTCCAGCAACACTTGCCCTGACACTTGTCTCCATGCTTAAAATCATAGAATCATAGAGTTGGAAGAGACCACAAGGGCCATCCAATCCAACCCCCTGCCATGCAGGAACTCACAATCAAAGCACCCCCAACAGATGGCCATCCAGCCTCTGTTTAAAAACCTCCAAGGAAGGTTTCAGTTCCCTGAGACTTCATCTGCTAAGCTGATTCCTGCCAAACCTATTTAGTCATGTGTTGGGGCCTATCAACCAGGATTCCTATCCAAAAACCCAGCATCCTACCCAGACAAGAAACAGAAACATGATTCAACATCCTTAACTATAGCAAGGATCTGCTGACATAGGAACTTTTTGCCTTTTTGCTCATTTTTCTATTTGAGGAAGTTTGTTCATGGCACAAACATTCAAAAAATGCCTTTTTCAGCAAACTATCTGAACTGGATGCAATTCACTCTGCAGTGTGGTATTCTACTATGGTAACCTGCTACGTGTCTAGGCAGGTTGCATCGGCATTGCAGAAATAATCCAAGTTGACACTACTTTAACTGGCATGACTGAAAACTGTAGTTTTGTAAGATATTTAGCCTTGTCTGTCAGAGAGCTCTGGTGCCACAACAAACTACATTTCCCAGAATTCTGTAGCATTGAGCCATAGCAGTTAAACTGGTGTCAAACTAGATTATTTTTGCAGTACGAATGCAGCCTATGATTTAAAATGTACAGCAGGAGTGGGCAAATTGTGGCCTTCAGTCACACTTTACTATTGCCTATTCTGACTGGAGCTGATGAGAGGCTGCACAATTCTAATGCAGTTTTCATACTCAAACAGCACCTGCTGGCAGCTCTAACTTCATTTGTCCTCAGTGACTTATTTGGTCTCCTCCTTAGAGCAACCTGTCTAACTGTCCCAGTTTGGCAGGGACTGTCCTGATTGATCCTCTATTGTCTCAATTTTTCATCTACTTTTAAAATGTCCCAGGTTCTCTTTTCTTCTACTTTCTCCCTTTGTCTCTGGTTTTACTTCAGTTGCTGAAAACTGAATTCAAAGCACAAGAGTGGTCTGCACTCCATTAGCTCAGCAGGGGGAGAAGGGAGAGGAGCAAACAGAATCTAGCCCTTCCCAGTAGACTCAGGCAAAAGTAAACTCTTGCAGTCTGTTCTAGCTTATGTGCTGCTCCTCATTAATACCATTTGCCACCCTAACCATATACTCTGATGTTACTTGGCCACGTGTGTTCCAATTTTTGTCATGAAAAGGTGTAAAGTCTGTTATAGCTACCTTCCCTGCTTTTTGTACCATAAGATATAATGGCACTACTCTTCAAATTCCTTCTGCCCTAAAGGTGATTTACACCAAGATAGTCCCTACCTTATTCTTGCCCATTTCCCTTTCTCTTTTTTTTTCCATTTTGGTTTGAATTCCAGCCAGAGGATCCTGACAGGTTGTATAAGTTCCAGACATGTTTTTAAGAGAGGACCAAATGCCATGTTTGGCTGCTAGGTTCCATTTTTCATGGGTCACAACTCTTGCAGATCTATTGTAGTACTTAGAAAAGAAATGTTTACCTTTCATGAACAATGTACATATAATCTATAGAAAATAGTGTTTTAGACTAGAGGTGAGCATCTTTGGTGGCTCCAGGGGCTTCCAGACCAGGGAAGGAACCCCAAAATGAAGAGAAAAAATCAACCGGGTATTGGCCAGAAGTCACTTTTGGTTGTTGTTGAAAAATGTGGGGTTTTTTAAAAAAAGTATAAATATTGTGATAGTGCTGTTTTTGTTTTTTTGTTGTTTTTTGCAAGGTAATCACCTCTCATGGGTGCATTTTATACTTTTTATTTGCTAGGAAAAGGGTGGCTTGGAGGTGCAAAAACAGACAGTGTACCATAGGCAGCCACAGGATCATATCTTTCCCTGTTTGTACAAACACACACACATATCTGGGGGGGGGGGGGGGATGGGGAAGACTGTGACAGAGAAAGCAATAGGAGCCATTCAGTGGTGCATGAAAAATATATTAGGACTAGTGTACTGCAAAATTTTATCAACTATCCCCCAAACAACCCTTACGGAAACATTCCTTGTTACTTTATTTCAACACTACTATTGCAGTCTCAGCACTTTTTCATGTGTCCCACTGGCTGAGGTGGAAATTAGTTCCATTCCTATATCCTGGGGATTAGTACACTGTTATGAAACACTGTTTTGTTGATATAAGGCTATTAAAAGTCTACTAATAACAAGCACCTGTATTTGTGTGTGTGTGTGTGTGTGTGTGGTTTAAATGTCATTTATGGTGAACACTCCGAAAAGTACCAGTGCTTCTGCTGTGTGCTAAGGTGTTAGGTGCCTCATATCTCCCCCCCAGCAAAAAAAACCAATGCCTTGTTAAGTGTTTTCCTAATTCTCTATATCCCAAATCACAAAATATTAAGTATAATTTTAGATATACCATGAGATCAAGGAAGGGGGGGGGGGGGTGCTATTTTGAAAGGAAAAACTTTCAGGAAGTAGGCTCCACTTCACACAGATACCATTTTGCTAAAATTCCCTCTGCTAAGATCATCAACGTTAAGTTGACATTTGATGGGGGGGGGGGGGGGGGGGCAAGGGAGGGAAACTTACTAAAAGAGCATCACTTCTGCAGCTGAACTTTATTGCAGATGTTTTCTGCCACACTTGGTGTGTTATATAATCATATTCTTGGACCTCTTTCTTAGCTATTATTATAGATGATTTGTGAATGGTCAGCATATAAGCAAGATTGCAGGATGTAATGATGAGGTGTATATCTATCATCATGGAAACCTATGGGTCAGAGAGGGTGCCAAATCCTGCCTAAAACACAAACTTCCACTTATATCCGCTTAGAAGAGCTGTTCCATCCCCTGACTCTCCAATCTTCTTTTCTACTCCTCTCATATGTGTATGCAAAAAGAAATCTTATATACTCCAAGCATGGAGATGATGCTTCAGGAGGTAAAGCAACTGCCACTTCACTTATACATAAAGAGTATATAAAAGCTGCTATCTGTACTAGATAAGACTAGGCCAAACTGCACGGACTGGAGCTGTGATTATTTTGGTTTTACCTATTCATAGAAATGTTCAATTGGTCAAAGAAAAACTATAAGTAAAACTTTGAAGAGCAAATTATATTTAGGATACTACAATTGGTTAAAAAAACTTTTAGGTATGTTTAATACTGAGTTAAGTACTTATATTAGTGAAGTAAAGAAATCAAGTGGGATCACTTGTACCTGAATTTCTTAATGACTCTAGAAATACTATATGACCGAGTGATGTATGCAATGAAGTCACTCTACACCCATTCAGACATTAGAAAGCATGCTGAATCAGAACACAAGAGCGCTTGCCCACCTGTGATCTGGAATTGGAGTTAGTCCTACCCTCTTCTAATCTGGAGGTAATGTTGTTAATGGCCCTCAAGTAATTTTTGACTTATGGCAACCCTAAGGCTGCCATACCACAGGATTTTCTGGCGTATTTGTTCTAGTTTGTGGGTTGTCTTTGCCTTCTTGAGGATGAGAGAGAGAGAGAGAGAGAGAGAGAGAGAGAATGACTTGTCCAAGATCAAAAGTGGTTTCCATGGCTGAGTGGAGTCCAAACCCTGTCTCCAGAGTCATAGTCCAATGCTCAAACCATTACACGATGCTGGCCCTCACATCTAGAAAGTGAAACCCTAAAATAAGGGGGTTTCCCATTGTGCAAGTACTTCCATTTAAACTTGTCATTCACATGTAAAGTGACATGTTCATTCAGTCGGCTTTCTACGTGCCAATTTTGGCCTTGTATCTACTATAGCTTTCATAGGTACAATAATGTCCACCCAATCTGAGTCTGTCATTTCATAGCACTTCATAGAAACGACATTAATCCTAATGCAGGATTTGATCTGATGTTGCTTTGAATTGCTGGATTGGGAACAGTGGTACAAAAGTAATTTATCCAAGCTTTGAAATTGTAGTTATTTTTACACTGTATGAATGCCATTATTAATGTTGTATTCTCAAACCAGTTACCTTAACTCATCATATTTTCAATTTCTCCCATTTCCCTCATCCTATTCTTTTAGGGGCAGCTTTTATGAATCGTGCATTTTGTTTTTGAGAATTCATCCGTGCCGCCTGTTATTTTTTTCCTCACTTGAAGTCATAATCTTATATTTGTAACATTACAGTTAGCTGCCCTGAAGATATTCTGTTTCACGGAAGATTTTGACTTCAGGTGAGCAAAAAAGAAAAAGAGATGGAGCTAATCAGTCCTCCTTTTTTCTTCCTCTCAAATGTTTAATAGTGTCTCACTATCTGA
>NC_056522.1:238586119-238630646 GCF_019175285.1 Sceloporus undulatus
TGTAGCTTGGTGAGAGACCAGTCTGAATACCTGATAGAATCATGGAGTTGGAGGAGACCAAGCCACACTCTCTCAGCCTCAGGGGAAGTCAAGACAGCAAACCCTCCCTCCCTTCTGAGGCTCTAAAAGCCACAGCCTCCATTAAGCCCCGCCCCCTCCCTCCCTCCCTCCATTGGTCCAGCTGAGGGATACTCTCCGCCATTGAGAATCCTCCCTCCGCTCTGTCCCAGCGCGCGCTCCTTTCCCGCCCGGCCTGCCGCCGCCGCCGCCGCCGCCTAAAATGGAGGGGCGTGAGTGGGCGGGGCTTGTGGGGAGGCAGCAGAGAGAGGCCTTTCTCCCTGGATAACCGTTGGGGCCTCAGTCGGGGCGGGGAGCGGGAGGAGGCGGCAGTGGGGCCTCTTCTGCGTCTCTCTCTCTTTGCAGATGGCACCGCCGGGGGCCCTCCGGAACCCCCCCAAGGTAAAAGGGAGGCACCCACCAGAGGGGAGAGGGAGGAAGACGAGCAGGGACGGGACACTAAGCAAGCAGTTCCCTGCAGCTCCTTGGTTGCTGCTCTCAGTGCCTTCCTCGAGCCGTTTCCGACTCTCAGAGACCCTGAGGCTGAGAGAGTGTGACTCCGCCCAAGGTCACCCCAGTGGGCTTCCATGGCCGAGAGGGGATTTGAACCCAACATACATACCTCCGTTATGCACATACTACATGCAAATATATACACACAATATATATGTGTGTGAATGTGTGTACAGTATGTGTGTGTGTGTGTGTGTGTGTGTGTATATATATATATACACAGAGAGAGTGTATTTATGTGTGTGTGTATATATATATACACTATATATAAATATATACACACACAAACACACAGTATGTGTGTGTGTGTATCACAGTGTGTGTGTGTGTGTGTGTATATTTATATACAAACATATATTTATGGTGTGTGTGTGTGTGTGTGTTACATACCAAATCCAATACCCTTCTGGTCCAAAGCATTTTGGAAAAGGGAGACTCATACACACCTTTTATGGTCTATGAAATACTGGTCCAAAACTCACTGCAGAAATAATCCAGTTTTAGACCACTTTAAACGCCTTGGCTTACTGCTAGGGAATCCTGGGAATTGTAGTTTGTTGAGGCACAGAGCTTTCTGACAGAGAAGACTAAATGTTATTGAGATCAGTGGAACCTGTGCTGCATCCACATTGCAGAAATCATCCACTGAACCCTGGCTCAGTGCTATGGAATCCTGGGAACTATAGTTTGTTGTGGCACCAGAGCTCTCTGATCAGAGAGAAGGCTCAATGCCTCACAAACACTACATTTCCCAGAATTCCCTAGCATTGAACTGGGGCAGTTAAAGCGGTCTCAAACGGGATTATTTCAACAGTGTGTTTTGCACCTAGGTCCCAAGTTGTTTAGACCTTTATAAATTAACAACAAAACCTTGACTCTTTCTGTATATAGGCTGCCACTTCAGTTCACAAAACACAAAAGTGTTATATGCCCCTGGTAGTTTACCCCAGAGAGCCAACATGGTCAGTAGTTTGGGCATTGGACTACAGTTTTCAAGACCAAGGTTCGAATCTCCACTTGGCCACGGAAACCCACTAGCTGACTTCAGGCAGTTCATACTCTCTCAGCCTGAGAGGAAGGCAAGGGTCTTCGCTCTGAACCAGTAGCGCGATTTGAACATTTCTACTTCTGTTCTGGTTGGTCAGAGCCTTTGAGACAATTAATGGTCCAAGTTTTGTTCTGATTTAAGAAAAAATAAAGTTTTGTTTCGGTGTTCAGTTCAAAGTTTTATATGAGTTGACCCTTGAAACTGATGTTCAAGACATTTATAGTTAAGAAATAAAAATGAAGGCAATATGTTTTGTTTCATTTTAGCTGTCATCTTTTAAGGTAATTCTTCATCCAAGGAGACATCACTTACATGGTAACTTTAAAGTCCAAAATGCAACTTTGAATAGGTTTTAATGCAAATCTGTCATGTCTTGCTTTTTCATAAGCCAGAGGTGCTTTTTCTTGTTGAAAATTCTCAGGGAAACTAATACAAAATAATGACTGCTTGCTTGTACTATCAACAGGTAGTATCTTCAGGAAGACTTACTGGATCAAATAAACTCACCGGTGGGAAAAAACAGTAAGGATATATTCTCTTTTTTACTTTAGTGCTGCACAGTATGCGCAACTTATTGTTAAAATAGCTCTAGCTTAGTGCTGTGCAAATTGGGGTCCCTAAAACAAACATGGCACCTGTCTCTGGCACATTGAGGGGACACGTTGCCCCCTCCAACATCAGTTAGGCTGAAGAGACTTTCTCTAGGCTCCAAAACACAGTGCAGAAATAATCCAGATCGAGACTGCATTAATGGCCCAGGCCCAATGCTAAAGAATTCTAGGAACTGTACTTTTGTGAGGCCTTTAGCTGCCTCTGACAGCTTGGTGCCACAATAAAATACAGTTCCCAGGATGCCCTAACACAGAGCCAGGACAGTTAAAGCGGTCTCAAACTGGATTATTTCAGCAGTGTATTTTGGGCCGGTGATGATGATGATGATGATGATGATGATAATAATAATAATAATAATAAGTTTTATTTATAAACCACTTTTCCGCAGTGATCAAAGCGTGATGAAGGTACTGTGATATCCCAGATGTTTCTGAACTAGAATTCCCACCTTCCCTGATCATCAACCAATTCTGTGTGGTGCTGATGAGCATAGGAGTCAAAAAAATGTAGAGGGCCACAGGTTTCTCACTGCTGCCATAGGTGTTGCACTGGTAGCTGCCAAACTGCCTGATTCCTGCAGGCTTTACAAAAGCAAAATCTTACAGTAGAGGTATCCTAATTCCTTTCAGAGAGCCAGCAGTGTAGGGTTTGAGCACTGGACTATGACTCTCGAGATGAGGGTTCAAATTCCCATTCAGCCATGGGAACCCACTGGGTGACTTGGGCAAGTCACACTCTCTCAGCCTCAAAAGAAGGAACGAGTAAACCTCCTCTTGTCAAAAAAAACCTTAGTGTGTCCATCAGTCTGAAACAACTTTAAGGCATGCAACAAGTAAACAATTATTTTGAACCTTTAAGACTAGTTAACAAAAAATGTAATGACAACATTTGGCTGCTGAGGATCTAATTTTGCTTTAATTGTGTTAATAATGTAGGTATCAGTTCTCTTACCAAATGTAATATACTGTGTCTTCAAACAGTTTAATTGGTGTTAAAGATTCTACAATGATGTATTAGCATTTCTTGTTGCCTAGATGTTAAAAAGTTTCCAGGTTTTCCTTTGTTCATAGTTTGATGATGAAATCTTCAGCACATTTTCCTCTGTCTTCAAGGGTTGGTCTGAGAAAAGTGGCACATTCAGATGCTGACTGTGGTTATTCTCTGTATTCCACAGACTCTGAAGATCAGGTAAGGAAAGAAGGCAGGGTACAAATTAAACTCAGGCTGCTTATTTGTGACATATTTAATACTGTAGTGTACACTTGATATATATATATATATATATATATATATATATATATATATATATATATATATAATGTACGTGTTTATGATGGCTTTTAGATCACTACTCTGTCACATCACTACTCTTCCAGCTTTGTCTTCCTAATTTATTTGATTAATCTTGTCAATACACTTTGACCATAGAATAAATATATCCAATAGATCTAAATAAATTTTATTATTATTATTATTATTATTATTAATTTTATTAAATTAATTTCAGTGGCATAGATACAGATAGCAGTGTTAAATCTACACAGTCTAACAGCATTCCTGCTGAAATGCCATTCCATTTAGTCTTGCCGTGCTCTTGGTGTTCATTAAACAGTGAGTGATGTAACTGAAAATCGTTCTGAATAGCCACATGAACAGTGTTGGAGTTTGGTATATTGATAGTAGGTGAAGGACAAACTACAAGTTACATCGGTATGTGTGTTCCACAGTGTATCATTGGTACCTAACAGACAATGAAGGTGGTTATATGGATTGTTTTGTGGCTGACAGATTGAAGAGAGGGACATTTTTAGGTCATTTTTAAGTGACTCTTCTGAGTATTTATTTGTCTTGGGTATATCAGTAGCATTGGTTATCTATTGGTTGAATCTGAAAAATTTGTGAAGAATTTCACTCAGTGTCCTGCCTTTGGAACAAGAGTGGAAACTATTGGAGGTTGAGGGCTGCTGCAGAATCTTGCAAAAGGAATTGTTTTTCCCTCCCCAAATGTCCCCCAATACCATCTAGGAGGTGTGAAGGACAATTTTGCCATGTTTTTGGCCTCCCCTGAGCCATTTTAGGGCCAGGAACATCACTTCCACTTAGAGGCTTGCACATGTCCAAAAAAGATGTCCAAAAAAGTCCAAAAAAGATGACAAAATTCCTCCCGCAACCCCACAAGTTGTTTGGTGGTATTGTGACCCCTAGGGCAACACAAACAGCTCATGAGCCTCACTTTGCCAGTCCTTGATTTAGAATTGGTGGTGTTTTAGGACACCCTGCATTCATATTGTGGGCTGTGTGAAAGCAAATTTATACATTTTATTTGTTAATATATGAATAATGTGTGTGTGTGCATGCACACACACACACACACACACACACCCCTTTTCAGATACACTTTGTAATATGCATTGTTTGAAACCTAAATGAATAAAGTTGATTGTTTGTGTTTGTGTTATATCCTTAAAGGATTATGTGTTAAATATGAAAATGCAAAGAAGTATCTTGATCTGAAACACAAACTAGAAAGGTGATTAGTCAGTGATGCCAATAATCTTGCAACCAATTTTTCAAGTATTGAGCAACTCACTGCCTTTCCTTTTCACTCACACATACACCACAATACATGGTGCTATTTCAACAGATACACAGTAGTGCTTTAAAATATTTAACCTTCTGTCAAAACTTAGAAAGTCTATAAAAGTTCATACTTTGCCCCTCAAATAACTTCTGCAAAGTTAAATATATGCAAAAGTCCTCTGTTTCCATAACTCTAAAACAGAGCAAGTTTTGCTTGTATTGCTAGAGGTTACACATAGTTTGGAGCATTTACCAGCTCAGTGAATAATTAGCTGTTTTCAGGGATTAGAAAGTACTATTTGCAAATTAACTTGCAACATTTCCACAGGTTGCAACTATTCATCATGGCCTCGATCGTTGTGCAGCTTTACTAAAGGACATATTACAAAATGATTCTGAAGGTAGCATCATTTTGATCTCTTGGATTCCCTGTTCATTGTACAAATAGCTTGTTTCATTGCTAAGTAGTATTCTTTCAAATGATGCTAGGTACGGAGACAGTCTGTCGAAAGGCAGGAAAAGCAGCTGTTGTCAGAACAACTGGCAGACCTTTACTCAGTAAAGTAAGTGGTTTGAAGAAGAGAGGGCCAAAGAAGAAACCTGTTTCTACAAATGTACATAAGGAAATAGGTAAGTAGGTTTCTTTCCCTTTAAAAGAAATATTGAAACTCTATCTTTATTTTATTTATCCAGTCGGCATTGACCTTGTCAATTACATTTTTATAATTACAATTTTAGCAAAATTGTAAAACAGTTTACATTCTTCTCTTTTCGTTAAAACTCTGTATTCAAATAACATCACTACACTATAAATATTCAGTACAGTTCCCCTGTACTAGAAAATGAGATTTGTTTCAAGGACATTTATTTTCATCCATAACCCATTAGTATATCAGGTTTTGTTAGTGGGACTAAACACTTCGGCCAAATGCTGGCCACTTAAACTCTGTCAAATGAGCCTCAGAGTATGGCATAAAAATAATACCAAGCATTGCATTGTTAGGAAAGGATGAAATGTTTTGGTCGCTGTATAAGTAATGAAGTTTTATATTATATGAATAATTGTAATAACTGAGGCTACATATATTCAATGTTACTTCAAGAATAACCCTGAAAGGGAGTTAGTGCTATGTTTGGATTACTGTATAATAGATCCTATGGTATTAATATTTCTCTTTTTCTTTTTTTATAGTGCCTGTGTTAACTAGGAAGACTGCTTCGGGTAATCTGAATGCAGGTGGAAAAGAGGCAGCCACTGTGAACACTGAACAAACTCTTACTGGTCAAGCAGTTTATATACCTTGCTCTCAACATTCTCCTGTAATGCATCAGAAACTCTGTGAGCAGATACAGACACAAATGTCTCTGCTGAATATGCAGCTTCCACAGAAGTCTGATGACATTCCTGAAGCACCACTTTCCATCATTCCTGAAAATGGTGAATCTGAAAGTTATGTTTTAGATACATATGGCAATTTTACTTTTTTTAATGTTCACCTCTGAATTAATTTTTTTTTAATTTTGTTTTACTCTTTGTCTTCCACTGGTAGGAACACATCAGCCTGTTACTGCATTCAACAGTCGTTTACCTTCTTCTACACCAGCTTTGTCCCCACAGCATGCAGCTAATCCTACAGTTATTCAGCCTGTGAGTACCCTTCATAAGCTGAAGTCAAATTTGGGTTGCCATGTGTTACCATGTCCAAATTATTGATAGCAAAATTTATTTTGCTGTGATTAAAATCTTCCCTGATGTAATTTACAAGTGGGTGTTGATTAGTTTAATGCAATTTAATAAGCATTGTTCTGGATACAAATTAGTAACAGATTAGTAATAATTTATCTTTTCATCTAATTTATTTTGGTACTCAGTGGGGAGGCATGAATATATTTCAAATCATCTTTTGCATTTGGCATCATATTGAATCATTGCGTGAAGATTGTCTTCAAATTCTTTTCATTCCATATAGAAGGTGCCAGAACTCTATTTTAAGCATAGTAGATTGTGCCAAGACTGACGCTTTATCCACATTGCAGAAATAATCCAGTTTGACACCACTAACTGCCTTGGCTCAATGCTATAGAATTCTGGGAACTGTAGTTTTTATAGGCATTTGGCTTTTTCTGTCTGACAGCTCTGGTGCCACTACAAACTATAGTTCGCAGAATTTCATAGCACTGAACCTTAGCAGTGAAAGTGGTGTCGAACTGGATTATTTCTGCACTACGGATAAGGCCTTAGCTGATGTCTGAGCAGATTAATTTGCCTTTCTATTCCCAAATACATTCCTTGCATCTTCCCCCTTCATTTCTTTGCACTGCCCTTTCTTTGCAACCCTGATAGTTCAGGGTTTCATTAGTATAATTTGTTTGTTACACATTTTCCTTGATCGGAATGGTGAATGGGCAGCTCTCAGATGTTGTTGAAGTCCCATTAGCTATGGTCAACGTAGCCAGTGGTGAGGGTAATAAGAGATGCAGTCCACTAATTTCTTCAGGACCGTATACTTCTACTCCCACTAGATTCCACCTCATTCTTGGGGGCATACAATTTGAACAAATTATTTTTGCCGGCCAGAAGGGCGTAAAATTTGTAGTGAGGAGCAAAATTTCACGCGTCTTTAACCCTATCATATTTATACTCCTTTTTCCCTACCGTATTCCACTCTTGCCTCCTTGCTCCAGAAAGAAAGTAGGCAGTTGTTCCTTGTCCCTTCTTTTATATTGTAACACAGTAGCAACAAGGTTAAGATAGTGGAATATCCACCTTTTGTTGATTGGGTACTCTTTTGAAGAATTTTGTTGCTGCATTCATTCCCATATATCTTTGGTAGTATCAAGTTAAATAATTATCAAATTCAAGTACTTATTAACATGATCTCATACAAGTGCTTCTCTTTGTGTTGGTTATCAAGCGGTCTAATAGCCTAGCCCTAAATAAGAAGGTTTTTACCAACTGTGGTGCCCATTTGAAGGGTTTTTAAGAAAGCAGTAGACGAACTGTCTCTTCTTATTTATCACAGAAATGAAGATGCGCAAATGGTGAATTGGGGGTGCTGTATAATGCTAACATCATTGGCTTTCCTTCTTAAATTGTAAAAAAAAATTGCAATTTCAGTGCAAGATTAAGATTCCCATCTTACTTTTTGTAGGGTGTTTCCATAAACAACTGTGGCCAGTGTGCATCACATATAGGACCTGTGCTTTTGCCAACAACTTTCACTGATTCAACTTCTACTCCCCAAGTGCAGCCTACTGCATCATGTCCCCATATGATTCCTTCTGCTGTTAGTGATCTTGTACCATCTACAGTCCCTGCTGTACTTCCTAGCAGAGAGGCTTTGTCAGAACAAAGAAACCAGGAGCAGTGGTTTAAAGAGGCAGATCTCATAAAGTGTATTCAAGCACACCTAGCTGTATTGCAGGCACATGAAAAGAACAATGGAAAAAACAATGAAAAGTGCCAGGACATTGATCAAATACAGTCCAAGCCCTTCAGTGTGAGAGAAGAAGATACTGCTGAAGAATATAGTGAGAGTATTCCCAGTGAAGAAGAGGACTTGGATGGAGTTGATATGGCACCAGTGAGAGACACAGGCTGTCAGACTAGTTTTGACAAGGAAGTTTTAAAGCCAAAAAACCCAAGCTTGCAAAAAACAGTTCAAAAAATGAAAACATTGAAGTACCTTTTAGGAGAGCTGAAGACCCTCCTAACAGATCATGGTAAGGTGGGCTTTCTGCTTTATATGATTAAGAGATACCCAGTATTCATATTCTGAATATAGTGTGTTTTTTTAAATTTTATTTTAAACATTGCACAATGAACTACAAATATAACAATGCAAGGCTAACCTTTAAGTTCCAATAAGATCTTTGTTTAGTACCTCTTTAATCATATAAATTGTGGGATTTGTTTTTTTAATTTATTAAATTTAAAAATACAAATAGCAAACAGCTTGTGTATAGTATTTATATTATTATCTTAACCTATCTTTCTCCACGCCTACCCCTTCCATCCCATAAAAGTTCTTATTGTGTTATACATGGTTTTTACAGCCTTCTTATTTCTTCCTCCCTCTTGTCTTGATTTCCTTCCCTTATCTATCTTTTATATCATAGAATCGTAGAGTTGGAAGAGACCACAAGGGCCATCCAGTCCAACCCCCTGCCATGCAGGAAATCTCAGTCAAAGCATCCCTGACAGATGGCCATCCAGCCTCTGTTTAAAGACCTCCAAAGAAGGGAGGGAGTTTGTTCCACTGTCGAACAGCCCTTACTGTCAGGAAGTTCCTCCTAATGTTGAGGTGGGATCTCTTTTCCTGGAGCTTGCATCCATTGTTCTGGGTCCTAGTTACTGGAGCAGTAGAAAACAAGCTTGCTCCCTCCTCAATATGACATCCCTTCAAATATTTAAACAGGGCTATCATATCACCTCTTAACCTTCTCTTCTCCAGGCTAAACATTGCCAGCTCCCTAAGTTGTTCCTCATAGGACATGGTTTCCAGACCCTTCACCATTTTAGTCGCCCTCCTTTGGACATGCTCCAGTTTCTCAATGCCCTTTCTGAATTGTGGTTCCCAGAAGTGGACACAATATTCCAGGTAGGGTCTGACCAAAGCAGAATTTAGTGGCACTATTACTTCTCTTGATCTAGACACTATACTTTTATTGGTGCAGCCTAAAATTGCATTGGCCTTGTTAGCTGCTGCATCGCACTGTTGACTCATGTTCAACTTGTGGTTTACTTGGACTCCTAGATCCCCTTCACATGTAGTTTCATTAAGCCAGGTGTCCCCCATCCTATATCTGTGCATTTTATTTTTCCACCCTAAGTGCAGTACCTTACATTTCTCCGTGTTGAATTTCATTTTGTTAGCTGTGGCCCAGCTTTCTAGTCTATTCAGGTCATTTTGAATTTTGATCCTGTCCTCTGGGGTATTAGCTATTCCTCCTAATTTGGTGTCATCTGCACATTTGATGAGTATGCCCCCAATTCTGTCATCCAAGTCATTGATAAAGATGTTGAATAGCACTGGCCCCAGGACAGAGCCCTTTGGGACCCCACTGGTCACTTCTCTCCAGGATGAAAAGGAGCCATTGTTGAGCACCCTTTGGCTTCAGCCAGTCAACCAATTACAAATCCATGTAACAGTTACCTTGTCTAGCCCAAATTTTGCAAGCTTGTTTGCAAGAATGTCATGGGAAACCTTGTCAAAGGCCTTACTGAAATCACTTATATTCTTTCAAAGTATGTGAACGTCATCTTTAAAAGTTACCATAAACTAATTTTTACCATATTAGTCAATACAAAAAAAAGTAGATATTTCCAAATTTGTTGAAGCTCGGTTTTATCTGCTATCGACTTCCAACTACAACCTTATACATCAACCTCCTTCTCATTGTTAATAGTATTTTTATTACTACTCATCCATCACTTATTGCAATATTCAATAAAGGATTCCCATCCTCTTTCTTCTTTAAATTCTTCCTCTTTCAACATATTTGTCAAATTGTCCATTTCTATGACCCCAAAGCTTTATTTAACCATTCACCAGTTTTTGGAACTTTACATTCGTTCCACTTTTTTTGCAATAGTTATCCTTCCTGTAGAAATTAAATACAACAATTATTTAAGTTTTCCCCTTGCTTTTGTGTCTTCCACCGTGTTTAATAGACACATCTCTGGCTTCAGTTCCATCTCAGTTTTTAATGTTTTCTGTATAATTGTGTGTACTGTACTTAAGCCCAATTTTTTTTTAACTTGGGAACATGTCCACCACATGTGATAGAAGGTACCTAGTTGTTTCTGACATCTCCATCATAGGTTTTCTTTCTTTTTGTACATTTTGGCCAATCTTGTGGGGGATAGATATCATCCATCCATAGAGCATTTTTATAAAGTTTTCCTTAATATCTGTACAGAGTGTAAATTTTAGATCTTTTCCCCATACTCTTTCCCAATTTATAAGTGGTATATTATGCTTAACATTTTTTGCCCATTCTACCATATTTGTTTTGTTTCTGAGGCTTCCAGTTGGTTTATATAATGTAGTTTATATAATGTAGATATTACACTTCTTTCCTCCCCAATAATTATCTCATCCAATTCTATTTTTAAGTTTGTTATATTCCCTTGTTTAGTATCTGTTAAGAATCTCTCTTTTAATTGTCGATAGGGAAACCAATTTATTTCTATCACTTTATATGCCAATTCTTCCCGGCTTTTCATCTTATATTTCCCATTCTCTATTTTCAAAACATCTTTGTATTTTAACCAGCCTTTATTCACAAATTTTTCCCTCCTCAAAAAAGCCTCGTGTGGGGAAACCCAATCGGGGATCTGCCTATATATTTTTTTCTTATATATTTTCCATATTCTCAATAGTGCCCTTCTGAAAACATGGTCATTAAACTGTTTATTTTGTTTCAGCTTTCCATACTATAAATATGCGTGCCACCCATAGATTGTATTAAATCTTTCTAATTCTAACAAAGGTTCATTTCTCAGTTGTATCCATTCTCTGAGCCACTCTAAGCAGCATGCATGGTAGTATATTTTCAAGTTCGGCATTGACAGGCCAATAAATGGTGGAATTTATAAGGTATAAGGGAATGGAATTTAAGGTATCTTTAAAAATCAGGTTGAGATGGAAAACAGGTAATGAGAAATTGAGCTAACTTCCTATCTAGATCCAACTGATTAAATGCATGGTTTATAAAAGTTGACCTGAGGATTCCCATACTGATAGTACAAGTCTTATAACAGAAGAAGGTACACATTTGGTAACCTGCAGGTACAATCCAACCTCAGCAACAACAATGTGGAAGTTTATCATGGAAGTAAAATGCATTGATTTTTAACAAACGTTTAACTGTGAGCAAATTTGTGAGGCTGGGAATGTATTGCCAATCTTATGTTTTGCATATTATTTGAGACTTTAATGAAGGGTTTTACTATTTTGAAATAGAACTTCCTGTTATGCTTCCAATCCAAAAAAGGGCTGAAAGATGTATAGATGAGTCATAAATTAGGGCTCATAAAAATTTCAGTCTTTCAGAATTCAAACCTTACAGAGAAATGTATTGTAGACAGAGTTCAGTCTTAACATATTTGTAATGCAGCACAAGGAGGAAGCTAATGCAGAGATGGTTTATCCTTTTACTCCTAGGCTGTACAGTCAGTACACTTTCTAGGAAGATCGGTTTTTGACAGTAACATGTTCTGAAGAATGGCTGTTTGACAACTTACCAGATGTATTTTTCCTCTTTCTTGTAGATGACTCAGAAATGTTGAGACTGCTTGTTGAAGTTGAAGACACTGTATCACTCTTGCCTGCTGCTGCTGGAAATACAAATGTGCAAGCAGAAGTAGCACTTGCTCTTCAGCCTCTCAGAAGTGAAAATGCCCAGTTGCGCAGGTTGGTTGTGAGAGAATAATGCAGTTCCACTGGACAATAGTTTCAAACAATTATGAAAATATTTGAGTAAGGTTAAAGTGAGGCATTTAAATGAGGTTTTTGGTCCTATATTTTCAAGGAATAGAAACATAGCTATTAAAATAACATGTCTAAACCCCTTTTTGGTCAAAACCTTTAAAACTCCCTTTTAAAAAACGAAATGTAGAACTAAAATGAGTAAGGATTTGGGAAGTACAACACTTGTGGTATTTCCAAGTCTCTTCTAATTTAGGAAAAGAGAAAGTATATCTGCAGAGTGTTTATATATACCTTTCTTCCAATGGGACCAAAATTCATACGTTCTTGTGAATATCATTGTTTCTGCTCCAGCATCTTCTGCTTAAAATTTGGAGAGAGAAGATCGGGAGGTGGGGAAGTGTGTACCTTTTTCTCCCATCCAGTCCTCCCTTTCAGGTAGAGCTCATTGGAGAAGGAGCATTTGCAAAAGGACTGGAAGGACAGCAGGTGCCACGCAGCAGCTATCTGCTTTGAACTGAGGAGCAAGTCCACAGAGAGCAATTAAATATGCAGACAGATTTACAAACACTAGCATATTATTAATGGTTGTATGTCAGTGATAATAATTAAGATTAGTTTGTATATAATACTTACTGTATATTTATAATAACATTATTATTGGTGACTGACATAAGCCTATCCTAAAATTAAGTTCCTAGCCCTTACTAAAGCAGAATCACTGAGATTTATGTATTTATTTTACTGGATTTATACTCCCCTAACCTTTCCCCCAAGATGAGATCCAAGGCGGATATTTTACATAAGTTTTGACTTATCATTCGGTTATTTTATTCAGTGGGTCTACACTAATAAGGGCCAGCAGTTGGATTTAATTACATTCAGGTCATTTTTTTTTACTGTTTTTGCTGATTAGTAGTTTGATTGTTGGACTACAATTATGGAGACCAGGGTTCAATTCCCAGCTCTACCATGAAACCCTCTTTGGGCAAGTCACATGCTCTCAGCCTCAGGAGAAAGCAATGGCAAACCCCCGTCTGAACAAATGTTGCCAAGAAAACCCCATGATAGGTTCACCTTAGGCTTGCCATAAGTCGGAAACGATCTGAAAGCACATAGTAAAAAATAACATTAAGTCTGGTTGTACGTTGCCAATGTGAAATGGTAACAAAATAATTCTTAGATGAGACTTTTTGTCTCAAAACAGGGTTTTAATAGACAGAAGCCAGTTGTCCCAAACAGTGCTCTCTGCAGAAGAGAATTCCAAGAAGATTAAGTGTATTGTCACAATGTACACAGTGTTAACTATAAAATCTGAGTCAAATAAAGGAAGAACTTTTTCCCCAACCTTTTATCATTAAATAATCCAATTCTGACATTAAGAAAATTCTTAAATAAGTTTTATCCATTTCATATGTAGAAGATTAAGAATACTGAATCAGCAGCTCAAAGATCAAAGGAGAGCTGAAAAGGAGTGTAATCTGGACAGCAACTTTGAATGTAAGTATTAAGGTAAAAGATCTGAATATGCACTTTCTTCAGAATTTGAGAAATGTAAATATTCTGAAGGTGTTCATACATTACTCAACACACATTTAGGTGCTTGAAACTCTTTTCTACCTGTGTTCATTCCTCAGTTATTTCCAAGTACAGTACAGGTTGTGTCTCCCTTATCCAAAACTCTTGGGACCACAAGGGTTTCAGAGTTTGAAATTTTTCATATTTTGGTATACTTATATTTGAAATACAGCAGCTCTGCAGAACACTCCACAGCTGTTGTCCCCACTAAGGCGCCACAGGCCGCTCCAGCTCCCTTAGGGCAAAATGACAGTGAGAATCTGGAGAAAGAGATGCTCATCTCCTGTAAGCAGCAGCTCATGGCCACCATCATGTCTGCTGTTCATAAGCACACAGGGGTAGCTGCAGTGCTGGGGAGGGGACATGTTAGCAATGGTTATAATATCAAGTCCCCAGCCGAAGTGACAACTGCTTCCACTATTTCCTTTTCCTCATCTTCTGGCATGATGCATTGCTGCTTCATCTGTGGTGGCAGGATCAGCCGGGGCAAAGATCTGAAGCTACAAATGAAGTCCTCCCACAACGGCAAGCAGCCGTTCCTCAGCACTCATCTGCTGCTCCCTGGGTACTGGCTCCTAGTGCTGCAGGAACAGAAAGAAGAGCTACTTGCTGTCATGAAGGGACTTGACTTGCAGCTTCAGCTCTGTGCCCCAGCTGATCCAGCCAGCACAGATGGAGCAGCAGAGCATCACACTGGCAGATGAGGAAGGGCCACTGCAGCCAGGTACTCAGTAGTACGACTATTGCCATTGCTCTTCCTGGGACTGTGGCTGCTCCTATGCACTTGGGTGCCCTGGATGCGAAGGTGGCCATGAATCACTACTTGTGAGAGATAGGTGCCTCCTCTGGACAGTAGCTCACTTTGCCCTCGGGGCACTGGAAGTATTGTCATTGTCACTTGGGCACGGATGACAGGGTACTACCTAGAGCTATTCTCATCTTGCAGGCTCTGGGTGGCCAGATACAGATGGGGGGGAAGGAGGGCAGGATAGAGCAGCCCAGCTACCAAAGTTGACTGTGATTATTGACACATCTTAGAAGACTTAAGTAGTAAAAACCCTGATTGGGATCTGGCGGTGGAAGGGGAGAGAGAGGAGAGGGATGTCAAGTCTGGGGACTGTCACCAGCAGCTGCTGTTTCCACATGCTGGACCTCATTCTAGCTGCTGGGTGGGAGTTTGAGTGGAGGAGCAGCTACAATGGCTGCTGCTTGTCCAGAATTTGGCTGTAAACCTAGCTGCACCATCTCCCATCCAAAAAATGCATGGTTGGGGCTTGCTGCTGCCTCCTTCTCCACTGCTTCCCTGTCACATTGGTGCTCAAAAAGTTATGGATTTTGGAACATTTAGAATTTCAGATAAGGGAGACTCAACCTCAGATTCTCTTAAACCCAAGGTGCAGGGCAAGTGACATTATCTGTTGATGAGCACGTGGTTATTTTATGTAATCATGTAAAATCAGCAGGTTTCTGAAGAGCACTTTTTGGCCCTAATGGGTTGGAGATTATGAAGTGAATGGAGTCTGAGGACAGGATAAATAAAAAGCACCAACTAGAGAAGATGGTGAGTGATACCCTCAAGTTTTCCATTGTAGTATCCCAACTTACGTTTGGCTAGCAATGGAATTTTGGCTTAATTTATTCTACAGTTGTTTTATTCATAGTGTAAATATTTAAATCTCAAGAGCTGTTTCATGTTGCTGAAATTCTGTATGCATTCAGGCACATGATTATATGGAGAAAAATATGGGAATTGGACAATAACTATTGTCAGCTAATTATAGTTTCAGCATTACAGCTGCTGCTTCCTAGGCAAGTTCCAGCCATGAAAGTATCCTGATTTTGGCACAGAACAGAAGTAAGGAACAAGGTGTTCTCCAAATGCTGTTACTCTGCAGCTCCCATCAACCCTAGTGATTGCTGGGACTGCTAAGAGCTCCAATTCAACATTGAAAGAGCAACACATTCCTTACTTTGGTCTGGAAGTAAATGAATATCAACTGTGCATCCATTCAGAACATCTCATGTTTATTTCCATAAGGAGGCAGTGTGACATTCTGCACTGCCTAGAATGTTTAGTCCTTCTCTAACAGTAGCCCTGAGTAAGATGTGTTGCACTAACTGATCCTAGCGATTACAAGTTCCTTTTCTTTCTTAGTAAAATATCTGCTGGTGGAGCTAATTTTGTCATTCAAACTGTTTTGTTTCCCTCCCATAGTTATCTCCCTACGGTCTCTGAATGTGACATTGCAGGCTCAACTGAGTGAATCTGTAAAAAGCATTGAGTCACTGCAAAATAAAAATGAAGAGCTCATTAAAATCTTAGAAAGCCAAAAAGAAGAAAACAAAAGACAAACTAGAATAATCCACGAGCGAGAACAAGAGCTGCTTGAAAGGAGACAGCAGCATGATATTGAATCAACAAAGCTTAAACTTGGTGTGTGTGTTGACCATTGGGGGAGATTACAATATTTATGTGTTCATTTTAACATAACCATTAACATTTATATTTTATGAATATGTATCATAGAAGCAGATGAGATGTTGACCAACATTAAGCATTTCCAATATAAGTTAGAAGCTGCTGAGAAAGAGAACCAGATTTTGAACATAACATTGCGGCAACGAGATGCAGAAGTTAATAGACTGCGTGAATTGACTCGGTAACATTACCTTTTCTTTTCATTGTTTTTCATTCAATACAATCAGCACATTTCCTGACCTAGTCTAGACATTCAGGCCAGAACTGTATTAGTGCACAGTATTAGTGGTTGCACTTTTCCCAGGTTGCACAGCAGAGGCAAAAGGAAGGCAGAGAACCAGTTTCTCTTGGTCCCAAAGAACCATGCACCCAGTTTCTCCAGTGCCTGCCTTTTTCCCTGGCTGCTGCGCTTGTGGAATCTTTCCTCCTTCCATTCCTATTTGAGTTGACACAGTGCATCAACAAGATTCTGGCCTTGAAATAAAAAACCTGAAAGTTTCAAAGTTTGCCTGCTCAATATGGGGTGGACATAATAAAGGTCTCTAAAATCCATTTTGGGATAGTTGAGGATGGGAGAAACAGTAGAAAAAAGTTAATTTCTTAGCTAGCTAAAAGCTCTCATATCTCTGAAACCAGCAAGATTCATCTGTAATGAGTGAGCCAGTTCAAAAATGCTCATACTCAAAGTGGTCGGAAAATCTTTCAGATTAATTTTCTGGGTAGGATTTTTAATACCTGGAATTGGAGCAGGGCATAGCTGTCTACCACAGGTGTCAAAAGAATATGCCTTGCAATTCAAGGTTTTTAAAAATGCTAGATGCCTGTTTACTATTGTGTGCCTTCAAGTTGTCCCTGACTTATGGCAGCTCTGAGGCAAACCTGTCACAAGGTTTTCTAGTCAAGATTTGTTCAGAAGCGATTTGCCTTTGTTTTTATCTGAGATTGAGAAAGAGAGTGACTTACCCTAGGTTCACCAGAGCATCCATGGCCAAATGATGATTCCAATCCTGGTTTCCATAATCCGGGACTCAAACCACTACACCACTTCAGCTCTCCACTTGATTTTTTTTTTAATCTTTGAAGTAAACAATGGATAAATATTACAGAACCAGTGTGTCATAAATTTCATATTTGGTGAGGTAAAATGACCTTGGTCTACAGATAATATTTCTATATTGTTAATTATTTTTTGTAAAAAGTGCCATGCAAATAATTTCTGGCACTTATATGAAGTGTTTCTGCTGTACTAGTGTTTGAAAGCTGACTGTCTTGTAAGATGATATCAAAGCAAGGCAGTGTTCTGAGCTCTACTTCTGTTTGTCAACCATAGAAACCCTTCTAATGATCACTTTGCTATTTTGTTATAAGAATCCAATTGATCTGAGATGGGGTGGGCCAGGGCCAGTTTTCTACCATTGTAACAGCCACATAGTTCCTTCCACCCACCCATGATTTTGGTTTTGGAAAAACGTTCTTGATCAAATAGTTAGGGCAAGCTTTCAGGAACAGGAGCTCACCTTTTCTGTGCCAGGAGGAGGATGGTCTGGGAATGCTGGTGCGGTAAAAGATTAGCCAGGGGGAAAGAGGGCACATGCCATCCCAAGGCCTCACTTGTCCCACCACAATCTAAGACTTCACCCACTGGGTTACGTTAGAAGAGACTAATAGCACAAATTGAAATAAAGAATTCTGGCAATATTTATCTCCAGCTGTTTAATCAGATCTGGAAGCAGTCTCTGTTCCCCCTCACTTCATTTGCTTCTGACATACTGTTTAATGAGTCAGGTGTGGAGCAAGCATTGATAGTCATGAAAGCCCATAAGCAAAATTCCTAAATCTATATCAGAGTAATATTTTTATGTAGGCTGGTCATTATGGCACCAACAGTGTGCAAGTTTTGAAGTTGTAATGAACTCAGGCTACATCTGGAGGAAGAATCGTGCAGCCCTCCAGATGTCCGACTTCAGCTCCCAGGATTCATCTCCATTGGTTCTGTTGATTAGGGCATCTAGGACTTGCAGTCCAACATCTAGAGGTTCTCATGATTCCTACCCTCTCTGGATAAATAGTTAATGAGGGGGAATGGGAGTCAGCCATCTGATTTTTAAGTCCTGGAAGTCTTAAATCCCAGCTGTGTAAGACTGTGGGAAGAGGTAGCAAACCTTCAAGTTAGGCTCCACTAGGTGCTATGCCGGCATCAGGGTGCACCTAGGACTGCCCTGGAGTCCTGGGAGTCGAGACTACTGAGATGAAGGAATGTCCAGTACTTGATTGTTTGACCATATGTAGTACCTTACTGCCAATAGCATAGATACTGCTGGCAGAATAGGTTCCCCTCCCTGCCACTGTCTTATCCCGCCTTTCTAAATCTGCTCTGGGATGTTGAGAGACTCATTGGAGCAGAGAAGCTTCCCTGGTCTGGGTGGGAGTGTATTCAAATGACTGGGTGGGATGTTGAATGAAGAGGGCACTAATGTTTATTTGCTGCAATATGTGTAGTGGCATGTGTAATCCTAAAGTTATATTTTGGGTGACATTGGAAGCTAGGCCTGGTCAGGCCTGGTTAGTGCTTGGAAGGGATTCTGCCAGGATGTTGTAGGCCACTGCTATTGAAAGTGGTGGTGTGGGGACAGTGTTAACTGCTGGTCCATGCTGAATTTCCAGGAAGGAAAGAAACTGTTGTAATATAAGGGTACAAATGTGCCAGTCCCTGACAAATTGGGAAAACACCTCTGCAGGTCCCCCACATAATTTAATTTAATTTAAGAGATACTACAGATAATTTAAGAGTTACTACTGTTAGGTTATATTCAGAGGACAGCAATAGCAAACCCCTCTGAACAAATCTTGGCAAAAACACTGGTGTGATGGTGCTGCCATAGGTCAGACTCAACATGTAGCCACATAACAAATGTGAGATCTTGTCCTGTGATGGCAGTAGCTGGCCATAAGGTGGTGATAGTGATTCATGGAATGACCTGAAACCTATTTTCCTCATGGAAAATAAAACATCTATAATTGATATATTTATGGATTGTCATTAGTGTTCAGCTTTTATTCTTACTTTCTGAATCACTGAGCTTGCACATGATCTCACTAGCTGGAGAGGAATAATAGTCACCAGTGTATCATGTATGCATACTACTTTTCATTCAGCCATGGATCCCATTTGTAAAGTTAAAATTTTACTCAGGAGTTATTCAGGAAGGGGAACAAAAGGGCTGGACTTGGCATGCATTTACCTCTTACCCAACCATGATCAATACTTGCTTAAACGTCATTGGAATAATTTAATTAGTGCGACTTCACAGAGGGTACCTTGGACTCAAATTTACTGTCTGGTTTTTCAGATTTTTTTGGGCCCTTAAACTCATGGTGTCTGGCATGGAGGAGCCATTGCTTTGTGGTTCCAACCTGGGGGATTGGAGTGTTTGCACGAAGGCCAGTTCCATGCGTTTTCCTCATTTACATGGCATCCCTTCCCACACCTGGTTATAGAACTTTCTCTCTGAAACCATGTGCCATCAAAGTAGCTCCCTTATGGGTGTGAGGGAGGAGGATGTTAGTCATGCTGAGAGTGTGACACCTCTCATTGTTCACAGGCTGCTCTACACATGCACGGATTCTCTTCCTACTCCCTCTATATGGACCAGGGTGAGATTTAGCCAGTGGCAAGGAATGCTGAGAGATGCAGTCCAACAACCTCTGGAGGGTGGTACTTTTCCAAGCCTCCAAAATCCACCTAAAGTAGTTCATCTTTTAATTTAAACCATTAGATAATGTTCTTTGTTGCTGTGGCCTTCGAGTCATTTCTGACCTCTGGCAGATTTACCATCTTCTTGGCAAGATTTGTTCAGAGGAAGTTTGTCTTCCTCTGAGGCTGAGAGAGTATGACCTGCCCAAATCACCCAGTCAGTCTTTATGGCTGAGCAGGAAGTCGAACCCTGATTTGAACAGTTGTAGTTCAGTGCTCAAACCACTGTACAGCACTGGATCTCACTTCAGTATAACAACAATTTGGAATGTATTTTATGAATGCCTCTTTTTTGTAGTTTGTCTTTAACTTTAAGCATACTTCATGTGCCTGAAGTTCTGTAGGTATGATTTAAAATGGTTTTAGTACTCCGTAGTATAGAAGTACATAATTATGCCAGGTTAGGTATTCTGCTGCATCAAAGGCAATGTGTACCATCCCCTGAAAGAATTTTACAGCCTTACCCCAATGTTTACTCAGAAACAAGTTAAATTAAGCAGGGCACAGATTTGCTGCCTGGATCTAACAAGTCGAAACAGATATGAAGTATTCAGCTTCTGCCTTATTTGAAGTCCTAATTAACCTTTGAACTGTTCTTGACAGGGCTTTGCAGGGCAGTATGTCCAAACTTCTTGCTGATCTCACTGTGGACACTGCTGCACCAAAACATGAAAGGAGCCTGTCAAAAGCTGTCTTGGAATTTCATGAGAAACAGCTGCAGCCAGAGGCATACCCTCTAAGTGATTCCATAATGAACTACCTCAAAAAATTAGAAACTGATCCTGTTATGATAAATGCAGAAGCTCTCTTATCAAAGACAGAGATGAAAGAGCCAAATCAAGCAGATGACATCAGGGCAGCAGATTACTCTTCTCAAAAGAGTTCTATTGAAGAGGAAATTGTGGCTCCCAGGAATGTTTTTACCTTTCTGAAGCCTGATGTTGAAGGAGCCAGTAACTCAAGTACTTTAGTGGAAGGACCTGGGCCGGATGAGACTATTTACATTACATTGAGTGGCAATCCATCTCAAAACCCAGCAACAACAGCTGAGAGAAGGACAGACACACAACGCCAAGTCCCCAAAAAACTGAACTGTGACTTGATTGATTCTAAGCAAACAAGTAGATTTGGGGTAATGGACAACAAATTCTACAGTAGCTATTGTCCAAAAAAGACTGTTGAAAATAAAGCTGAAACTTCAGGAAGGACAGCAGTGCTGGAAGGCAAGAGGTTCCAGTTGCAGCCAAAAGAAACAATCAGTGGAGCTGCTAAAGTGATTTCGGACAATCCAGACAGACTTCATCCTGATAAATTCCTTTATGTTCCCATTTCACATCAGAAAGAAAATATGCACGGCAAAGACGCTGGAATTTCTGCTCCTGATTCCAGTTTTTCAACTTTTGACTGGATGTCAGGAAAATCTGAATGTACTGTATCTTCCTTTTCAACATTCACATCTAGAGATGAAGAAGACTTCAAAAATGGCCTAGCAGCCTTAGATGCTAACATAGCTAGACTGCAAAAAACTTTGCAGAATAGTTTGAAAAGAACTGCAACTCCTTAAATGAATTTCTTCAGAACAGGTGGTGGTGGTGGTGGTGGTGGTGGTAGACACTTCTTTGAAATATGGATTATTTATAATACCATTTGTACTGTATTTTTATAGCTGGGTGCCCCTTGAATTGTTGATGAAAATTTTTACTTATTTTCTTACTGATAAATCAAAGGTGTTTCACAAGTGAAAATTAATTAATGATTAAAAAATTAAGAATGTAATTTAATGTAAAGAAATTTAATTATTCTAATAAAGAAGAACCTCTTTAATACATGGACAGAGCATACTTATTTTCTATAGATGTCCCTTGTTAATTTATCTCAAAAAGTCCTTTTTTCAAAAGCATACAGATTAAGGGCATAGGCTACATAATTAAATTTAGGGGGGGATACAGAGTGGCAGAAAAGGAGAGTGAGACACCGCCCCTTTCTGCCCCAGATGGAGGCCGCAGCAGACAAATGGCACAGCCTCCAGGAGGCCTAAAGAGAACCTACTCCTGGTGGGTTCTTTTTATGCCGCACATGGGGCGCCATTGGCACACTCGCGTGTAATCATGACTCCGCGCAGTGCTGTCTGGGCGCTGCAGCACATGGACATCATCATCACGCCCCACACAAAACTTTCCTTGTAATAGTGCTGGTGGTGTTCAACATCTTTATAAATGATTTGGTTGATGGAATAGAAGACATTTATCAAATTGTAGGTTGCACCAAATTTTTTGGTGAAGGGTAGGGGTAGGTGCAAAATTCAAAATGGCTTGGAAGGACAGGAGCATTAGGCCAAAACAGAATTAATTTCAACAGGGATACATGTAAGTTACAAGGGTCCAACACACACTGCAGAAATAATCCATTTTGAGACCACTAGGAAAGAAAAAATGCACAAATATAGAAAGGGTGACACCTGGTTTTAAAACACTACATATGAAAAGGACCTAATGATCTTTAGCAGACCACAAGCTAAACATGAGTCAGTAGAGTGATGTTGTGACCCAAAAGCTAGTGAAATTATAGGCTGCATCAATAGGAACATCAACGGTCAATTTTCATGTGAAATACTGTGTGCAATTATAGACACCATAGTTCAAGAGGGATATCAGCAAGCTGGAACATGTCCAGACCAGAGCAACCAAGATCATCAAAGGTGAAGAAAGATTTAGGGAGTTGGCTATGTTTAGCTTGGAGAAGAGAAGATTGAGAGGTGCCACAATTGCTGTCTAAATATTTGAAGATTGTCATGTAGAAGATGGAGAAGGCTTGGTTTCTGCTACTATAGGGATTACAGCAGAAGAACAAAGGGATTCAAATTACAGGTGATTCCACCTAAATATTAGGAAGAACTTCCTTACCTTAAGATCAGAGTAGAATAGAGTGAGAGAGTGGTCTAATTTAGAAGTCTCTAAACATAGTTTTTTCCAGCCACAGATGCTGGCGAAACATCAGGAAGAAACTCTTCTAGAACATGGCCACATAGCCCAAAAAAGCCACAAAAAACTATGGATGCCGGCCATGAAAGCCTTCGACGTCTCTAAACATAGGTTGGATAGGCATATTTCAGAAATGTTACATTTATGTACAGTCGACCCTCTGTATCCACAGATTCTTCATCCATGGATTCAACCATGCATGGCTTGAAAATACGCAAAAAAAATTATACAATCCAAAAAGCAAATGATTTTGCCATTTTACATAAGATACACCATTTCACTATGCCATTGTATTTAATGGAACTTGAGGATCCATGGATTTTCGTATCCACAGGGGTCCTGGAACCAAACCCTAATGGATACAAATGACTCACTTTATTCCTACAGGGTGAGCAGTTGGGAGTAGATGTCCATTGTGGTCCCGTCCAACTATTAAGATTTTCTGTTTCTTGCCATAACCCTTGGCTACAGGGGGAAAGGTTCACCTTAGCCTTGTAGTTAATCCTAATAGGGAAATGTTCAACAAGTAAAGCCATATAGTCTATTTGCTCCCTTGCTTTTAGGGGTGCTTCTAAATTGCATGTATACCCTGGCCTTGGAATGGTCCATTTGTGGCTCAGCGGTTAAGACGAGTGCAAGGTTTGAACCCAAGTGCCATGTGATGGAATGAGCTCCCATCCCAGCTTCTGCCAATCTAGCAGTTCGAAAGCATGTAAAAAAAGAAAGTGCAAAGAGATAAATAGATACCACTTCAGTGCGGTCATGCTGGCCACATGATCAAAGAGTTGTCTTTGACAACACTGGCTCTTTGGCTTAGTCATGGAGGTGAGTATAGCCCCCTACAGTCAGACATGACAACTTTGTCAAAGGGGAAATCTTTACCTTTACCTTTAACATGGCCTTGGCATGATCAATTTGTTCAAGCTTGTGGGGCATCTAGACATTATCTTCCATTTGCAGCCTATGCATGTTGTCCCTCTGTTTTCCTTTTTAAAGGGTAAACCCATTAACTAAATAAATAAAACAGTTGCACAATGCGTTTTAACTTTCAGCAATATAAACCTTCTTTCTACAAATGTCCGATGACATAAGTACACTTATTAGATAGTAAAGAAGAACAGTCCTGTAGTGGCACCAACAAAGTAAGGAAACTCCCTGTTTGATTAGCTGCTAGAAGATAGGACTACATTACTATTTCTTGTCTGGGAAATGCTAGGATCTTCTGTGCAACTGTATTGGGAGACAGAGTTGTTTAGCTAATTTTTATCTACTTAAAATTTGGACTAAACAATGTGTTAACCAAGTTTGTAGATTGCCAGTCTTGCCCTACTTTGTACTTTCTGATACCTACACATAACCTCATCAGTTTAAGGGCCCCCTCATTATCATCTTGAGGAAGTTAAGAGCAAGTGGAGAGCTCTGCAGTGCTAGAGCAGGGTAAGAGAGGACTACTCAAGCCATATTATCCAAGGTTTCAAGTATTCAGCTTTAACACTTGAGTTGAAGGATCTAGCTGATGTTCTTGGGCCAAACCTGCAAATAGTGGGAACAGTGATAAACAAAAAATCTGGCTTCAGAATTTTAGCTCAGGTCTGGTTTTTTGTTTTGGTAACAGCAAATAATGAGTAGATTTGGATCAGAAAAGTGAGAATATGTAATAAATTAGTTGCCCTCTCCTCTGAGAGCAATACCTGCTTATGTGAACATCCATTAGTTGGTCTAAGACAGTGACAGTCATCACTCAGTCACTGCATCTTGTGTGTATAAACCTGGGGAGTGAAACTTGGGAAAGTCTTCCCCAGCCATCTATCTTGACCAAGAAGGATATTACATTGGTAAGCAAACTACAAGTTTGTTTCATTTTTGGGGTGAGCACTTTTTGCTAGCATTTTAGTTTCTGCTTTATTGGAGACTATGACACAACCCTACATTGCTATCCTGTTGCCCCTCTCCCATCTTTATTCATTTCTTAGAACCCAATGCTGTGCTGTCTCAAGGAAAACAAGGTGATTCCAAATATACTGGCACTTGTGTCTATAGGTACTTGGCCAGCGCCCAAGAAGTTCTTGACAGAAAAGGCTCACACAGTAGATTGACATAAAACAAGGTTTGTGTGTGCTTGTGCGACAACTTCTCTTTAAAGAAGTTTGATCTCTTTCCTAGTTGATTTAATTACAATTGCCTCTTTTCCCTAAACTCTCACAGCACTCATCCTGCCATCATCCATCTCCTAATTGGCCAGAATCCTTGCTACAGTAACTAAAACCATTCTTATCTGCCATGGCTAGTTCTGTAATTAACTACTACCCTCTTCTTTTCAGATGGCCAAATAACCTGACTATTCCATCCTGCTCTCAGTTAGCCAAGCCCATATTATTTCTAACCATCCAAGCTGACTTTCTGTTCTCCCCACCCCCACAATATTTTGTGGGCTGTAATTGGTTGAATTCTCACACCCATTCAGTTTAAATACATTTACTGATTCTTTCCATAGTCTAAATGCACCAGACTCCATCTGATCTTGGAAGCTAAGCAGAGTCAGCTCTGGTTAGTACTTGGATGGGAGCCCCCCCCCCCCAATCAATACCATTTGCTGTAGGCTATATTTCAGAGGAAGGAACAAGCAAAACCACCTCTGAGTACCCCTTGAAAACCCTATGAAATTAATGGGGTTGCAATAAGTCAACAGGCAACATGAAGGTACACACAAGCACAATGAAGCTTTTTAAGTGGAGCATTGGGCTGGGTTTGTTAGCACTTTTAGAAGCGTAAATGCTCTTTACATTGTTCAAGTCTGTTTGAATCATGCTTACCACATATTTGGAAGATCACAAGAGTTCATTATGAGACCCTTGCCAAGCCATATGTTGTATTCACCTGACCAATCAGCCTTCATTCCCCTATGATTTGGCTAATTTTCCAAAAAGATAGCATCCTATGATGTATCATCTCAAAAGTTAGCCCTCTTGAAAACAATAGGACTTTGATTCAATCAATTATGCATTGGACTACTTTGTAAGATGTTTATGTGCCATTTTGTTCCAAATTCTTACTAGCCATAGGTATGCTAGACGTTTCCTGATTTGTTGGGTGGGAAGGAAAACCTGTTAGTGTAGCCATCATCAAGATTTCTTCAACACAAGTGTTGTGGTGCAGAGAGATACTTGAGATGTTTGGAAGACTATTGTTGTCATCTGTACTTCAGACACCTTTTCATTATGAGAAGGGCACTTCTGCTTCTTCTTTTGGTGAAGGCAAACCATTCATTCAGCTGATATAATCATTTTATTGGCTTATGACATAACTAGCAAGGCAAAAAGGACAGTACATTTTGCCTTCCAGTTTCAGCTATAAAAGTAACATCAGCTTCTTAAACTTATTCAATACTTTCATAATTCTCTTTTAATATTTTCAGCAGCAGAAAGCAAAGCACGATCCCAGTTAGCTGATAAGAAAGCACAGAACACATACAGGTTAGGTAAGTGTTTCATGGAAAAATAATCTGTCTGCTTTGGTTTCTGTTTTATTCATTTTTTCATGCCTCAGATCATTTCCTCCTATATTCACATCAGTTTGCATCAGTTTTTTTTCAAATATCCATCTGATAATTCATATTTCTTTCCATTTAATTTTAAAATAGGCAATTTTGCCTAATATGTCCATTTCTGCAAGCAATTCCCTCTTAACATCCTTTTATGTACTCCCCCTTCCCCAATTTTTATACATGTTTAGTGGGCACCTTTTTCTTACATTCCTTTTTTGTTTTGTTTTTGTTCAGAGAGCCACATCACAAGGTTCAGAGAAGTGCACACACAAAAGCATAACTCCATCCTGGAGACTGATTTTAAAATGTGAATTTGGCAAGGTGTTTTCAGGCTTCAAACTGAACAAAGTTCTCCCCATCTACAGCTGGCCCTCCATATCCATGGTATATCAGTGTGTGTGTGTGTGTGTGTGTGTGGTATATGGCATCCATTTTTTTATCCACAGATTCAATTACCTATAGCTTGAAAATACTCTCTCTCTCTCTCTCTCTCTATATATATATATATATATATATATACACACACACACACACACACACACACACACACACACGTGCAAACTTGCTGCAAACCTTGATTTTGCCATTTTATATAAGGGACACCATTTTACTATACTACTGAATATAATGGGACTTGAATATCCACAGATTTTAGTATCCACACAGGATCCTGGAACCAAACCCTAGTGGATACCAAGGGTCCACTATTATAATATAGTCCCAATTAAATGAGATGTTAATCTGGACTAAGTGCCACTGAAAGTAAAGGACTGCATTGCTGCAATGAGACCACCAACTATGCAAAGACAAGACTTGTCTCTTTTTGGGGGAAGGGGACAGTGAGAAATCAAAATCTTTCAGTGAACGGGGCAGCTATCATTTCTCTCTTTTGAAGGCTTGGCTCTTATATTTGTCTGCTTTGCAAAGCATTATAGGCAATGTTCAGATTAGATTTACTCAACATTTGGTTACAGAACATTTTATGCTTACCTGTGCTAGTCCAAGAAAAATGCCAACCCCTCCAAATACAAAAATGTGTTTTTCAAACCAATTCTTCACTTTTAGAACACATCCCTGAAAAAGACAAACCACAGCTTTTAACTGTTGTATCTGAGCACTTGCCATCAAACCAAATGGATTGTGAACCATCATTATAAAGCAGAATCTTCATAAAAGTTCAGTTTTTAAAATGCAGCAGCTGTTTCATATTGCAATCACTGTCTTCCCGTCCAATACAGCATCTGTTCATTTAGACAACTATATTGGAAGGGCTATTTGAATTACTGTATAGGAGAAAAAAGGAGGAGCCATTTTGTAAACTCCACAAGCCCTACTCTTTGGTTCTCAAATGTCAATCAAATTATATCAGCCATAAGGGGGCCATCACAAAAGCCGAGTGGGTAAGTCCTCTCTACTCAGTAATAAATAGAGTTCTTGACCAAAAGGCAGGGCCAACAAGTGATATTTCTTTAGCATGGAGACAGGGCAAAACAGAAATAGGAAAGCTCCCAACCTTTAAATAAATATATAAATATTTGTAATCAGACGCAGATATTCCATTCATCTAAAACACTCATACAAGTATTACAAACATAACAAATACCCAAAAAACCAAACCAAAATACATTATCTCCTTCTACTACAGCATCTACAAAAACTACACACTATAACTATTTCACTAACTTATAAGGACAGGGGTATACAATTGACTTCCAACTTGTCTATTCATGGTATCCAACTACCTCTACTTCCCCAATAACTTCTAAAAATAAAAAACCGTATAAAAAGAAATTTTAACTAAATTTCTAACAGTATTATTGTTTGTTCATAAATGACACACTACTTAAAATGCAATTTGTTCTACTGTGCCTTTAAATACCAAAAATAAACAAGTGGAAACCCCACAAAAACAAAAAACCAGCTCCAGATAACCCCCATGCACCCTTGCAATGTCTCAATCAACTTGGATGATCCTAGAGTCCTCAAATACTGACAGAGGCTGTAATCCTACATGTTTCAGCATAGCATAGGAGTTCTGTAAATGAACCAATGGTAGGCTGAACCATGTATCACCAACTTAACCATACTCCGATTTACCATACCACTTCTGAAGACCCTCCAGAAAGGCCATTCCATGTCAACATGCCTCAACAAGCAATATTGTAGAAGGATCTGACTATGTACCCATAACCAGCCACAAAATGATTTCAGCAGTGCTGAGATCTGCTGGGGCCCTCCAGATACAGGTGCAAGAGCAGGAATTTCTCCTATTCCCCACACTCTCCATTGGCCATGGAACAGCTGGTCAGAGGGGTTATTGCAGCAAAGCTACAAGTCCAGAATGTGGTGTGTAATAATAGACTTCCATCCAGCATAGTGTAAGAGTTCCTCAGTCCATGTAGGATCTTGGCTGTTATATGATAAGAATTCCTGCGATGACAGACTGTACCCTCTTGATGCAATGTAAGTCAGCAGTCTCTCCCACTGAAGTGTCTTTGTACCATGACAGCTAAGATCAATGATAGACTGGCTCACCCAGTGTGCAGGTACAGAATTTGCACATTAAGGACCAGACCACTCAGTTTTCTGTACAGGTTGAGTCTCCCTTATCTGGACAGCAATTGTGGGCAGCAATGATGCTGGCGGCTCACCAGACTCTTTCTCCATCTCCACACCGGGACGTAGTCTGCATACTGGTGTGATAGTTCTCACTTTCTGACTTGAACTGGAGCCAACCTGGACTTATTTTTCTCCAGTGTTCAGCCCCAGAGTACAGTTTAATTTTGGTTTCCTTCCATTTTGGCCACTTGTGTCATTTCAACTGGTAGGCTTCAGAACAGGGTGAAACCTCTTTTTGCTCCTGGGGACAACCCCAATGATGTCTTTGCTTTCTGATGGTTCGATGTACACAAATTTTGTTTCATGCACAAAATTATTAAAAATATTATGTATAAAATTACCTTCAGGCTATGTGTATAAGGTGTACAGTATATCAAAATAAATTAATTTTGTGTTTAGACTTTGGTCTTATCTCCAAGATACTATATATCTTGGAGATATGCAAATATTCCAAAATCTGAAAAAATCTTGAGGCTGAGCCGTTTTAAATGCACTTTCCAAAGACCTAACTATCTAAAAATACAAATGTCAAAATACCTGAGGGAGGCATTTATTCGAGCTAGATTTGATCAGCTTGACACAATGGTAAGATATGGTAGATTTAATGGTATTCCTTATGATGAGCGAACTTGTATTTGTGGAGACCAAGAGATTGAAGATTTAGCTCATATTCTATTTAAGTGTAATTTGTACCAACAGGAAAGAGACCAGTATCTTGGTCCCTATATCAAACGATCAATGTTCTGGGATACCCATGTTAGAACTTCATACTTCATGAGTGGTCAAGATTCAAAAATATCTATTACAACAGCTCGGTTTCTATGTAAAGCAATACAGTTGAGAGCTAGATATGTGGGGACAATTGGGGTAAACTGTAGAGGTGATGAGGAATTTTGATGTGTAACTGCTGTTCAATCCTTTGTTTTATGTACTATCATTTTAAAGCCGTATTTTCCTCCTCTCTATTTTACCCATTTTTTTATTTTGAATCTTTTATATAGATTTTTATAGTCAAGTTTTATAACTGTTTCATTTATGGGTTTTGTACTTAAATTGTATGGCATTCACATGGTTTCTGTACGGTATTTTATTCATATTTTAGATTTATTATATTTAGCTTTTTCTAATTTCTATAGAATTTCTATAGAATTTTTATAGTGTGTTTTATCTGCTTTTGTGCTATTTTGGTATGGCCTAAGGGCTAATCAATAAACATTTGAATAAGGGAGACTCAATCTATGCATGCAAACAGTTCTTTTATTGTTATACTACTACTTGAGGGTTTAAAAAGTCACTAGAGCAGTAGAGGCAAGTGCTCGAATGACAGCAGGGTGGGAATCTGCTCTTGCTTTTCATCCAATCTTTAAAGGAACTAACCAAAGCCCCAAAGTAGCTTCAGCACTTTGGAAAGTTCCTTCCACTGCCATTGAAGCCACTGGCCACTATTGCACCAGAGCTGTGCACAAAAAGCAAGAGCAAAATATAAAAACCAGATCATTAATAAAAGACTGTTCCCAGAAATATGTGAAACATGAACCCTGCCTTTTATGTTATACCTGTTCAGTTTACTGACATAATGGTGTTACAAACAATATGTCTTTCAATCAAACATGCACTTTATGACAATAAAGAACTTACCTGCTGGTTAATGCCTACTGGATATTTGTTTAGATCTGTGACACAGCTTTCCACAGGTACTTTACAGCAGCTTCTTGGGACAGATGAAGAGAGAGAGCCAAATGTGGTATTTAGCCAATCAGTATAGCTCTCTGCACCACAACATTGGAACTACAGTGGAAGAGAGAAGTGCTTCAGTTCCAATGAAACTCAGTAGAAAATGACCTCAGTAACTCCCATTTTAGTTTCTTTTTTTCCCTTACCAAATGCTGGTTTATGATACTCTATTTTTTTAAAAGTAACAACAATTGTAACAGCACCTACCTACTGTGTGGGATAGGGCTGTTGAACTAAAACTACAATTCACTACTTTTTAAAAAAGTAACTTTCCAAGCACTGTTTCTTTTGCAGGTTAAGCACTAAATGTCTTCTTTGAACAATGTATTCTTGTTTACATTTTCATTTGTTTCTTCTTTTGGTCTCTCTCACAACATACACACAAACCTGTTGGCTTATCCCATGAACAAATAAGCCAGTTTACCTTTTCCAGCTTGAGTTCAGGATCCGGGATGCCCCCAGATGTTATCATACCTATCTAGCTGGGATGTCACCGCCTGGATGCCTCCCAGGTCAAAGCCTAGCTCAGCCAGCACTTTTTTAAAGTTGGGGAGCTTCCGACTTCAAAAATTGGCTGGCTGAATGAGGCTTCAACTCAGGATGCACCCAGCTGCTGGTATCCTGGCTAGACAGACAGTGATTTAGGTAAGATAATATCTGGGGACATCCTGGATCCTGAATTCAAGCCAGAAGAGGTAAGCCAGTTTATTTGTTCATAGGATAAGTTCCTTGGTTGATCAAGTTATTTCCTAAATAAAGATAGGCAAGTCTATAGTTAACCTGTTAAAGCACAGGGGAATGGATTGATGAATGTTTGAGCTTCTTGACTGTAACCAGAATGTTGAGTTTTATGAGTAGTTCTCTACTCTTTACCATTTAATTTCTCCCAGAGAAAATCTTATTTACCTGTCTCTGTAGGCTATCCACAGCTTTGGTGATCTGCAGTTCTTCGCTATACTTGTCCAAGGTCTTCAAGACATCTTTCAGTAATATTTGATGTAACTGTGTTAATAGAAACATAGAGGATGATGCAACAAGCATTCCTGTAATTCCAGTTACAGTAGTGGTCTATCCCTCTGCAAGAACAGGGGAGCCTCAAGGCAATTTGCTGCCTTCCAGAAATCAAGGTACAGTACTTATTAACTGTAGCTGACATTATTTTGACAGAAAAACAGATGTGTTCTCTACGGAGCCTACTCCTGGCCAAACTCTCCTTACTGCCCTGCTTCTTTTTCTTTCCTTAGTGGTCATGGCACTGGTAGTGGTGAATGCTATAGCAATTCCTCCTGCCATTGCCAGAGAAAAATGTTGTGACAGCAAGGACACTGATATTGCAGCTTTGTGATACATTATGGTTAAGTCTTTTCTTTTTAATGAACCTGACTGGCATCAAGATTAACCAAGCAGGACTGGCTTTTGTAGCTGGACAATTATTGAGGGAACTGGAGCAGGTGAGGGTTCCACTATGGTGGTATCACTGGCTGCCGTTTCCAAAGCTCATGCCTAGTTGGTTCAGCTCATAATTACAGTAGTTGAATTTAGCAAACAAAAAAACCAAATAACTTTTAAATGTGGTTTATGATTTGTGATATGGCATATCCCTCCCCTCTTACATTTGGCACTGTGCACTTCAGGGTTCACCAGTCAGATGCCACAATATTTTCCTTGGGGACAGATAAGCAGTGCTACATTTTAATGCCTATCAAGAGCCCATTTTGGACTCTCCCCAAAGAGTGCAGGCCCTTGGACAAGCACCTCTCAGTCCAGACCTGGTTGTACCACTGCACCTGAGGCAAAAACAAAACAAAATCCAAGAAATGCCCTTTTTCCTACTTCCTAACAGTAATATAGTGGGTCCTTGGTATCCACTGCATTTGGTTCCAGGACCCCCCACCCCACTCCCATGGATACCAAAATCCATGGATGCTCAAGTCCTATTAAATACAATGACATAATGAAATGGTGTCCCTTATACAAAATGGCAAAAACAAGGTTTACTTTGAGAATTTATATTATTTTTGAATATTTTCAAATGGTGAAAGGATGAATCCATGGATTTAAAAAAAATCAATACAGGTAACCTTGCCAAAAGCAAAAATAATGCAACAGTAATTGGTTAAATAACAAATGCTGCCACTTTGTGTCACCCAAAACCAGCTAACTGGGGCATCACATCACACTGTTTGAGAAGGCAGGCCTTAGAGAACAGAACAGTTACAGTGAGAGATCTCTCTACTCTCCTCCCAACTCTAAATTTGGACTTTGATTCAGCACAACACTTACCTTCTCTCTGTAAGCATATGCAACAGCACCAACTACAATTCCAGTGCTCAGGTGTGCCAGCAATATGCCTGTGAACTAGTAACAGAAAGGACTTCTCAGTTGAATGGCCAGTGACTTAAGAACAAGATCAGGATGGCATCTTGATAAAACAGAATTGCTATTTTCTCAATATTATTTATCCATTCCCGCTCCCCTCACCCTTCAGTCCAATTTGTAATCCATCTAATATGCCAAGTTGATTTTATGATCCCTACAGAGCCAAACTCAACATTAATCCATTACTGTTGGCGCTGATATATTGACACAGAACAGAGATAATGAAGTAATGATTAAGAATAGTAAAAAAAAAAAAAAAAATCACTGATCATGTCCAGGCTGAGCCACTAGCACCATACATGGTAAAATAACCTGCTATGATTAGAGAATGGCCACTGTTTATACATTCTTGTTCAAGTAAACATATTTGGGGGCCTTTGTTCAAGATAAAAAAAACCAGCAAGTGCACACTTACACTGAGTCATTTTTTCCCACCACATCAAGGGCCCAACATTTCAGATGGAGCACAGCTACCTAACTAGGCATGATTTGTACCTATTATGAAGTATACTTGGAAGTTCATTTAATTCAAAATAGGTACATTATGTCCTTCCAAGTTTGCTATTTGCTCTAAATACAGTCATTATACAATGAGTAGTTACTTAGTAAAACTGATTTCTCACAGTTCCTAAGGGGATGTGGGAGACAAATTAGCTGTGCATGATTGTAATCTTCATTCTTGGAAATAGGGTGCACCTCCTTAATTAACAATTATATGTTTATTCTTTACCTGTGCTCTCAAGACTGCTGTCTACCATAAAGCTATTACACAGAAATAAAGGAAAAGTTAACCAATTTGAAGACTTGGCTTGTCCTTCAGGTTCCACAGGCCAGACAAGAGCTTAGTTTGTAGAAGCACTGCAACTAGGATACAACTATGGTAGAAATGGGAGTTGCAGTCCCATAACATCAGGACAGCAGCATGTACTCCACTCCCAAGACATAGCAGTTCTTGATTCAGTCTTCACCTGTCTCTTTAAAACAGGAGTGGTGACCAGGATGTCACAAGACAAGGACTACTCTTGATGATATTTGACGTTAAATAAAACACTCTATGTGTGTGTTTTCAAGTAAAAATAAGTTCTGGATCCTACTTGAATCACTTACCACTTTGATCATTTTAGGGTTGCATTTTAGCAAAGCAATTGCCCCAAAGCCTGCAATGATGATTATAAGTGTGCCAGCAACCATTATGATTGCAGGAACCTCTGAAGCACCTTTGTTCAACACCACAAAAGTATCCCGGAGTTTCACTTGGGTAGACACTCCTATGCATATCAACACAACTCCAGAAATCTAGAATTACAAATATTAAAGAGTCACTAACAGAAGTTATAACAGCCAAATAGATATGAATCTCGTTTTCCCTAATTACATTATTCCTAGTCCATAGCAGACTGAAGTCTGTCTCAGAAAATGTAATTATTATTATTTTTAGTTAAGGCAAAGACAGTGCACTATAGAACAGGATTAAGTTATCGGTAAGTGCAATTTCCCTTTTGTTTCAACATAAATTAGAACTATATTCCCATCCTATAAACTAGAAAGTCACAATGGGTATGGCTGGAAGGAAGAAATGTGATTGAGTTTATCTAATCAGTAATTAAAACATTTCTAAAATTTTACATATGCCTTTTGAGTGTTTTTCTCTTTCATGGAGACCACTAATACAAATATTTAAAAAAAAAAGCTTTATCATAAGAATCATACAAGAAAAATACTACTATACTGTTAATGAAAGAAAAGGAGTAAAAAGCCTATGGATGCATCTACACTAGAAATAATGCAGTTCGACACGACTTTAACTGCCATGGCTCCTTTCTACAGAATCCTAGGAATTGTACTTTTGTGAGGCACCAGCACACATTTGCAGGGAAAGCTAAAGACCTTGTAAAGTTACACATCCCAGGATTCCACAGGATGTAGCTATAGCACTTAAAGTGGTGCCAAACTGCATTATTTCAACAGTGTAGATGCACCCATGCCTCTTAAAATGGTACTTTAGACAACAAGATGTTGTGACAAAGACTATGTACTGGAAGAACAACTTATGTTCCCCACAGCAACAATAAGAAAATAAACATTTGAATCAATACCATGAAAATAAAACTAGCCAATTGTAATTAATGGATTTAAAGTAAGATGGTAATGCCACCTCTCTATTGCCTATCCTTGGGTGAAACAATACAGACCCAACTATTTACCATACATCAGCAATGTTTACTATAATGAAAGGTGAGGACAGAAGCAATTTTGTTTGTCTGTCAAAAAGCTTTACATTACCAAGGTTACTATAAACAAGACATTGGCTCTGTATTAGAATAGTAGGAGCCATTTACTAGCTACAGGGCCACAATGCATTCCAAGATTACTCCAAATGATTTAAACCTGAGAATTAGCCACATCTTAAAAAGGAGGGCAAGTGTACTCACAAGTTTTATTAAAAGGCTCTTGAATGGATCTTTGGCAATTTAATGGTGGGCATGTTATCAGAACCTTGGTTTTTCCCAGTCAATGGATACAGAGGGCAGTATACAGTAGAGCCTTGATGGCACAGTGTTTAAATGCTTGTACTGCATCCCATTTGCAGCCACAAGGTTGTGAGTTCAATCCCAGGCAGGGCTCCAGGGTCCACCCAGCCTTGCATCCTTCCATAGGTTGCTAAAAGAAGTAACCATCTTGTTGGGGGCAATTAGCTTATATATTGTAAACTGCTCAGGGAGTGCTTAAGTGCAGCAGTGATAAGTGGTATACAAATGGACTTGCTATTGCTAAATGTAAGCCTGCAAATAGATAGCAGCTCAGAGAAAAAAGACTAGTGTGGACTAGAATAGACTTGTTCACACAATACTAGGCAAATTTAACCATTGGCCTTTTCTCTCACTATTGTGTGCCTTCAAGTCATTTCTGAATCATAGCAACCTGAAAGTGAAGCTATCACAGGGATTTCTTGATAAGATTTGTTCAGAGGGCATTTGCCAATTGCCTTCCTCTCAGGCTGAAATAGTGTGACTTGCCCAGGGGGTTTCCATGGACGAGTGGGGATTTGAATTCCAGTCTCCTGGAGTCCTGGGGCAACACACAAAACACTGCACCACACTGGCTCTCTCCTTAAACACACACAGGATGGATAGATAGATAGACAGATCAGACATTTCCTCTTCTTAACTGTGTTTCAAGAGAATATTGTTTTAAAGACAGGGTGGCCTTGACTAGTCTTGACTGTGTCAATAGAATGTTCTAGATTAAAAGAACCCAAATTCAGAAAAGTTTTCTTGGATCTCAATTTCCAAAATTTCCCTTAGGCTATCAAAGCTAGTGTATTTTATTGGCATTCTCAGGCCTTGTCAGGCAACTATGAGCTCTTTGGATAGCATTAACATAAAATGCCTGAAAAGGATTCCAGCTTCCCATGGAAGAATCCTATAGCCCAGTGGTCCCCACACTGTGCCCTTTAAGAGATTTTGGACTTCAGCTCCCAGAAACCTCAGCCATGTTGGCCAATAGTTTGGCATTCTGGGAGCTGAAGTCCAAACTCTCTTAAAGGACACAGTTTGGGGGCCACTTCTATAGCCATTTAGCTGGGGAATAAGTATAAGTGAGAAAATGCCACTTACACTAGAGTAGATATACACTGCCACTGTTGGTTTAAGACCTTAAGTGCTTATGAACTCTGAGAATATATTAGAAAGTTTCTATTTGTACGAGTATCCCTTATCTGGAATTCCCAGATCCAAAATATTCCTTGTGGGTAACTGAGATAGTGACACCTTTGCTTTCTGATGGTTCACTGTAAACAAACTTTGTTTCATGCACAAAATTATTTTAAAATATAAACAAAAATATAAAATTACTTTAGGCTATATTTATAAGGTGCATAAAAAGAAGTGAATTTCATGTTTAGACTTGGGTCTGATCACTAAGATATATCATTATGTATATGCAAATATTCCAAAATGCAAAAAATAAAAAAAAATCCAAAATCCCCCATCCAAACTCCAAAACACCTCTGGCTCCAGGCATTTCAGATAGGGAGACTCAACCTGTACTACTGAACCAGAAACATCTGAACTGGACTAGTTTAGCCTGTTTAAAGTGATTCTGTTTACTAACTTTATAACATTGTGAAAGCCTAAATAATATATCTACAGTTCTCCTACAGTGACTTAACAGAGCAATTACTAAACATATTAAGCTCCCAACATCTAATGCCAACATCTAAGCACATAGCAAGATCTAAGTATATTTGGACAGAAAACTTGTTATGGAAAAAAATCCTTACCCAATAAAGTGAGATAGCTAGCCATAAACAAATCTTAACTACTTTCTCCCAATTAGAAACTCCTTTCCCCCTCATTCTGTTTGTTGATTTCTGTCCTATGTGTCCTGGAACCACTAGTGAAGAGAACAGATATACTGACACTAATCAGTTTCCAGTTATCACACTTGACACCAATTTCAAGCTAATGCTTCTTTTTAGGTCAAATGTACATGACCTTTTTAGTGAACCAGATTTGTTAAGAATTCCTTATTCTGGAACAACTAACTGAAGCAAGTAGAACCTGCTGAGGAAATGCAGTGCATTGGTCTGCTCCTGAAACAACTTACTTCATCTGCACATATTGAGTTGCCAGTAAATGGATCATGACAGAAGCTCATTTGTAATGCTAATTGCCTGCCTGCTAACTGCAAATAAGCAAGGTAAGAGAGTTGCTTGCCTTCCAGCATTTCACTGATGAAAACTGATGGAACAGGTGTGGCCAAACAACAGCAGAGTGTAGTTAAGATGGCAACAGTTATTAACAAGAAAGAACAGACAAGTGTGGAGAGGATGTAATGGTTTGCTTTTGCTTGAGCCCACTATCCTACACACACACCCCTGAATAAAGTTAGTGCAAACTACTTTTGAACTCAGTTTCCAGCAACTTAAAATAAGATGAGGTGAAAGGAGGAAGAGAGAGAAACTGGGACTTTTCAAAAGGATTTGAAAAAGTGGGATGATAGAGCAATAATCAGGATGATCTCTGCCAAACTGGGACAGTTGGAGGGTACGCAGTTGTGCCTATGTGCTGCAAGTTCCTTAATAAAGCCCAAGGTTATCTGTGGATTATATTGGCCTTTGAAAGAAAGGTGGCAACAGTGAAGCGGCACATATAGGACAGATTTTGGGACATACATAGTGAAATTAAAAATATTTTTCAGCCACCCCTTTTCTTCCACAGATGTTGCACAGAAAGTGCCTCCTTGATGTTCCTGGGTAATGACTCCCACCATCCCCAACCATTGCTGGCTAGGGCTGATAGGAATTAAAGTCCAACACATCTGGTGAACCACAAGTTTTCCTTTTCTGTTTTACTAGTTATTATCTGAAATTGAAGTGCTCATGACAAGAATAATCACCATATACATTTCATTATCTAAAAAATAATCCTTGTGGCCAATAATTCTATTTTTTTTAACCAGGTAAAATTTCATCTTGATGAATGGGGTGGTTCTTTGCTCTGTGCTCCCTTAGCAACAGAGCTCAAAGTATCTGTGTTTTGCAGCTCTCCTTCCCCAGCGAACAACAGCTTGTATTAGAGCAGCATTAAAGCAGGGTGTTAAGAACAGTAATACAGTATATGCACCTGCATGGAAAATCTAATGGAACCCTCTTGCCAACTTGTATTAAAACCAGCAGTCTATTCAATTCCCTCCATTTGTTTTCTTTCTTCCAAGTATGGACTAGCTCCCAGCATTTCACCATTATGTCCCCCAGCCCATAGCTTGGCTTTTAAAGTGCATGAACAAAGCAATCTCAGCCATATTCAAAACCTGGCAGTGTCTCACTTGGCAAGGACAAACCTAAGGGGATTTGTGTTATTATTATTACTATTCTTGAAGCTTGCAGATCTTCAGCCAGTGCAAAAGCGTTGATGTTCAGAGCTTTGCAACTGACAATCATTAGAAAGTTATAGGCTTTTCTGGCAGACAGCGAGGGCCCCCTCATTCTCTAGGGCTGATGTTTCAAAGAAGACCCAAGTGAGTATACAGGAGCCTAAGGTTCCATGGTCTGCACATGATGTAAGTACAGCTATACATTAAACAGCTTTTAGAGTATATTCTTAATCAATTTTATATATTATGGAAGGATAACATAAGCTGGGACACACTGTTTTTAATTTAATGTATTTAATTTAAGGGTTGCTTAACAGAAATTTCCCTCTATCAGTTTAAATGTGTGAAGTGTTCCCAAGTGGTCTGAAGTCTCTTCATTTGTTGTTTTTACTGAATTAAGTGTAAAAAGATATTTTCCCTTCTGGGCTAATACTCTGTATTCTTTGACCCTGCATATATACACTCTCTTCCTTTCCAGTTAAGTACATTACAGAGAAATCCAAGAATGTCACTGTTCCATTGTTCCAGTTCCCATCTCCAGCTGCTTCAATAATTGACTTCATTTGAGATTAAAGTGTTACCATAATAAACACAAGGTTGTACATGTGCTGCCATTGCAGTCTTTCTACTGCCAGTAACCTAGAGAAACAGGCTCTCTTCTGAAATACCGGAATGTCTTCATATTATGGAATTTGTACTGCCAAAGTAATGTCTGTTCCAAAAACATACATCACACACAAAAAACTCTGAATGTGTGAAAGCAAAGATTAAGAGTGTGGAACAGTGAAAAATAAGCAACTCAATAGTGCTACCTTTCTTCTTCTTGTTGTTGATAACTGCCATCAAATCAACTTCAACTTATGGTGACCTTATGAATGTGAGATCTCCAAGTCACCCTGTCCTCAACAGCCCCACTCATGTCTTGCAGATTCAGGGCCATGGCTTCCTTGAGTCTATTCACTGGTAATGCAGCCTACCCCTTTTCCTACTGCCTTCCACCTTGCCAAGCATCATTGTATTTTCTAGTGAGTCATCCCTTCTCATGATAGCCATCCTTTTTGCTTCTGTTTATTCAGAAATAAATTCAAATGGCGTTGAATTCAGTGGACTTACTCTGAGGTAAGTGTACATATTCAAAGTTACACCGATTTTCAAACAAGAATTAAGACATTTTTAAAAATGACAACAGGCAGATTACAAAAACATAATATACAACATAATGTGATATGACACAAGGCAAACAAAGTTTATAATAAAAATAAATAATAATAAATTTTATGAATACAACCCAAACACCATGCACAATAAAACAGAATGCTCTTCAATGTTGTGACTGACTGGCTTTAAGCTGCATTTTTTTTTAATCCATGTTGTAAACCACCTTGAATTCCACACTGGGGGAAAAGTGAGATATTAAACAAGCATATTAAATGTAGTGCAATAGACTATACCTGTGGTTCTATACCCGGGGTGGTGGTGGTGAAAGAGTTGCTCAAGGGGGAGCATAAGACTTGGAGACCCTGATCCTGTCTCCTCCTCCTCTTCCCAAATGTTTTTATGTGTAAAATGTATACACACATTGAGTAAAACAATGAATTTACTTAAACAAAACTGTTCTAATTTGAATGATGTTATTTCTTTATAAAATGTTAAAATATTAATATGTATGAATGTGTGAATGAAAATATGCACACTAAACAAACAAAATATTTAATTCATGTACTAGTTGAGTTGGGAGGGGCGCAACATCCACATGTAAAAGGAGCTCCCAAAAGTAAAAAGTTAGGGTTTGGACTATACCCAACCTATGTGTGATATTCAGATGAGACTCATGTTAGACAATGTGCAGTATGTTCACATGCAAACAACCCCACCAGGTCTAGTGCAAAGAAAACTCAGAATCATTGTGAAATACAATATATTTGATCCTGGCTTTGACTATAAGCATCTAAGGCTCGGTACATACCTTCCACGTTGTCTGGGCTGGCAGTGGCATTTTTTCCTCTGCAGGGAAGCCATAGCCACCAAACCACATGGCTTCACTGCAGAGGAAAAAGAACCTGCAAAAAATGGGTTCTTTTAAAGCCGCAGGGGCAGCGTAACCAGTGTGCCACTGGTGCACTGGTTACATAAGCACCATGCAGCAACTTGTGGATGCCGCACAGTGCTTACGTAACAATGGCAGTGCCTATGCGTATACAGGGCACTGTCATTGTTACGGCACTAAGCCATACTAGGGTTAGGGACCATGTGGTTGCTGCACAGTCCCTTAACGATAGTACAGCACCAGCACTGTGCATTAGTGCCGTCTGTACCACACCTTACAAACCAGCATATAATTAAGGGCTTCAAAAGTAGTGTTTCCTCTGAAAGAGTATTCAACAACTTATGATATTTTTTGTAATATTTATTTTATTTACAAATATAAAAGCATAGATAAATGTATGCAGACATTTCCCTCAGAAGCCAATAAGGTCTACCTACTAAGACTGAACCCCCCAAGAAAGAATGTTACATATGCTTGCAGAGGCAGCAATACAACAAAAGATTTTCCAAAGCTATCCACCCATAGAGCTTTTAAAATTCCTGCTATCATGGAAAGGTGTTCTATAAGCATCTCAAGCAGTGAGCGTGCTTACATGGGGAAAGTAGTGCAGTGGTGAATTATGCAAAATATTTACAGTCTCCAGAGCCAAACCTGCATAGAATGTTTAAAAACTGGAGGCAGTAGTGCTGATTCATGTCACCAAACTAGTCCTAGTAGTTTTCATCTCCAGCAGGGACAGGTATTTTGTCGAGCTAATAGATCTTACCCATTCAAGAGCAAACCATCGCAATGTACATCACATTATAACAGAAATAGATCATGACAATATATTGTTACTGAGAAAATTCTCCTGCAACAACACAAGTAGCATACTCAAATGAGATGTCTAGATCAGTCATACCAACAAAGTCACAAGCCACACCTGTTCAAAAGGAAGAGCATTGGCTGGCATTATAGTCAAGTAACTTGAGTCAAAATGATATAAATCAATACAAAGCAAAATAAACAATAGTGTTTGGAGCAGCCAGGCTGTTAAGACAACCTTCTGCCTCATCCTTTCACATGACTATCCCTTTCACTCACTGGCAAGGGCAGCAGTCTCTCATTGGGGTAGAATAGAGGAAGGCAGAAAGAGCAAGTAACTTTTTTTTTAATTTCCAACTATCCCAAGTCTGTGATACAGCTCATGTTTTCTGTGGACAGGTTGCTCCCTCCCTTTTATCCTTTTCTGTCTGCTCCTTGCTAGCTGCACAGCACCCCGCAAAGAAAGTTTACATTGGTAGATACCCATGCAACACTTTCCTCTCACCTTGTTCTGACTGAGTGAGAACACATTAAGTAATGAGTGGAAGGTAAAATTCCCATTAAATTATTCTGAAAAATAATGTATTAACACCTCTGGCTGTCACAGGCAAAATAGTAACACTGTTGCAGCCTCATATTGGGGGGGAAATCAAAAACAAAAACAACCCCTCCCCAAACTCTACTTACTGAAGTAACAAATAAGACTTTACTTCCAAACTTTGAACCTATTGATTCTCTCTTACAGGTTTGGACAATCTTGTTTTTAAAATATTCTTTCTGTCTTGTAGATACCGGTGTTACCGGTGCTTATTGTTCCTTCCCTAGGATCTTTCAATCTATATTTTAGCCTTGGAGAAAGCCAGGAAAGGAAGGTCAGGAAACAGGGAAGCAGGATAACAAAGAATAAGTATGAGGCAAATGTAACCCTATTTTTAGTTCACGAATGTCACAGTAGCTTGTGTACAGAGTGACATACATTCAAACAGGAGCAGAGTGAAGGTTTTTCTGCTCCAGGGCAAGATCTCCTTCCTTCCGCCCTTCCACCATTGCCTCAGCTTCCTTCATTGTCAGCTTCCAGATCCAGGCTGTATCTCATCTGAATTGTTTTGGGGTCCCCATCTCCTCCCTTCAAATACCTTGACCATTTTGTTCTGCTCAAGTGATTGTGTGATTCTTGTCTTTAATATGCAGCATCAAGACTTCGCAAATGTATAATACTTGCATATGACAAAGTGCTTTTCATACAGTCTTGTAGAGGAATTAAGTGATGGACAAAGAACAAATCCCCACTCCCTTTGTGAACTTGGGCCAGTTAATAATTCTCTTGCTGCACAAACATAAGCCTGCTCTGGTTGGACCCCCTTAGCTTAAAAACAAATAAAACCCAAATTATATTATTGCTAAAACCAGCCGAATATAAAAACATAAAAAGCTGCTATTAGAACAATTACATGCACAGTAATCAGTAGTAATGTGGAGGCGTAAGTTCCATTAAATTCTGACATGTATGGGCTTGTCCAGCTAAACATTCTCAAATAATTGAAACAATTTAGTGCAATAAGACACAATATTTAGTGTTATTATGTTTTTCTCCTTGGAGAGTCTATACTAAGTTCTTAATCCAACTAATTGTGTTTTCAATTACAGCCTAAGGACAATATCACACTACACTGTTATAGTGGTATTATTCCACTTTAACTGCTATGGCTGCCTCCTGTGAAATCCTGGGACTTGCAGTTTAGGGAGAGACATTTAGAATTCTCAGCCAGAGAGCCCTTAGGCCTCACTGAGCTACAAACCCAAGAATTCCAAAAGAGGCATCCATAGCAGTTAAAGTGGAATAACAGTGCTATCACAGCATGAGTGGGACCAAGTTCAGTGGGTGGAGAAAGGAGAGGCCTCGGTTTAAGAAACAAAACAAAACTCTCTTTCGATTTTCTTAAAAAACATCACATCTTACCAAATTTTGACTTTAACTGCATGGAACTATGTATACCTTTAAAGTACAGCATCATATGCATGCATATAGGCTGTGCATATGATACTGTAATTAAAAGGTATATTTTAATTTTGCTAGCTGTCTATGTCTCAACTATTACTATTACTTTCAGTGATATATGGGAAATATGATTTATGAATAACACAAATAGAAAAAACATTATTAAGGATTCCATATGGTGTGCTTTCAGGGGAGGTCAATGGGGGGGGGGTGTGACACCATGAGTTACTGCAGCAGGTGATGCCAACCCTAGTGATGCTACTGTATATATGCTGATGGTAAGAACACTGGCTTTATTGCCCTTTCTTATTGCTGTTAAAAATGGACTTGTATATACAGTTTTAAAAATATATATCTGCATTGTACTTCTTGGTAGTTTCAACTGGCAACTGTAATTCAAGAGCTCTGCAGCGGCATCCTTGTCTCCCCCCCATTTCCATTTCCATTGCTCCGTATCCAATGGCTAGATTTTACTGTAACTCATTTTAG
>NC_056522.1:238630656-238673666 GCF_019175285.1 Sceloporus undulatus
GCAGCTCTGTTCCTAATCTTCTGATAATAATCTCTCAACTGCAGTATTTACAGTTCGACTTCAATCATCTGCTTCCCCAAACACATCCACTTGGTAACTTTATCCTCTTTTTTGTTTCCGACAGAAGCTGCTTGAAAGCTCTCACAGGGGTTTGCAGACCATAAGCTTGGAAAGTAACAATTACACATGTTAGGAGGACAAGAATGTGCCCACTTAATTACGAGGCTTAAGCCTGCCCTGACTCTGTTTCCTAACATGCTTTTCTACCCGCTGCCTCAAAGATATTTACAGTTTGAAAAACTGTAGTGGCCAGTTAAGAGCACCACAATATATTAGAGTCCACAACTAATTACCTTCTTCCGGTGGGTTCAAATCTTCTGTAATGGATAAGTGATAGTTTTACAGTTTCTTAAGATCTAGAAAAGTTACTGCAAACTCAGAGTAAAATGCCTACATTCAGCTTTCTTTCCCTCCCTGATAGAAATTGGTGGAGAAAAGAATATGCAATACACCTGAGGATTCAGGTTCTGCACATATCATCTCATGTGCCACATTGTATGGTACTACCCACCTAGTAACAATAGTAGAGCTGCCTTTCAGGAAAACCACACCCAAGTAATAGCCTCAAATTAATGTGTCTTAGTGGGTCTACACTGACAAAGATTCAAAGCCTCGCCTGATATATAAACATAAACAAAAATTATACCATGTCCAGTAGAATACTACTAGTAGATTACCTTCTGTTTGTAATGGGTACAATGGGATGAGGGGAAACACATCTAACTGTGTACATATGTAAACACTGTATTAATACAATGTTAAAGGTGCAGATTCTCTCCTTTGACAAGGCATTATAGCAAGAGAGAAGGGGAAGTCTGTTTTTCACCCGTCCATCACCACTGTCAGAGTGAAGGAGCGCCAGATTTGTCTCTGGCTGTAAAGACTGTTACAGGCAAGACAAAGGGATAAGGAACTGCCAAGCACCCTCCAAAGGGGCACAGGCTTTCTCAGGGAAAGGGCAAGAAAACTAAGGTAGGGCTTGAGAGCAGGATCTTCCCAGGGGTTTGGCTCCCAGCCTCAAGAGATACAGTTGGATCACCTTTCTTCCCTCCCTCACAACTCTCAAGTTCCAAAGAGCTTGGAGGAAAGTCCCTCTATGCCTCAAAGGGCCTTGCCTGATGCCCAAGTGATACCGAGGCGCGTTACAGACGGGCCTAAGAGGCGCCGTCCTTGCACCATGATTACGCGTGAGGAGTGGCACTTCCGGACGCGCCTTGCCCCTCGCGCGTAACCGATACGTCAAGATAGCGGCACCCTATACAGATGGGCGCCGCCATCGTGACGTAGCGGACGCTCTGCGTCCGCACATCCCAACCCAGAAGAGATGTTGCGAGTGCGCGCTTTGGCACTTGTGACGTCTCTTCTGGGTTGCCAGAAGGAGCGCGATTTTCGTGCAGTTTGGCTGCTGCGGCTCCTCCACGCTGCAACCGGCAGAGGCCTGAGACCACCCCTTTTGGGTGGTCTGTAACAGGCCTGAGTGATCATTTTAATTTTGGGGGGATAGTTGACAATCATTATTTTTATATACAGATATGTGTATCTGTGTATTTGATATACCCAAAATTTAATAAAAAATCATTAATAATAACATATAACCAACAATTTAATTTTTCCAATAATCCACATATTAATGTTCCTTCTATTCTTACACTTTCTTCCCTCCCATTCCCACCCCCCTAGGAAGCAAGGGTTACAATTTATTCAAAATGCCTTTCTCTTGATGTGGAGAATTGTATTGTATATTTTATAATTTGGTACCGTTCCTCTTCTTTTTGCCATTTCTATTAGTTTATTCCATTTCCTTAGCCAATTGTCTCCTTTCAATTGATCCTTATATCCCATTCTTCTTTCTAATATAAAATATAAAATAAAATCAAACATTATATATTCCAAAATATAATATTACAATCTATCTACCTTTCATTTTTGTTCAACTTTCCATCCGAAGGCTATAACTGCACGAGCTTCTCTCAATATTTGTTTCATCAAATATGCCTAATCTCTATCCAATCCCAGATTCCTTACATTTAAAGTCATACATGTTTGATTCCAAAGTTTTCCTTATTTCCATGAAAAGCTCTGTGCCTTACAGCATTCTCACCACCTATGTATATATGTGTCTTTACTTTTACTTCCCCTTCCATGCCAACAATTTGATGTCACATATTTAATTATACTGTGGGCCCTTAGTCCAAAACACACTGCAGAAATAATCCAGTTTGAGACTGCTTGAACTGCCCTGGCTCAATGCTTGAAATTGTAGTGTTTGAGAGCTCTGGTGCCAGGCAATAAACAGCAAGAAATCATTCACGGGGAATCTGGGATCATCTATAGTGAGCCATGTTAGTCTGTAGAATCAGAGATCATTGAGTCAGTGAGAGAGAGAAGTTGGCAACATGAGCTTTTCTAGACTTGAGTCTAATACGTATCTGAAGAAGGAGGCTTTAAGTCTATGAAAACTCAAGCTGCCTACTTCTTTCTTTCAGTATACAGTGATCCCTCCCAATGTGCGGATTTGATTTTTCCAGATTTGATTATTCACGGATTGTATTAGTATGTTCTCTCTAGGAATATCTAGATCCTCCAATGCAACTCTATGGTTAGCTTTAACCAAAAGTCGTCCTGAAGGGTGATTCCTAGAGTGAATATTCCACTAGGCATTTGTAGCTTCTCCAGTGCAATTCTATGGTCAGTGTCTGGCAGACGTTGACCACAGGGTTGTACTGGAGGACCTAGAGATTCCTAGAGAGGTGTTCCCTCAGGTAAAAACAAAGGAGTTTATTACACTGGGGCTAATTTTGGCATTAAAGAGATTAAAACACATTTAAAGCATCCTGCAAATAAAATGAAAATGGTGAGTAATTCCACGAATGATTATCACACACAATTGCGCAAATAAAGTGATATTGGAAATGCATTGTCACTGAAACCACAAAAGTAAAAAGATGTGTGTGAATACTTCTTTGTGACCACTTTAATGGCGGGTTTTGTGCGATGTTGTGTGAAATTGTTCTGGGATATGTATGGGATAATCTCCCAATCTCCTTTATGTGGTAAACTCCATATATAGTGTTGTTTTTTTTTGTTTGTGGGTTTTTCACATTCATGGGGGTCCTGTGCCCCTGAAACAATTGAATGTGGAGGGATGAGCGCAGTCTGCAAGGTGCTGTAAGTTGCTTTGAATCCCAGTTTTTTGGAGAGGGAAAGTGGGGTGCAATAATAATAATAATAATAATAATACAGTAATAATAATGATTATTATTATTATTCAGGGCAGCCTATGAATAAGGTCACTCTTCCTGTGCCCTTAAAAGCCCCCTTGGTTTTCTTTCCGAGGCCTCAGAGAAGCCTGGGCAGCTCTGAGGGTCTTCCAGCTGTAGTCAATGAGGGGCATGGCCTCCCCTCCATCATCCCCTTCCCGCTTCTTTCTTTCTCTCTCTCTCTCTCCCCACTTTCCCGCCTCCCAATGGGGCTCCAGCTCCAGGCTCCCAACCTTTGTTGCTCCTCAGAGTCCCCCCCCCCGCCCAGTCCAGCCCTATTTCTTTCTTTCTTTCTTTCTTTCTTTCTTTCTTTCTTTCTTTCTTTCATTCTTTCATTCTTTCTTCCTTCCCAATGCCAAATGCCCTCAGACATTTCCTAATAAGGCTCCGCGTTCTCTTCTGAGAGGGAAGGAGTTAAAAGGAGGGAGCCGGGGGGGGGGGCGGGGGTTGGGTGGGTTTTTGGTGGTGCTTTTTTGCTGCCTTTTGGATGGTGGCGCTGAGAGACTGTCTCCGAAGAGAGAGACAGAGCGGGAGTTTCCAAACTTGCTCAGAGAAAGCAGCCCTGCAAAGCGGTGAGTGAGTCCCTCTCTCTCTCTCTTCCTTTGCCTTCCCACAAATTATTGGGGTTTTATTTTGGGGGAGGAGGGGAAGGAAGAATCTGGGCTCTTCTCTTTTTCGGTCTGAGGAGGACCACTTTGCATTATTAATGCGAGAGACGAGGAGGACCGAATGAGAGACTGAGAGTGCAGCAGCAGACTTCTGCTCCAAGAGCTGCCCCTCGCGTGGCTTCTTTTTGAGCGTTGGACTCAGCCATTGAAACCCTTTGGGTGAGCTGACGTCCCAAACACACTTTGAGACCGCTTGAACAGCCCTGGCTCAATGCTGGGGAATCCTGGGAACTGTAGTGTTTGGGAGACACTGAGCCTTCTCTGTCAGAAGCAGAGCCAGTCTGCTGCCCCCTCAAGCTACAGCCCCCAGGACTCCCCAGCCCTGAGCCAGGGCAGCTCAGTCTGTTTGGGAGAGTGGCACTCTCTCAGCCCCAGAAGACCCTTGGGGCACTCTGAGATACAGGGACCTTGTGTGGAGTGTAATGGACAGCCTTCTTTCTGTCTTGTGAGATCCGTTTCCCTTGCTTGCTTGTGACAAGTGGACGCTGGTGAGAACCCTTTCCGTTTTGAACCCTCAGAAAGACATAGATGAATAAAGGGGGGGGGAGCCCTGGGGGGGGAGGGAGTTTGACTCTGGAGAGCAGGGCTTCCTTGACCATGGAAAGCCCCTGGGTTGTGGGAGAGTGGTTAACATTCAGGATTTTACTTATGCTCAGGAGTTGGGAAATGATAGTACTGGACTGTTGAGAGCCAAGGCTGTCACTCAGGTCATGACAAATTCTCTGCTTTGGAATGTAAACAATTGGGAAATGGCTCTTAACTTATACTTTTAACCCAGATAAAAGGAAGCACTGCATAGACAGTTTGGGGACAGTGAAACAAAACATATACAGTAGATAAAAGATGGATGGATGGATTCCCCCACAAGGGGGACCTTGGGCAGATCACACTGTCTCAGCCTCGGAGGAAGGAAGGCAAGGGCAAACCCTCTCTCTGATGAAAATTGCCAAGAAAACAGAGCCTTAATCCTGCTCCTTTTGAACAGATCAGCTATATATGAGAGAGTCAGCGTGGTGTAGTTTTTTAAGTGTTAAGATTATGATGCTGGTTTGATTCCCAGCTCAGCCATGGAAATCCACTGGGTGACCTTGGGCCAGTCACACTCTCTCAGCCCCAGGAGACAGCAAGGGCAAACCCCTCTCTGAACCAATCCTGCCAAGAAAACCCCAGGAGCCTTAGGTAAGGTCGCCATAAATCAGGAACAACTTGAAGGCGTTTAACCAAGAAGTTAAAGAATACACAGTAGCAGTTGTCCCTCCTGTATCATATCACTGCTATTATTTATTACTACTACTAATGCACCTCAACTCGCCTTGAGGAGGAGAGGATTGCCCCCAGGGCGTCCTCCTTTTATTTTCCTTTTCTTAGCAGGATATCTGGAATTGCAAAATGCCTTCCATTTGGAGCCTGAGCATGGACCTATGTATATGAGTGCTTTGAGCTTTTTTAGTTTGGTATTGTCCTCCTTTCCATCCCCCCCCCCCTACATCTTGCAGTGCCATGTCCTCCTTTTTTGCAGTTATAGAACTGGGTGCCTCCTTGATTGCTACCTTCTAAGCAGGGATGATGAACAGAAAGAGGGGCACATGCGCAGAGGAGTGTGGATGCCTCTTTATATTATGCATTATGTGTGTGTGCGCGTGCACAGAGGGGTCTGAGGGCACACGCCTGTTGCTGCTGCTGTTGCCTGGGGTCTGCTCCACACAATAGGCACCCTTGCATTTGCCTTGGCCTCTGGAAAGCCACCTCTGCAGCACAGTGGAGAAAGGCGCCTGTGATTGCCTTGGAGAGGAGACTGTGTGTGTGTTTTTTTTAAAATGGCTTCATATCAGAGCAAGGGGCAGGGTGTCCAGAGTGTCCTCCTTTTCCAGGACATGTCCTGGACCTTTCCACTTTCTGTCCAGGAAGGAATCCCCAATTGTATGTAGTTCATTGTGGCACCAGAGCTCTCTAACAGAGAAGGCTAAATATCTCACAAAAACTGCAAGTCCAAAACACTGAATCATGACATTTAAAGTGGTGTCAATCTGGGTTGTTTCTGTAGTGAGAATGCAGACCTAGTCCAAAACTCAAACCACTACACCAAATTCTTATATTTTTGTGTGTGGTAAAGAAAGTCATCTCCTCCCATCACTTAGATAAAACACCAATTCCACAAATTCTTCCACCTGATTTTCTTTGGGGTGGGGCAGCATAATTGTGTTAGTCTGTTGTAGCAAAAAACCCAAAGAAACATCAGACACAACTCCCTCCAAATGCCATTTATTATAGCATGAGCTTGTGCAGATATAGCTCAATTTCTTCAGATGCATGGAGTATACTATCCTGAATTTCAAGTATCTTATACAGTATATGTGACTGACCATGACAACTACAGTTTATTCACACTAGCCACTCACAAAAGTGTTGCTGATGAGACACCAGTTAATACAGTACAGTATACATAATACTTCATCCCCTGGTGTGAAAATAAATAAGGTGTGAACAAGCAGTACAGTGATCTAGCTGTTCTCATGACTGTATTGGTTGAGAAAAATGTTCCCACGCTGACAAAAAGGAGTGGGTGTATGTCTTATTTACTGCTGAATGTGCTACATTTTTTCAGAGGTGCACATACCTCTGGTAAGTTGGTTGTGCTGAGACACAATGGCCCCCTTACCCTGCAGATATTAGTCAGGGTGGGTCCAGCCCAGCCCTCCTCCTTCATTCCTTATGAAAGACTCTCACAGTAATGTTCAAGGCAGGGCTAAGGCTCTACCATAAAGCTTGAGTCATGTGCCAGCCTCAGATGTGGGCCTAGAAGACATGTGTATGGTAACAGGTTCTTGGATGGTAGCAAGTTCCCCAATGCTTCCATCTAAGCTATCTTGTTACTGTCATGTATAGCAAGTATGCCATCATTAGTAAGATGTACAATGGGCCCACCATATTTGTTGGGGTTAGGGATGCAGGACCCCTGTGAAAGTGGAAAAACTGCAAATGAAAACATTTTTTTTTACTTGAGAGAACACCTCTCTAGGAATCTCTAGGTCCTCCAGCACAATTCCATGGTCAACTTTGGGCAGATATTGACCATAGAGTTGTGCTTGGAGGACCTACAAATGCTTAGAGAAGTGTTCTCTCTTGGTCCTCTAGCATGACTTCTGAAGGACGTCCACCATAGAGTCACACTGGAGATCCTAGAGAGAACATTAACCAAATCCACGAATAAATAAAGCCACAAAAGTCATAGACAAAAATGTGGAGGGCTGACTGTTGTTGCAGATCCAACTGGGCTCAGTATGTGGAATTTGAGGAGTGTGTGTGTGAGAGAATGCTTTTGTGGTTCCATCTTCCCTTTCTTTTCAAGCAGCAACATTTCTTGGGTCAGCACATCTTGCTGATCCAATCGGCCCAGGTTGGGTTGGGGAGGGTCACCCAGATTTCTGTTTTCCCCTAGCATCCCATTGTGTTTTGCCTGTGTTCCTGTCAGTTTGCATATACAAAGGAAAAGGAGTGGGAGAAGCATGATTAAGTTATAATGTACTGTTTGGTTGTTCCGAAAAAGCCATGAATTAATATGTGCTATATAAATATAACATAATTACAAACTACAGTGTTTATAATATATATTCCTTACATCAGTTTATTGTACGCCATAGGCAGGTTTACTCTTTTTATGTACAGCGCTGTGCAAATCTACAGCACTATATTATTATTAATAATAATAAGTGTAAATGGTACTTAATATCAGTGGAATCTGGTGTGGGTATTCATAGTTTTAGGGCAAAGGTTTGCTGCTGTTGTTAGCTGTTCTTGAGTTGACCCTGACTGATGGCAACCCTGTGGATGAGAATCTCCAAGACCACCTGCCCTCCATTGCTTTGGTCATGTCCTGCAAATTAATGCCCATGACCTCTCAGATCCAGTCTCTCTATCCAGCATGTGGCCTTCCTGTATTTCTGCTGCCTTCTACCTTCCCTAGCATTATTGTCTTTTTCAGTCATTTATGTCTTCTTATGATGTGGCCAAAGTACGACAGCTTCAGTTTTGTGATCTTGGTTTCCAGGGAGAGTTCAGGCTTAATGTGTTCAAGGACCATTTGTTTGTCTCTTGGGTTGTCCATGGTGTTCTCAGCACTCTTCTCAGCCTTCCAGATGCTGCTGGTCTGCAACTTCCAGCATTCCTTCAGCTAGGGCTACTGGTACTTGGAGTCCAACATCATCTAGAGGGCTGCATGATCCCCATTCCTGCTTTTCAGAGAACAAATGTATACTTTTGGTGTTCTGAAGAGCTAAAATGGGAGGTGACTGTTAGCCACATGTCCTTCACAGTTTGGTGTTTCATACTAAATGTGGGCAATTTTATTACATTTTTCATTAGTTTGCCTGCTGCATTTCAACTATTTGCACACATTTGGTAGTTTGTAAAATGATTTCCATGGGTGCAAATCTGAAAAGAATTATGCTGCAATGTGTTTGTCCATGCTGATTGTTCTAGGGTTATATAATGGGATTTAGTTTTAAGGGAACCCAGTAAACAACTCACAGAATAATCATGGGAAATAATGTGCCAAATCATTTTCTTGTGTTTATACTAGTAATGAACTATTATACTACAGGTTCAAAATAGAATTAGAGTTCTCTCTCTCTCTCTCTCTCTCTCTTTTATAGTGGCTTTCACAATTCTGTATGACACTGATCGCTGTAAGTATCACTTAGGCTGCACTTGCATTGCAGAAACAATGCAGTTTAACACCACTTTAACTGTTATGTCTCAGTGCAATGGAATTGTGGGATTTATAGTTCATTGTGGCACCAGAGGTTTCTGACAGAGAAGGCTAAATATCTCACAAAGCTACAAATCCCAGAATTTCACTTAGGCATGGCAGTTAAAGCGGTATCAAACTGCTTTATTTCTGCAGTCCAGATGTAACCTTAGTCTTTTTATTAATTCAGCTTCTTCTCTCATTGGTTATGCACAATGAAAAGCCTGTGAATTCTGGTATATATACTCTTAGTTCACATTAACTGAATCCAGTACAGCTGTTTGCATTGCATGTTGCAGAGAGTGATAATTAGAGCATTCATTACATCCTGTACCCTCTTTATGACTACACCTCCCAGAATTCCTGGCCATTGGCCATGTTGGCTGGAGCTAATGAGCTGAATTCCAAAATACCTGGAGGGCATCACACTAGGGAATGGTGGTGCAGAACATCTGGCTCTTGATTGATTGGACTGTGCTTTTCTACTTCTACAGCCATGTTTTCCTTTTCCTTATTCTTTGTCTATCACACAAAGAATTTAGGGTGGCCAATCTCAAAACTTCTAGTGTTCCCCATTGATGAGATTATGTTACGTAAATAGATATATGTTATGTAAATAGATATATTCTACAGCACTATATAAATAAAGCATAATAATGATAATAATAACAACAGCATGGTATAGTAGTTTGAGTGCTGGAGACCAGGGTTTGATTCCCCACTCAGCCATGGAACCCACTGGGTGACCTTGGACAAGTCACACTCCCTCGGCCTCAGGAGTAGAGTCTAGGAGCACTCCCAAACTGTGGACACAGTCTTTTAAGGGGAGTGTGACCCTGTCTAGGACCGGTTCGGTTGATGGATCTCAATACCTGGATTAGGGGCCCCTACTGTGAGCACCTCCGTTTTGTCGGGATTCAGTTTTAGTCTGTTTTTCCTCCTCCAGTCCATTACCACATTAGACATTCATTGAGAGGAGAGATGCCATCTTTAGTCAAAGCTGTAGACTGAGACATGGAAGACTGCGTTCCAGATGGACAGACTCAGCCAAGGAAGCCAGGGCCCTCAGCCTGAAAGACCTGATCAGGATGACTTGGAGGTTTCTCATTCAAGGGGTCACCCTACATTGAAGGTGACTAAATGCAGTTAATAACAACAAAGCTTTGGAGGACTAGATGACATTTCAGCAGAGAAAGTGTTCTATCTCATGGGGAGAAGTATTGTCACTTACTAATATCACCCTTGCTTATGTTAACCTTTCAAGCTGTTGTTAAATGTCCTAGAACAGGACCTTTTGCAAACCCTGTTTGCAAAAGTACCAGCAGCTTTTAAAGCAATATGACACTTCCATAATAACTTCAGTTATTTATTCACCCAGAGAATAGTTTGTATAATGGTGCTTCTTCTGGACATCTCCTGAGTTTTGCATTTATGGTATTAGCAGCATTTATAGGTAGCATCATGTGCATGTAAAACTGATCATGTGAATCAGCTTTGAAGGGTACACTCTTTTAATAATCTCAAACCAATGATTAGGAGAATGTCATTTCAATACTGTCCTTTTGTAGATTGCTGCTAATAATCCAGTCACCTCACTAATTGCCTTCTGCCATATTTAAAGACAACCTCCTCTTCTTTCCAGTTGTTGTAGATGGTGTTGTTATTAAGACATAGCCATTAGTTGTCAGAGTGTGAGGGTGTTGTCCTTTTATTTCAGTGGAACTTTCTTCTATGGCATCATAAAGGAGATCTATGGAAATGACATTGTGTTTCAGATTCTGCAAATCTGTTTATCTCCCCCCACTCCAGCTGGTATTTGTCCTCCCTGTTTTGTTCTGGAAAACTTGGCAAAGCATGTGTAGTATTCCTTCCTCACCTTTAGAATACCACATTATAGTTTCAGAATGGGATTATAAAGCCAACATGTTGAGAGCTATTGTGTTAAAGCTAACTCTGAACAAAAGTTGTGTGGGTGAAAAAGTCTTCTCTTACTTTATCTTGTTGAGTGACAAGTTATTTTTCATTAACTAAAACAATAATAGGGGGCCAAATCTTGTAATTGCTAAGGTTGTTAACAATTGTGGATTAAACATGTTTTGCATGATAAACTGTAGTAATGTCTTAAAGGGAGGAAAATTGGCTGTAGCTCTTCCCTTTGACAAAGGGCTGCTCTGACTTATACCAAACTAAAGTTGTACTCTTTTCAGAAACAGGAGGAGTTTGCCTTGAATAAAGAGCCAGCCCCTTAATTCTCATTCTAAGAACCTTGTTTCCAGTTTTGGAGCCAGTGGGAATAATGGCTATTTAGTGTCTCAGGACTCGGAGCCACACTTTTCAGCGACAGAAAGTTTTACTGGCAGATGAAGGAAACTTGTGTTTTCTTTGTCTCAGAGTTTTATTAATCAAGTCTTTCTCATTTTCCTGGCCCCTAATATTAGTCTAATCTATTTTTATTTCCTCAGATATGAAGCATAATGTTCTCAGAGGACTTCTAGAATCCTTGAAATGCCAAATTTAATTAAAGTGGCTGAGTGGATTACTGTAGTTTTAAACACACTTAACAGTTGTATACTTAAACACGCACTTACAGGGGAGGTACAGTTCATTACAGAAATGTTCACACACAAACCTACACACATGTAAAATTTCTAGGAAGGTTGAAGTCAGGTTTATTTTCCTTGTCTAAAAAAATACAAAAATTTTAGACATTTCTTTTATTAAAAAAGAGATATGAGCACCTTTTACATGTGAAAGTCAATTTAGGCACATAACTGATATAAAGTCACAATGGCCTGTTACAGACAGCCAAAATAAAGCTGCTTCGAGTCACTTTGGAGGTATGGTATTTCAATGATACATGCGTCCAAAGAGTCTAAAGGCTGCACCAAAGCCACGCTCCAGTCCTAAGGACTGGAGTGCAGCTTTGGTGAAGCTTCCAGACTCTTAGGATTCATGCATCATTGAAATACCATACCTCCAAAGTGACTCGAAGCAGCTTTATTTTGGCTGCCTGTAACAGGCCAATAGTATATTAAAAGAACCATTTATTCAGACCATAATGGTAAATTGCATTTCTTTTTAAAAGTTTACTTTTTTATGATCACTGGAGCTGCAAGAATCTGAGTGGTAAGGGACCTATTTGGTTTTGCCAATTTATTAAGAGAAGGTAAAAGCAATTAAAAAACATTTACACTATTAAAACAGTTTTTCTCATCTAGTCCAGCAATTATAATACATAATCAGATATGGTACATAGTCTTACATAAAAGTCTTCCTTTTACATGCTTAAAAAATAAATTTGGGAGAATGAATGTAGGAAAACTTTGCCTTAAGTATTTTATTCATAATTCTGATAGAAATTATTCCATAATGCATTTTCCCCTTTCTCCCCAGTTTTCATTTTTGTCAGGAAAAAAAGGCTTTGGATAAAAAGAAGAAAAACCCTCCAGTTTTACCATTTTCACCCCAGGCCTCCATATCTCTATCACCTGCTTTGAGTTCTCCATGTATTGTTCTTTTACAACCTGAAACTGAGAACCATGCTTAATTGGCACTGATTCTCTTGTGGTACCCATGATACTGAATAATGTTGAGGTGCAAAATATTTGTATATGGTATAAAAGTTAAGTAAACAAAAGCCAACAAAGCAACAACAACAACAAAAAGCCCAAAACAAAACACAACATGTTGGTTGGATGTGGTTGATTTGACTGGTAGCTTTGTATTGGCTGCATCAGGATGAGAATAATGTAGTCTGGACTGCAGCTCCCAATGACTGTGGCCAACATAGCCAGTGAATAAGGGATGCTGGGAGCTGCGGTACAACAATATATTGCAGGCTACATTCTTCCTTCCACTGGACTGCTACATCATCCCTGTCATTATTACAGTAATTTATTTATGTCCTGGCATTCCCACAGGCTTCAAGGTGGCATAAGGTGATTAAAACAGATACTGTACAAATAAAACTTCATGCCATAGGAAAATTAAAATATAATTAAGCTATCCAGTGTGGTGTAGTGGTTTGAGTGTTGGACTACAACCTTGGAGACCAGGGCTTTGATTCCCTGCTTGGCCATGGAAACCTTCTGGGTGACCTTGGGCAAGTCACACTCTCTCAGCCTCAGAAAAAGGCAAGGTCAAATCCCTACCCCCTGGGAACAACCTGCCTGTGAAAGGCTTGTAATAAGTTGGAAACTACTTGATGGCACACAGTAACATATGGAAACATAGCAAGGAGAGTGCCCAATCTAGCCTTTCTAGGAATGGAATTCCAGAGCCTGAGAGGAGCCACTGAAAAGGCCCTCTCTTATATTCCCACAAGGAATACCTTTTAGGAGGCTGAGATGGGGAGAAGTTTGTGTAGTTGCCTGCTCAATTTGATTAAAAATAAAAATGTAGAATTAGCCTTTAATGCCTATAATGAGCATCCTTGATACAAGATGATGGGACTTATCATTTGACACATCTGGAGAGTGCTTGGTTGGTGATAGGGACCTACTCATATTATTCTGTTGTTATAAGTCAAATGAACTTCAGTTAAAGAACTAGTGTTATTTATTTGGTAAAAGTCAGGGGAATGAACAGAGCATAAGACCATTTTTAACAACATGTTTATCTGCAGCAAACACAAGAGGAGATTTCAGGGGGTTATTAGTTGATAATGTCTGAAAATCACTAAGCTATTATTCAAGGGAACAGGCATGGGGTGGCAGACAGCTTGTTTAAAAAATTGTCACCCCTAATGCTGTGCAGTGCTGTCATCTGTTCCACTCCTGCACTATACCTAGTGTCTGCTGGCATTCCACAGTATCCTTTGCAATCTTCTCCAGCACAACATCTCAAATGAGATGATTTCCTTCTATCAGCTTTCTTCACTGTCTAGTTCTCACATCCATACATGGTGATGGAGAATATGATGGCTTGGATTATCCTCACTTTTAGTGTTCAGAGTTCTTTGCAATTCAGGATCTTGTCCAATTCTTTCACAGGTTTCCTTCCCATTCCCAGTCCTTCTGATTTCTTGACTAGAGTCTCTGTTCTAATGTATATATTTGATCCAAGGTATGGGAACTTTTTGACCATTTCAATTTTCTCATTGTCTAGGATGAATTCTTGTAGCTCTTCAGTGGTCATTATTTTTGCTTTCTTAGTGTTTAGCATTAAGCCTACCTTGGCACTTTCCTCCTTGACCTTCTTCAGTAGTTGTTCCATGTCCTTGTTGGTTTCTTGTAGTAGTATGGTGCTGTCTGCATATCTTAGGTTGTTAATATTGCTTCCTTTGATCTTCACTCCTCTTGCTTCTGACATTAAGTCTGCTGAGCAAATCCTTATGTTTGTTGATGGGAGAATTACCATGTTACCAGCTCCTCTCAAGTTACTTTGTATTACAACAAAGATTCATCCTTACATTGTTGCTGGAAAATCCTATCTTCCCTTCAACTACAGTGAGGATGCTAATTTGGAGGAGACATGAAAGCTTAAGGGTGGTGGCAGCAATGATGCCAGTATTCCCACTCATCAAGAAGTCTTGGTGCTTTGACCCACAGAGTCCTGGCTCTACAATATTGTCCGCATTTTTGGACCTCCATTGAAGGGATGGTTAAAGAGGCTGCCAAGAGTACCAGCTTATCAGAATTGTCAATAAATAACAATTTAAAATCACTGTATATATGCTAAGCCGTTGAATCATGCCCAGAAAGAAAAGGCTGAATTATATTTTAAACTCCTATATTCAAATAAGTAATGATAAGGCTCACAAAGCACCCAGACGATATTACCAGTTCCTGTGTACTGTAGGTCTCTGCTGTAGCTATCCCTTGGTGATCACTGCTGTGTGTTATTCTGCTGATGCTCCAGCCTTTTTATTTTGTAGATGAACATTGCTTTGCAAGTCTTTTTTGATTCTAGCCAGTTCCAGCTTTTTCGATTAGTTCAGTGTGTGTAAGAGAGAGCTGTTGATTAAAATTACAGAAGCAGGGGAGTCAAGTGTTGGGGTACTATTTTGATGCCCAAATAAAGATACTGCCAACCTTTTCCCCCCCTAAAAAGGAGGAATGCACATTTGCTGGGACTAGTCAGAAGCTGAACTTGTAGCTGATATTTATTCCATTGTGAAATATTTACTATCGATCAGGCAGTGATGATCCAGGGCTTTGAGAACAGTGGGGAATATAAATTGAAATAGTCATTAAGGAAAGTTATAACTATTTTGAAATTATTAAAAGTTAATTTTGCATATTTTAGACCAGTATTTGTCCTGTGTGGAAAAACTGGTTATGCTTCTTGGTTGTCTCCTCTGCCACTACCATTCAGTGGGTGGCCAGCTGCAGAGTTGCCCATGCTTCATAGACCCTCATTTCAAAACTTCATTAGGGCAGGTGTTGTATTGAACAATCTTAATAGACTTGGACTGGGAAAAGGAGTATTCATGTATATGGTTGCTATTTGTTCATTCCTGATAATGGTTGAGGATCTTAGGAAATTCATTCATTCAGATACTTTAGTGTCCAGTTTTCAGTCAGAATACTATATGATCAAATTGTCAAAAATCATGTAACTAAGAGTGATTTGAGATTCTTGCCATGTAGAAGTATCATGTACAAATGACATTTGATAGTGGCTCCAGCAACTCACTGAATTGCAGTGGCTGAAGAGGAAGTAGCCACCACGCACATATCTTCAACAGAGTCTGGATCTGTCAAGAACCATTCTGCTGATAGCCACTTTGTTCATTAGTGCTTGGGTCTCTTTGGTCCTCAGAATCAAGGCACTAAGGAAGGAGCAACTTTGGAAATTGCTTATTGAAAAGGCATAGAGCATTTCAGTCAAACCAACCTCTGCTGGGAGGCATGTGCCTCGCAATGTTCCACTGAGCTGAAACTGAACAGGATCTCTGCCATTAGAGAAGAAGATCAATCCCTTTCACACCTTTCTATTCATCGTAACCCTCTATCAAAATTTTCTGAGAAAGTACCGTAGCTGTGTTGGCTTGTTAGGGCAAATCAAGCAACCTCTTGTGGTGTCTGTGGCATGAAGCTCCATGAGAAGCATGGTTGGTTGTTATACATTTGATTGGAAAAATGGGTAGGGACTGTAATTAGTGTAGGAAGAAGAAACTGAAATGTGAGAAGTACAAATATTGATTATGACCCTAACAGACATTTCAAATAACAACAACTGTGTGATGAGACTGACATTGTATTGCAGATGAGCTGACTAAGATGTGTAACATCTGTTTTCTCCAGGCCACAAATGATAGATGTGAATCCTTTAATACATCTCTTATGGAGTAAGAGGGATCAGAAATGCAAACAGTAGAAAGAATGATGATTGCCTTCGTAGAGGGGTCATTATCAAACAACAGCTGTGTGATAACAGAAACATCTTTGCACTGGTACGCTATCTGCCACTTATAAACAGAATGAATTTTCAGACTGTGTCTGAAACACAGACATGGAGCAGGATGTTCAAAATCTCTTTTAAAGATGGCTCAGGACAGAAGGTGTGTTGGCAAGTCAGGGTTTAGTTCAAGCTATGCACACCCTTGATTTCATGACAGTGGCGTGTTGCATCTCCTTTAAGAATATGAAAGACATACACAAGCAACACCAATAAGAGGGCAAGGAGTAAAAAGATTGGAGATGAGATTGGAATGTGATTCTGTGGCTGCATCCACACTGCAGAAATAAACCAGTTTGGCACCACTTTAAATGCCATGGCTCAGTGCTATGGAATTCTGGAAACTGTAGTTTTGTGAGTGAGACATTTAGTCTTCCCTGTCAACAAGCTCTGGTGCCACAACAAACTACAAATCCCAGGAATCCATAGGATGGAGCCATGGCACTGAAAGTGATTGAAACTGGATTATTTCTGCAGTGTGGATGCAGCCCATGTACAATGCTTAGGAAGGAGTACAATACACCTCTTTCTCTCACACCAACCCAAGCTTCTTTTGGAAGGTCCAAATCCAACTTGGGAAACTTCATAGTGGAATATTTTCCTTGTATTAGAAATGTTTATATTGCACCAGAAATGTACGTGCCATGTAACACGAGAAAAGCTTCACGTCCTCTAGAAGACAGTGACCTAAATGCAATTTCTAGTCTCAATGAAATTACATCTTCACATCCATTGCTTAATGGCAGGACAACACTGCTTCATTGTGTCTCCTTTAGCTGGGACTCGAAATTGCTTTCGTGCCAGTGTATTAAAAGTGGTAGGAAACAGAGCATGTCAACATTTTCTTTCAGCAACCAGAATATATTGCTGCTCATGATACTAAGAATATGTAATGGCAAATTAAATCCCAATGGTATATGACAATTAAAGTATTAAATCTCATTTAAAATTAAAGTAGACTTTTGTAATCAGTCCTGACTTTTCACATATTATGCTGCCTCTCAATAGAAGATGCCTACAGTCTTCAAGCTCTGATGACATTTTGATTGATGTGATGGAGTGTGTGCCAGTGACTAGGTATATGGAGTGGTGAAATAATATCCAGGTCTTTTTGGCAGGCAAATTGGCTGTTGGATGTAGTTATGGTGGAAGGGTGAAGGGTTAATAAAGTGGCTTTATTTAAAGCTACCCACAGCAAATCAATACCACTCAGTGCAGTTGCCATGCTACAAACCGGTAGCTTTGTGGTGACTTTAATTTCATTAGACAGCCAGTATATACATTTACATATATTGGAGAACCGTGCAATGGCATGATTTTATATCACAAATGAAAGTCTTCTTAATCCTCAGAAACCAAGTTGTAATACCTCATCATCTTTCAGCAAGCCTGGTGGATATTTTCTTTTTCACTGGCTTCTGTAGACCATGTGGTTGTTGAGTGGAGAGAGGCCAACTCTTCCATTTAAAAAAAAATACCACAGATCAGAAATGATTATGGGATTGTTGTTTTAGGCTTGAAGCTTCCAGATTTATGAAGAAAATGTGAACAATCTCAGCTTTCATTTAAATATATAGGAAAGACTTCTGCCTCCTTTTTTTTTAAAAAAAGAGAAAAATATAGAGGAAACTTGAGTGCTTGTGGGCTGAAATGGGAGGGAGAGGCAGCTTTGAAGTGGGGATGAACACGTAGCATGTGGCATCGGGGAGATACAGTGAACTTGTCTGTTTGGTGGAATTCACATAAGTAGCTTTCACATGAATGTGGCGATAGCAGCTAAAGCCAGACCTCACATTGGGCTTGTTGCTGTTATTGAGCAAAGCACCTATTTTGAAGTTATCAGCTCGGGATGTGAAACACCTTAAGTAATCCTCAAAAATTAGATGCTGTGTGGTGGGGTGCAAAACTATGTAATGTTTACAGTATGCTCAGAAGGAAGTCCCATTGGACTCAATCTGGTTTACTCTGGGAGAAGTGTCCAGGGGATTAGATCCTTAGGCCAGAATCCTATTGTTATTGAATCTATTGGATTGACATATATATGTTCATTTGCTTTCAGCAATTGATTTAGTGAGTCTTATCAAGTTGTTGTTAATAACAGGATTCAAATCTTATAAGAGTGCTGTTTCCTCGCCTGCCCTATGATTTCTTAATTGTTTCCATGCCTTATTAGTGTTGTTGTGAAACAAGAGTGGTCATCTTTTTGTTGTTGTTATGCTATTTTTAAAAATTTTATTGAGAGATTATACAAAAAACAGAACAGTAAAGGATGACTAGAACCCCACAAAATCTTACAGTTATAAAATAAAATTTCAAAACTTTTAAAAACATCATATTTATAATCCTGTACAGTTTAAATTGTTTGAAATAGATTGGACCATAGTGACCACTGGCAAGTTGGAGGGTGGGCAATTATAAAATTTGTATTAACAAAATCAATAAAAGAAAGCCATTTTTCATAGAAGGGTTCTTGGTTTGGTTGTTTTAAATTACATTTCATTTTATTTAATTGCTTCTCCATTAGCCATTGGTCCCAGACTCTTTTCCACCAGTTATCTAGGGACAGAAGTCCTGTCTTCCAAGATTTGTTATGCTATTAAGAGGAGCCTGACAGGCAGAGGTTCAACAGATGTTGTTTTTCCAGCCTAAAAATGCTGTGATGCAAAAAAAAATTTCCTGTTGGTTATTCTGCATGAGTCGCAGTTAAGAAAAGTAATCTTGCTGGGGTGAGTGGGGGTGACCAACCAAAACCAATTGTTTCTTTAAAAAATAAAATACATAAAACTGAACTGTTAGCTGTTCAATCAAAATTGGATCAGATAGCTTGCCTAATCCAGCTGGGTTCTGAACTCTTAAGAGCCATTTATATATTGACCACACTTACCGTAAAAAATAAAGTATGAATGACTCAATTAAAATTTCTGAACACATGTATATGCAACATTGTAAAGTTTTTGCTGGTATAAAGGTAGCTATATCTGGAGATACATATTCTTAAAATACTAGTTATTGATCTTTCTTCCTGGCAAAGTGAGCAATTCTGATGCATTCTAAGAAATAATAGGTTTATTCAATGTATTTAAAATTTGCATATCTGGCTTCAGGAAAATCTGTGACTTATTAGAGACTACTATCTTTGCTATGGGTAATTTTCCAGTAAAGGAACACTTTTTTTCTGTGTTACTGGTATTTTTTAATTTATGACATTGGACAATGTATATCCTGCATACATCATAGGATTTCAAGACAGCATAAAAGTAAAATCAATTTAAGTAGTTCAAAACAATTTCAATAATTTTTGTTTTAAAATCTTGTTGTTGTGTGACTTCAAGTTGTTTTTGACATGGCAACCCTAAGGTGAACATATCATGGGATTTTCTGGGTAAGATTTGTTGAGAGGAGGTTTGACATTACCCTTCCCTGAGGTTCAGAGAGTGTGACCCAATGGGTTTCACGGCCAAGTGGGGAATTGAACCCAGGTCTCCAGAGTCATAGTCCAACACTCAAACCATTATGTCATGCTGGCTGTCTTTTAAAATCTTTGTTTTGGTATTTTTAAGATCTCTTTTAAACTGTTAGTATGCGTTTAGTCTGTTTAAGATTTTAAATACTTTGATGGAAAAGAATTTTCCCTTAAAAATACTAAAACAATTTAAAAGCACGTGTCTGTACATTTGGGTGAAATCAGTTAGAGAGACTTGGTTGCAGAATGAAATCAGCCTTGACCCTGAGGGAAGGGCACTCCACAACCAGAGTACCACAACTCAGAAGGCCCTCTTCCATGATCTCATGCAGTATATTGCTGCTTCCATTGGTGGAGGACAGAGAGATAGATACAAATTGACAAGGTCCTTTGGGATTTCTTCACATTCTACAGTTTGAAACAAGGTCAGCATATAATTTTGGTTGTACATTAAACTCTGAAAAGACACAAGGAAAATGGTTTTAGGGATTTGGAGCCAAAGACAAGGTGTTCAATGAATAAAATCAGGGTTACCATAAGCCCCCCTTTTTCATGTCCTCTTTTTCAGAGCTATTTTGTGCCTAGTTGGGGTTTTAAAATATCTACTGCTGTTTGCCTCCTGCTGGGCATTACTACCTATCTCCACCAAGGGCTCTGCTAGGAGAAAGGACAGAGGCTGGCCCAATAAAGCGTTCAGAGAGAAGGCGACTCAAGGGTGGAAGAGGAGAAGGGAAACAAATCTGGAGGGGAAAGGCGAGCTACCTGAGCAAAATGGGGATGGAACAAGGCAGTTTGGTGGAGCAAGTGAGGTGGATGTTGAAAGAGGTAGGCAAAGAAGGCAAAGTTATTATTAATTGTTGTTGTTTGCCTTCAAGTAATTTCCAATTTATGATGATCCTAAGGTGACCCTATCACGAGATTTTCTTGACAAGGTTTGTTCAGAGGAGGTTTGTCATTGTCTTCCCTTGAGGCTGAGAGCATGTGTCTTGCCCAAAGTCACCCCGTGGGTTTCATGGCCAAACTGGGAATTGAACTATGGTCCCCAGAGTCATAGTCCAACACTCAAACAACTATGCCACACTGGCATTTGTTATTTAAGTACAATACAGGTCAGGAATATTTCTAATAACAATTATCACAGCTTATATAGTAGGGTTATTTAAAGTGAAAGTACTGATCAATGGTTTGAAGTTGGTAAATGCATTTTTTTATTTGCCTTTCAAAATATGGTAACAATAATAAAATGAAGCCATGGACAAATGCCACAAGTAAGTTTGTGTAGGACAGAATTTTGGTCAGTAGTAATTAATTTGGTAGTGTGACTGGGTATAAGCAAGATGAAACAGTCATCTCCATAAAAACTAGAAGTTTGCATCTAAAGACCAGATTCATTGATTGAAATCAATATATGAAATTAATCTTGCATTCCCCATTTTGTGTTGACACATCATGGTGTGGCAATAAGAGTGCAAGTCACAACTGACAGAATTTCATCCATCTGCAAAATAGAAATTCAAAGGTTACCTACTGAAAAATTACAATTTAAATTAAAAATATTGCCCATTTTGATATGAATGGCATGCTAAAAATCTCATAAGAGCCGAAGGGACAAGGAGACAAGCTAAGTTATTTTGTGTCAGAACTCTGGGGCTGATGGTGGGAAAGTTATTTTGAATGAAGTAGGATGAAGAGAGAAACCAAACAGAATCTTAGATTAGTGAAGGTTCACTGAATGGCTTTGTTAAAAATTCAAGAAGAACATTTAAGAAGAGAAGTGCTGATAAAGGTGCAGGGCATCACTGATCTGTTTCCATAGTGATGTTGTTCAAAAAGAGGCTTAGAAGAACACTGAATATATCTTCTATAGAAAACAGCAGTCTTGGGAAGCACTATCATTGTTGGGTTGTTAGATCTCCTTGACTGGGTGTGTGTACAGGGTAGGAAGTATTACTAGTGGACAGCCAGTTGTCCTAAAGAACTAAACTTCTCAGAAAAACAAAACAAACCACTTTGAATATCTCATTCTACCCTTATTGCACAAATAATATTTAAAGTTGAGAGCCAACATCAATAGTTTGGAACCAGAATGCCAAAAAACTAGGATTCAAATTCCTGCTCAATCATAGAAACCTTCTGTGTCACTTTTGGCAAGTCATTCTGTCTCAGTCTCAGAGGAAGGCAATGACAAATCTCCTCTGAATAAATCTTGTCAAACTCCCATTATGATAGGGCTGCCATTAGCTGGAGCTGATTTGAAGGCACCTAACAAGCAGCAAGCTTTAAAGTTACTATATACATAAAATGTAAGCTGAAATTTAATTTTGATTTCTTTCAGGATTAGTGCAAAATCTACATTTTTATTTCACGTCATGGTAGGATATTTTGTCTTACAATAATTCTGAGGTGGGTTAGACTGAGAGATAGTAATGAGAGCGAGGTCACATGGGCCCCATACAGACAGGCCAAAATAAAGCTGCTTTGATCCACTTTGGAGGTATGCTATTTAAATGATGCATGCGTCCTAAGAGTACGGAAGCCACACCAAAGCCATGATCCAGTCCTAAGGACTGGAGCACAGCTTTGATGCAGCTTCTGGACTCTTAGGACACATGCATCATTTAAACAGCATACCTCCAAAGTGGCCCAAAGCAGCTTTATTTTGGCCTGTCTGTATGGGGCTTTAGTAACCCTTTAAGATTTGAATCTAGACCACCAGGGTCTTAACTGCACTAAAGGTAAAGGTTTCCCCTTTGACGTGATTATCTAGTCATGTCTGACTTTGGGGCCGGTGCTCATCTCCATTACTAAACCAAGGGAGCCAGCATCGTCAGCGGTGACTCCATGGTCATGTGGTCAGCATGACTAAATGGAACACCTTCCCACTAAAGTGCTACCTATTTATCTACTTGCACTTTTACATGCTTTCAAACTGCTAGGTTGGCAGAAACTGGGACTAGTGATGGGCGCTCACATCATCATGTGGCGCTCTCCTGACTTTACCGTTTTCAGAGTCGGCATCTTAACCGCTAAGCCACTGTGTCCCTTATTCTATGCTACATTGTCTCTTTTTAGTGCTGAAAAATAGCAGAGCTGAAGGAAAACTACCAATGGGCTTCTAAATTAGCGAGGTTACAGTTTGTGCTGTTGGACTGCAGATCTTTGTTTTAATACTGTAGAAAATTTAATACTACAGAATTTTTTAATACTTGGCATACAGTATATCTGTTCTCATTTGGTTGGCAGCTTGAAAGAACCTCTTTAGTTACAGATCATTCATTTCTGATACCTCTTGAAAACATAGGTTGATTGGCCAGTGGGAGATGATGGCATTCTTATTAAATAATTAAAACCATTTCAGATTCCTAAATCCTGTAATCTGTTTCATTTTTGTGTTAGCTATAGTCAGGGTTAAAGAAGTACAGTGGGACCTCGGCATCCATGGGGATCTGTTACAGACCCTCCCCCCACATGGATACTAAACTCCATGGGAACTCAAATCCCATTGCTTCTAATGGCAATGCAGCCACGGGCACACACTGTCATTAGGGACAACAAGGGCTTAGCTGAAGTCCCAGTGTCCCTAATTGCAGTGTGGCTGCATGCACACACTGCCACGGGGGACAATGGGACTTGTGGTCTCATGGATTTTGGTGTCCACGGGGGGGGTGGTGGTGGTGGTCTGGAACAGATCCCCTGGGATACTGAGGTCCCACTGTGTTCTTAATTCTGCAGCAACATCTACCACAGCCACTTTTCCTATCTACAAAAACTCGTGTTGCCAACTTCTTTCTTTCAGTTAGTCTCAGAGGTGCTACAAGATCTCTCTCCATACTGATTCTACAGACTAACATGGCTATATCTTTGAACTTTTCCTAAGGGAGCATAATAAGTTAAGATGAAAACAGATGCAGATCACCACGTGTTAAAACTGGATGTTCATTGAATGGGTAACATCTGGGCCAAACGTCTGGCTCTCCATTTATTGTTTTATACGGGGCTAAGCTGGCTTCAGCTGATGGTAATTTCAATAAAGGCACACCTGGACTTCCCCACATTCCCATGCATTTGGGGGGAAATGAAGGTGATTTAAGGTAAATTTTGCTTATTGTCTTTAGGACAACTGGCTGTCCACAAATGTTTGCTGGTGAAAAGTTTGCACATGTGCTGGATAGATTGTAGCCCATGGCATTAGTCCAGGCAGGTCAGTCACAAAGGGCAGCAGGTTAGTCTCATAGAGTTTTAATTAAATGTTTTTGCTTAAGTCAGTCATATGTTTCCCACTGGTCTACTTCATGCTTTCAAACTCTTAGACACAGTGCCTAATGTATTCCTTTGTATACTTAGTTTTTGTCTTCTTGCCCAGATTTGGCACTAACACTGTATTCTGACAGCAGGAGGAGAGAATGAATACGTGTGTGTATTAGCTGAAGAGAAGCCGCATCAGAAAATGTTATGTTTAGTCTCTCAGCCTCATCAGAGCACTGGATAACTTTTCTTCTAGTAACAAAACACCAGAGATACAAACCACAGTGGAAAGGTTCAGAGGTCAAACAAATGTTCTCATCCCAGCATTTTTCATTCACAGGGAGAGAGACTGCAGATGCTTCTGTTGTAGGATTAGTTGTTCAATGAGTTAGGGCAAAAGGGGTCTTTATTTTTGGTCAGTCAACCTGATGCTTCAGGGTAGTGTGTGATTCTTTGATGGATAGTTGATCAAAGCTCTGGCCCAGCAAAAAAAATTGTACAGGTATAGTAATGGCAGAGCCAGTGTGGTGTAGTGGTTTGAGCATTGGATTACAACTCTGGAAACCAAGGTTCAATTCTCCGCTATGCCATGAAAACACACTGTGACCTTGGGCGAGTCACACACTCTCAGCCCCAGAAAACCATGTGATTGGTTCACCTTAGGGTCACCAAAAGGCAGAAACCACTTGAAGGCACACAAAAACAAAAACATACTAATGGCATTACCTTTCTGTGTAGTATGACAGCATACACCTGAGGCAAGAGGCTATGCTTACGGTAGCAGTGCTGCTGGTAGGGTCTCACATGTCAGACAGGTTTTTGCTGAAGAGCCACACTAAATATGCCAAACAGCTACTGAGCAGCAGCAGTCTTGTGGGATGTGTGTGTGACACTGGTGGAAGATCTCTCAGAGACAATGGCAGTAGATCGATAGGCAACGTTGTTGTTGTTATCTTCTTATATCCTGTCTTTCTCCCAACAAAACAGCTAACAGCAAGTTTAAAAACAATACACATGCCACGCCCCCAAGTCACCCAGGAATTGCGCCGGTGATTACATGCCAAGTGGCGATTACAAACCAACTCGGGGGCATGGTGTTCAGCTGTCACATGCCCCGGAGCCAGTTAAAAGCCAGCTCCAGAGGCGAAGGAATGACTTTTCTCCACCCCAAATAGGAGTGGATTTTTTTCTGCTCCTATTTGGGGCAGAAGCTGGCTGGATTGGGGCCATGTGTCTGTTTGCTGCAGCTCCAATCCAGGCTTAATTTCGGTGGCTCCAAGCCGTCCCATCAGAGCCATCTGTTTTGCCCCTAAGTCTACAAAAGGGTAGGCTACAACTGCTTTTGCACAGCTAGTCTGATGCAAAGGTGAGAAATGGTGTCAGTAGTCCAATAGAAATAATTTCCAAAGTGAGAGGTGGGAGGTTAGTACTCTAATAAAAATATAAATAGTTCTTTGAATACAATACAATATTTAAATCACTGTAAGTATACTTAACATTTCAGTGATAGTCAGTGTGGTGTAGTGGTTTGAGTATTGGACTGTGACTCTGGAGACCAGGGGTCAGTTCCCAGTTTGGTCATGAAACCCACTGGGTCACCTTGGGTAAGTCATATTTTTTCAGTTTCAAAGGAGGACAATAGCAAACCCCCTCTGAACAAATCTTGCCAAGAAAACCCCATTATAGGATTGCCTTAGGGTCGACATAAGCCGGAAACGATTTGAAGGCAACAACAACATTTCAGTTCAATTAGTTATGGGCTGCTGAAACCTTTAAACTTGGAAAATTATGTGGAAGGCCCACATCACTATGTAGAACACATGCTATGAATGTGAAATATCTTAGGTTTGATCCCTGACTGAAAGTCTCAAGTGGTAGATAATGTGATGATTATTTATTTATTTAGGTATTTATATCCCGCCCTTCAGCCCTAATGGCTCTCAGGGCGGCTTACAATTATTATTTTTAATCAGACAGTTCCCTGCCCTCAGGCTTACAATCTAAAAGACACGAAACAAAAGGAGAAGGGAATGGTGGAGGGAAAGGGGATGAGGTCCAGTGGTTCTTCTCTCCCTCTGAGGCCTGGACCAAGGCAGATGGATTGAAGGGAGGGCTCTTCCTTCTTCCAGGCTAGTCCTGATGGAACTGGACCTGCCTGGTGACACTCCCTCTCAGGCGGCGGATGGCAGTTAGGAGGGCGGGTCTCCTTCTCAGGCTGGCCCTGATGGAGCTGGCCCTGCCTGGTGAACTCCCTCTCAGGTCGGTGGATGGCAGTTATGGGGGGCGGAGTCTCCTTCCTTCAGGCTTAGCCCTGATGGAGCTGGACCTGCCTGGCGAACTCCCTCTCAGGCCGGTGGATGGCAGTTATGGAGGGCGGAGTCTCCTTCCTTTCAGGCTTGCCCTGATGGAGCTGGACCTGCCTGGCGATCCCTCTCAGGCCCGGATGGCCGTTATGGAGGGCGGAGTCTCTTCCTTTCAGGCTGGCCCTGATGGAGCTGGACCTGCCTGGCAAACCCTCTCAGGCCGGCGGATGGCAGTTATGGAGGGCGGAGTCTCTTTCCTTTCAGGCTGGCCCTGATGGAGCTGGACCTGCCTGGCGAACTCCCTCTCCGGCCGGCGGATGGCAGTTATGGAGGGCGGAGTCTCCTTCCTTCAGGCTGGCCCTGATGGAACTGGACCTGCCTGGTGACCTCCCTCTCAGGCCGGCGGATGGCAGTTATGGAGGGCGGAGTCTCCTTCCTTCAGGCTGGCCCTGATGGAGCTGGCCCTGCCTGGTGAACTCCCTCTCAGGTCGGTGGATGGCAGTTATGGGGGGCGGAGTCTCCTTCCTTCAGCTTAGCCCTGATGGGAGCTGGGCCTGCCTGGCGAACTCCCTGGCCGGCGGATGGCAGTTATGGAGGGCGGAGTCTCTTTCCTTTCAGGCTGGCCCTGATGGAGCTGGACCTGCCTGGCGAACCCTCTCAGGCCGGCGGATGGCAGTTATGGAGGGCGGAGTCTCTTTCCTTTCAGGCTGGCCCTGATGGAGCTGGACCTGCCTGGCGAACCCTCTCAGGCCGGCGGATGGCAGTTATGGAGGGCGGAGTCTCTTTCCTTTCAGGCTGGCCCTGATGGAGCTGGACCTGCCTGGCGAACTCCCTCTCAGGCCGGCGGATGGCAGTTATGGAGGGCGGAGTCTCCTTCCTTTCAGGCTGGCCCTGATGGAGCTGGACCTGCCTGGCGAACTCCCTCTCAGGCCGGTGGATGGCAGTTATGGAGGGCGGAGTCTCTTTCCTTCAGGCTAGTCCTGATGGAGCTGGACCTGCCTGGTGAACTCCCTCTTACTTTGATGATGATCAAAGCCATACCAGTCAGAGTACCTAGTATTGGGCTAGATGGACTAGGAATGTGAACTGGTGCAAGTTAGCTTCTAGTGCATCTATTCAAATTTAGTATTATCATTCCACCTATTAAAATCTTATTGTTGGCATGCTAACGCTAGAAGTTAATAGACCAGTTCATGCATTCATTTTGTAAACGTAATAAGAATTTTCTGGAATGTTTGGACAAGTAAGCCCTTTGCCCAAGTAAGCCCTTTGCCCATGGATTGTGTCATGTCTGTTTTGACCCAAAGATTTCTCGCCCCCCCTCCCATTTCATTTTCTGAATGAAGACTTTTCAAGGTCATTTTGACAGCAAAGCAGCTTCAGCAGTACAGTGGTACCTCGGGATACGAAATACCCAGGTTACGAAATTTTCGGGATACGAAAAAATCCCATAGGGAATTATTGTTCCGGGTTACGAATGTTTTTTCAGGTTACGAAAAAACTTTTGGTGCTTTTTTCGGCTTTTTCGCACGGAATCGCGGCTTTTCCCCATTAGCGCCTATGGCAATTCGGCTTACGAAGGCTTTTCGGGTTACGAAAGCGGCCGCGGAACGAATTACTTTCGTAACCCGAGGCACCACTGTAGTCACCAAGGACCCTATGGTAGTGTAGGCCATTTGTAGGACCTCTGATGTCACAGGTTTGTAAAACTAAGATACGGCAGTTTGCTCATTTGTAAAGATAACATAGGGGGGATGCATACGGGGAGAAAGGGATGGTGAGACTCTGCCCCCACTGGAGGCCACAGCAACCAAACAGTGCAGTCTCCAGGAGCCCTAAAAAGAAAATGCAGCCGCCCAATTCATCGGGCAGGCCGTGTTGCTGCTGGGAGCTTTGCCGCTGCAAGGCTGCGAACAGGCTTGGTCGCACCCCAGTGTGCCTTGCTGGGGTGCTCAGGCCTGGGATTGGTGGTCAGGGTGGAAATGGGAGGGACATCCGCCTCCCGAGGCCTCTCAGGGAGGCGTGGGGTCCCTCTCTATGGTCTCCCCGGGACCTCTAGGGCGGCCGATTCATCGACTGGCCTTGGGGGCAGGGCGACTTCCCTCCTGGTTCCTCCCACATACTGGCTTCTTTAAGGCCACGTGGCTTCCTGCTTGGAGCCATTTTGCTGCTCACTGCTATTGCTGCTCGGTGCCATCTGCTGCTTGGCTCTAGAGCTCAAGGCTTGACTCTTTTCCTGGCGCAGGCCATGCAATTCTGGGAGTTGGAGTTTGTTGTGGGCCCAGAGGGCAAGGCTTGACTCTTTCCTGGCTGCAGGCTATGGAATTCTGGGAGGTGGACTTTGTTGGGGGCCCTGAGCTCAGGGCTTGACTGTTCCTGGCTGGCTATAGAATTCTGTGAGTTGGGGTTTGTTGTAGGGCCCAGAACTCTGGGCTTGACTCTTTCCTGGTTGTTGGCTATGGAATTCTGGAGTTTGGATTTGTTGTGGAGCCCAGAGTTCAAAGCTTGACTCTTTATGGCTGGCTATGGATTTCTGGGATTTAGAGTTGTTGGGGGCCCACAGCTTAGGTATGACTCCTTTCTGGTTGGCTATGGAATTATGGGAGTTAGAGTTTATGGTGGAGCCCAGAGCTTATGGCTTGGCTTTTTCCTTGCTGGCTATGGAATTCTGGGAGTCGGGTTTTTCTGGGGGGCCCAAAGCTTTGGGCTGGACTCTTTCCTGGCTCAGGCTATTTTATTCTGGGAGTTGGAGTATGTTGTGGAGCCCAGAGCTGCAGGCTTCCCAGCAGGCCCTCCAATCTGGATGCTCTGCCCAATCTACTGCTGGCATTTGGAATGGATCGGCCAACTCTGATGCCAAAAGATCTGGGGGCCTTAATTAATTTGCTGATGTCCTGTCTTCACTTTCCATTTGCTTTATCTGCTTTCCACCCACGTGCGCTCCTCCCCTTAGGGATTGTTTGTTATTTCGGTTTTGCCTGCCAATTGTCAGATCTTGGATTTTCTGCTGTGATAGATACCTGTTGCCGTGATTCCAGATGTATCTGTGCTACTGATGGCTATTTGGCATTTGGGCTTTCCTCCTGAACATGTGGAGGACATTCAAAATGGTCCAACAACTGCTTAGTCTCTATCTGGAATATCGCAGATTCAGCCTTGATGGACTGGTACAGGTCGAGGGAATTCACTGGCTGTGCTGCCTGCCCTTGGACTGTGGTGTTGGACTTTTGTGCTTGAGGTGGTAGGGTTGGCAGAAGGCGTTCCTGTGGAACGGCCTTTTGTGGCGGCAGCATAGGTCGTGGATCTGGTGGCCGTGGTTTCCAGGGCTGCGTAGCACTGGTTCGGGAGTCCCTTTGGGACACGGGAGCGCTGAGGAATGCATTGTGGCCATTGCGGGGGCCACAGCGTGACAGCGTCTCCTGGTGACGCGGGGCTTGATTAAATACATGCGATCAGATGGTTGCATGGACGGATATATGGCGTTCCCTTAGCCCCTAGGCCATCCCAAAGCCTGGCTGTTACCAGGTATTACGATTCATCATACAACAGCGGGTTGTATGATGATCCAGATCCAGACCTCATGCTTTGGGTCAAACCTACTTTGCTAGCTGGTTGCTTAATAAAGTTGTGGCCTTTCCTCCATATCGCTGGCTCCTGTTTTTCTTGTAGCGGTGGCCTCCCAGGCAACCTGCTCCCGGTGGGTTATTCTCAGGGTGTATGTGCGCCCCCATGTGTGCTGATGATGTCTGCTCAGCGTGGTGCTGTTTGGAAGCTGCGCCACACATACATCATTATGGCTGCCCCCATGTTGATGGAAGCGAGCCATTATAGCGTGGTAGGGCTCAGGAGCGTGTGGACGCTCCGCTTTCCCAAGCACTAAAATTGCCCCCAGGCTGGTGCTTTGCACCAGTCTGTACCGGGCCATAGAGTGGATCAGGTACAGGAATTAAGAGTGATTGACATGAAGAGAAAGTGAGGCAGGGGCAACAGCTTTTGAGGAAAATTTAGACTATATAGCTTTCCTGTACTTTCCAATCCAGTGTGTTGCAATTTATCTATATATGGTTATACTTTTCTCCCAGGCAAGTTAGGAAAGCCAATCTTCTCATAGTTATAGTTTTGTCTACATTACTAGGAAAAATCCCAAACCTCAAATTTCTAAAATCTCAGTGAGCAAACAGAGTTTATTCACCCCACCCCCAATTAGTGAATTTAAACTTGAAACAAGATTTAAGGGTTTTCACAAAGGGGCAATCAAATTTTCTCATGTATACGTACTGCTGGATGGACAAAGTAACATTTTAAACACTTTTCTCCAAGAGTAGAAGCCAAATTACTAGTTGATAGAAGATAGAGGTGATAAAGGACTAAATACTTTAACAATCTTAAAAATCATGATCTTCTACATGTAGCTATCATGTTTATGTGTTATAAAATGTAAATACCTGCTCAGAATTATTTTGTATGTAATTATTTTATTATTTAACAATAAATAAATAAATTGGTGCAGACAACTTTTGATTATCAGAGGCCAAAAAATATAGAGCAAAATTTCAAATAATCACCTATCCCCAAGGTTCTCTGAAACAGTGCCTTTAATGCCCACCTAATCGGCTAATGGCCACAATATGATGCATAATTAGGCACAAACCTATTGATTTCAGTATTTTTAAATGTGTTCATTTTTGGCCATATGCTTGAGATTAACTGATCTAAAGAGAAGATTTCTTGCTGACTCGAAGTACTGTAATCCAGTGCCAGCAGTGAAACATAAGGGACTTTATTTTTTATTCTTCCTTCCTGCTTTATTCTTCTTTCCTTTTTTTAAAAAAAAATTTCTACTATGTACAAATTTTTAAGTAAGTTAACACTTTTCATTCTCTTTGCAATTATCATCACTGAAGAAATTGCTTGTCTAGAATAGTATTTCATGACGTTGTAGCCCTCTAAATTGCCATCTTGAAAAGTTGCTGCGGCCTAAGAGTTTTCATTCTGTCATGCCAAATAGCTAACTTCAAACCTCAGCCATTTTAATTACAGATAAGTAATGACTTGAGTATATTTTTAATAACCCTAAACTGCTCTTTGTGTGTATGTGTATGTATTTTGCAGGAGCACTGAATGCTTATTACATAAATGTGCATTAGTCTCAAATTCAGATAAGGGTCCCAGCATTCAAATGGCAAATGTAACTTGGACTACTCCCACTGCCATTTTTCCCTAATGTCTCAGGAAATGAGAAGAAAATGGACAGATACAAACTTTTCCTTAATACCAAAGGACTATAATTTATTTGACTTTGCAACCCCTTCCCAAACACCCTGTTCCAAAAGCTCTGGTACAGTTATTTTTTTTTAAAAAAAAGCACCTATGGGAGAAACAGATGGCTTGAAGCTGCCCCTTCTGAAACAGATTGGGGCTGCGGCAAACACATGCCAAAGCCCCAATCCGCCTTGAAGCCAGACAAAAAAGGAACTGCAAATATCCACTCCTTTTTTGGCCAGCAAAAAGCCAGCTTTTCCCTCCATGCTGTGGCTCAAAGCTGGCTGCAAGCTGCTCCAGCAGTGTGCAGCATATAAACAATGCACCCCCAATATGCTGATGACACCCAAATATATTTCTCCATGTCCCAGTCATCAGCGACAACGACAGATGGCCTCTCTCCCCTCAACCAGTGTCTTCAGGCAGTAATGGATTGGATGAGGGAAAACAAGCTCAAGTTGAATCCAGACAAAACGGAGGTACTTATGGTAGGGGCCCGCAAACCAGGGATTGGGCTGCAACCTCCAGTCCTAGAGGGACTCACGCTCCCCTCAAAGGACTGTGTTCGCAGTCTGCGGGTGCTTCTTGACCCGTCGCTTCAGATGAGGAATCAGGTGAATGCGATGGTCAAGAGCGCCTGCTATCAGCTTCGGCTGATACACCAGCTGCGCCCTTTCCTGGAACAGGGTGACCTCGAAACTGTAGTACATGCGCTGGTAACCTCAAGACTTGATTTTTGCAATGCGCTCTACATGGGGCTACCCTTGTGCCTAGTCCGGAAACTCCAGTTGGTACAGAATATGGCAGCCAGGTTGCTCACAGGAACAGCAAGGAGTGACCATATAACACCAATACTGAAGTCACTCCACTAGCTGCCTATTAGTTTCCGGGCACAGTACAAGGTGTTGGTTATCATCTTTAAAGCCCTACATGGCTTGGGCCCAACCTATCTAAGGGATCGCCTGCTTCCATATCATCCGCCCCATACACTCAGGTCCTCTGAGAGGAATTTATTACAGCCCTTAAAGATCAGGTTGACGGCTACCTCCCAGAGGACATTCTCTGCAGCCGCTCCCAATTTATGGAATGGCCTGCCGGACGAGATCCATCAAATTACCAATCTAGAGAGCTTTAAAAAGGCCATTAAGACGGATCTCTTCTGGCAAGCCTTCCCGGAGTAAAATGCTCGGCCACAAATAAGACTTCCCATCCAGTGAACTCTGCCCATGATGATTTTTATTTAGCTTAGTCGGTTTTAATATGTAGTTTTTAATCTTACATTGTTTAATCTTGTTTTAAGGGGGGCATTATGTATATATGGATGTATTTTAACCTGTTGTACACCGCTTTGATTGCCTGGCAAAAAGCGGGATAGAAATAAAAAAATTATTTATTATTATTTTATTATAGAGTGTCTTGAAGCCTCCCGGGTGTCTTGAAGGTGTCCCGGGCGCCTTCAGGGTGTCATCAGAGCATGCAGCATATAAATGCCGTGCTCTGATGATCTCCTGAAAGCAGCTTTTAAGGGGTGTCTGTTCCTGCACTATCCTTTCTTAGTCCGGGTATCTAGACCAATCTGTTCCTTTTTATCATTTTTTTCATTTTTTTAGTTAGCTATTGTGAAAATGCTTAGCTCCAGTCTAAGCTCAGTAGGAGACAATTTAGCATCTGATATGTACTGTAGTAAGTCTTTACACTGTCTTCACTGCCCCTTGTAAAAAATGTGATTCTTCTCATAGAATTTTAGAATGTGGTGACAGTAGCTATTTATGTCTCACATTATTATGTCATCTATCTATCTATCTGTCTATTTAAATGTATAGCTGTGAATAGATGTATAGATCTGTATAGATCTAAATGTCAACAGATGTATTGATTGATGGATACATAGACTTGAAAACCAAAAATCTATGGCTGAACTTCAGAAAGCTTTTTTTTATGCCTGCAAAGCAGTTGTGTAGGGACACATTGACAGAGTGGGCTGCCATTTTCCATTTTGATGGAAATCCTCCCATTGCTTCATGAAATTATGGAGGGTTCCCTAAACTTTGAGGGCAGCCTTGCAGGCTGTAACAATTTCCATATGGAGACAGGACCTCCCACCTCTATGGACATACAGCAGATAGTATGTGAGCCCTTGGATTCTGGCCATTATTAATGTATAATCAGATATAGTATATGATGTATGTGTGTATGCCTTTAGGTCACCCATGGACCTATGATGACCCCATTAATTTCATAGAGTTTTCTTAGGCAAGGGATATTCAGAGGTGATTTTGCCAGTCTATTCCCCTGAAATATAACCTGGTATTCATTGGCAGTCTCCTATCCAAGTACTAACCAGGATTGACCCTGCTTAGCTTCCAAGATCAAATGAGTCCCCGTGCCTTTAGGGTACTTAGGCCATGAAATAAATTACTGTTATTAATATTCATAATACAGTAGAGTCTCGGTTATCTGACATTCGGTTATCCAACATTCCGGATTATCCGACTGTCGGATAACTTGGGGGCGTGGCTAGCCTTCCCTTCAAATGGAGCTCTCGGACTTCCTTTGGAGGAGAGCTCCCTTTGGAGAGAAGGGGGCCGAAGCCCTGCCGGCGCTAGCCTTCCCTGCAAAGGGAGCTCTCAGACTCCCTTTGGAGGAGAGCTCCCTTTGGAGAGAGGGCTGCTGAAGCCCCCACCAGAGCTAGCCTTCCCTCCAAAGGGAGCTGAGGGAAGCCAGGCCACTGAGGAAGGGACTCTGGCCTTGTCCCAGTCCCTTCCCCGGCGGCTTGCTTTCCCTCGACTGGAAGGGAGCTCCGCGTAGCTCCCTTCAAGCGGAGGGAAGCCAGGACTCCCTTGGGACTGAAGGAGTCCAAGCCACGCTGAGGTGAGGCTTAGACTCCTTCAGCCCCAAGGGAGCCACTGTCCCCAATGGCGGCCCGTGTGCCCGTGCATGTGCGCCATCATTGGATTATCCGACATTTTCGGTCATCCGACAATCAGTCGGCCCATTTATGTCAGATAATCGGGACTCTACTGTATTTAATTTGTATGAACGATGCTTTAACTGGAGCTTATCTTAACTTCTTCTGAGCAAAGACAACATTAAATTTTGGTGGCTGCCCTTAAGGAAGGACTTCTACAGTTATGATATGATGAAAAGCTTCAGTTTCAAACATAGGCTGTTTTTTTCTTGCAAACAAAAACCAGTCAAGATTATGGGTTTTTCCTTAGATCTTACAAGTTTTGAAGTGCTCAGGGTGAATGTTAAAAGTTGTTTTGAACATAAATTTCCTATGGAGAATGGTCATAAGAGCTTTTACAGGCAGGAGAAAATGTTTCATTGCTAGTTTTTCTATGCAGCTGCAGATTTTTATAATTGCAAGTATTCTAAAATGTGTTCTCAATTACCTTGTCCATATTTTAAAAGAATTAAATTTCCATCAAAGGGTTTTACATACTGTTTGATCTCACTGTGTCCAAAGATGCCTATCGGAATGAAGATAATTTTTGACTATGTGCATATTGTTCTCTTCTAAAATATAAGCTTCCTTTTGTCTGGACTGTGGTTTTTAAAAGAGGTTGGTTGGTCTTTTTCATGTAGTGACCTCTTGACATCTCCAATGGATGTCAGCAGGATCAACATCTGAAACTGCATAACTAGAGTGTGGTCTGTGTGGTTTCTCTGGAAGCTGTGTGTACCTTGATGTTCTCAGAGTTTTATAGCTCTGGAGTACAAGAGAAAATACTGGCTCAGCAGGTGGAATTGGGCTGGATGACTAAGCTTTCCTCCTCAGAAAGGTTTGTCTCCATTGTAAGCAGTTGTGGTCAATCTCAGTTGGGAGTAAGACTGATATTGGCAGCTAGGCTACCAAACAGGATTGCTACAACAATGGGTCCCAACCTTTTCTATGCCCCAAACCCCTAGGAAATAGAACTCAAAGATTTTCAGTCTACTTCCTTCAAATGCATCTGACGAAGTAGGCTTAGGTTTATGAAAGCTCTTGCTGCCAATTTCTTCCTTTCAGTTAGTCTCAAAGGTGCTACAAGATCTCTCTACATACCCTTAGGAAATGTTTGATTAATGCTCAAACTCCCTACAAAAATAATATCACATTTGAAGATGAAGAAGTGTAATTTTTAATTCTGGAACCACATATCGAATCACATGCAACACTGTGGGTGAACAAACTGAAGATTAAAAAAAAAAGCTTTAAAGCAATTTAGTGATGAGTTATGGACACTCAAGGGCATAAGCCACTCTTCACCACACCCCTTGAAATTCTATCTCACACCCCCTAGTAGTGCGGGTACCCCATGTTGGGAGCCCCTGAATTAGAGGTTAACAGGGTGCATATGAGGAGTATCTCCCTGTGATCTTGGAATGCTAAGATCTTCAGAGGAAGGCTTTCTTTCAGTCCCACCACCATCACAGGCTGGCTTGGTGAGAACATGAGAGAGAGAGCCTTCTTGGTGTCTGCTCCTACCCTCTGGAACACCTTTCCACAGGAGGCTAGGTTGGTCTCCTCCCTGCTTTCCTTTTGCTGGCAAGCAAATACCTTTCTGTTTAAGCAAGTTTTTAATATGTAACTGAGCCAGGGAAGCTTTATTATTATTATTATTATTGAAATAGATGCTTTATTTATTTTGTAACTTTTTATGTTTAAAAATAATTTTATATATTGTTTTAATTGCCACTATTTTAATTGTTTTTAAACTATTTAAAAAAGCTACCTCTACCTTGGGTCCCACTCTGGGAGAAAGGCAACATATAAATAAAATAAAGTAAATAAAAAAGAGATGAGCAGGGATTTCTCAGAAGATTTGAAAGTGAACCCCAGTAGAAATAATGTTTGAAAGCTCCAGCATTGATGTACAATACAAAGCTCATAAAGACAGTGAGTTCCACAAGCCATTCCTAGAACAGGGGCCAGGCCCTCCTGGGGTCCCAATTCTACCCTTTGGTGCTTACCAAATGGCCCTACAACCTTCCCCACTGCACCGTCATTTGGTGCTTCCCCAGCTTTTGTATTATGGGTCTTTTCCCATGCCAAAATGTTGAAATATTTCTCCTTAGTTAGTGGCAATAAGAGCTCCTAGCTCTGTGCTAGAGGGGCGGGATACAAATAAAATTTATTATTATTATTATTATTATTATTATTATTATTTGCAAGGTTCTGTATAACCCTCCAGTTCTCATCTCACTACAGGAATAATATAGGTTCTAAGTTCCATGTAAACTAGCTGCATTATCTCTACCTACTGACCCATAGCTTTTTGTCTTTGTTCTAGTACTGACATTGGCTTTATAATTAGGCCCTGTTAATGGAGAGCCATTCCAGGATCTTAGCCTCTATTTGAAGCTTACAGTTTTGGCTTGGCTCCGTGCTATATTTTGTAGAGATGGATATCATAATTAGAAATATAAAATGGTCAAAACCCATGTTTATTAACAGTTGAAAAAGCCTGGCAAGAAGAATCCTGGCTTGGCAAGAATCTTTGCAGTTCAGGACTTATTCTGTGCAAAATTTGCATGGGGTTGTTTTGAGTAGAAAACAGCATTTTTCTGTGAGGAAATAGCATTTTCTGCATGGAAAACAATATTTCTGTGCAGAAAATGCTCTGTGCTTTAGCATTTGGGGACTCTGCACATGTTTTGTGCAGGAAACACCATTTTTTACATAGGAAATACAGTAGCTTTTTTGTGAGGAAATTGGTATTTCTGTAAAGAAAATTGGTAAAATTAATCATTGCTTCCTTCAAAAAGAAAATTAGTAAAGAATTACATCCCTAATACTTGTACAGACTAGTCTCTGCTGCATTTGGGTGTGGGATCAGGCTTGGACCAAGCTTGAACTGGATACCATGCTACCAGATACTAGGACCTGATCTTACAAGAACACATAATATGTGCTCTGTTATTGAGCTATGAACCCTTCATAACTACATTTCATGGTTCAAGCAATATTTCTGAAAGCAAAAAGTGACAGTTTTGTGGGTATACCAGTGATGTCATAATTATCTCATAATTAGACATATTAAGATTTCATACATCATGTTTATTTCATATTTGATCTTGGCTGATACGAGACTTGTTTTATGTCATTGATTCCCCCTTCCTGTATACGTGCTATTTGAAAACTGGATGAGTTTTAATATCCAAACCTTTTAAATAAGCATCCCAGTGTATGCATATGTGTGTGCTTTCAAGTTGCCTGTCGGCCCCATGAATTTCCCAGGGTTTCCATAGGCAGCAAACACTCAGACATGGTTTTGCCACTTCCTTCCTCTGAACTTTAGCCTTTTACAGCAGGTATTTCTTTGTGGTCTCCTCTCCAAATACTAGCCAGGGCTGACCCTGCTTAGCTTCCAAGGTGAGATAGGACTGGTACCTTTAGGGTATTTAGGCACTGAACAGGAAACCTAGTACTCAGTGTTAGTCCCATATTTTGTGATGAAGTGACACATCTTTAACATGCCTGATGAAGAAGTTAGTAAAGTTTCAAAAGCTTGCATAATACATTTTACGCTTGGGAGTTGACCCAATAAAGGTATTGCTGCTTATGGATTTTGTTGTATTTTGCTGCATAACCAACATGGTTTTTTAAGACACCCAGTCGTGCCACAGCAGGTGAACCTTAAACAAGAGGGAACCCAATGACTGGGACTTAACCCTTTGATGTTTTCTACCTCCAGCAAAGGTAAAACTCTTTTGTTGGACTACAGTTGGCAAGATTTATCTATTCAGCACCTAAAAGTTTTTTTCCAAATGTAACAGTACAGAGACTTCTTGAGAAATTCATTGTTCTCTAAGAAATTATCTCTGCCTAAGTTAACTTTGCATAGGAGAAGGACAGCTGAAATCTCAAAGAAAGTTACTCAATGGAGTTGATATTTTATTACCTGTCTTTTATTGCTCTTTGTCCCTAGGCCTCACATGGCCAATAAAGGGAGTGGTCTCTGCCTTCACTGAAACCCCTGAGTATCATCTTAGCTGACATCAGAGTAGCATCTGAGATAGCATGTGGGCCTGTATGATTTTTATTGTCTTTGCCTGATGAAGAAACCAGTGAAGCTTCAAAAGATTGCATAATGGATTTTGTTTTGGAGTTTTCACAATAAAGGTATCACTGCTTGTAGATTTTGGATTTTGTTGTATTTTGCTTCATGGCCAACATGGCTATCCCTGAATATGTTTTGAGTATAATATTACGTGTAGGAAGTATTGTGTTCACAGGACAAGATAATGAGCAGTTAAAATTAAAGAGTATTGTATGTGCACATCAAAGGTCAAGCAAGATTACCAACTGGTAGGAGAGTCTAAAGATATGATTCTACCATTGGTCTCCAAACTACCTGAACATATTTAAATATGATGCTTGGCAAAGACATGCATTTCTTTCTAAGATGGCATAATCTATCTTTAAAATAAAGGCCTTGTCTTTGACAATTGTTTTCCAATAATTTTATGTGTGTTTCCCACTCGTCTTCTAAGATGAAGCTTGTGTAGAACACCAGTAGCACAATGCCTTTAACTCAGTTTTGTTAAGCAGTATAGTCTCCAGCAAGTGGAAGTGTAAAGGGAACAGGCATAGTTCAAAACTGAAGATAAATTTCCATTTTCCATCTCATAAGATGATATCATTGTCGGCACACTATCGGACACTAATAGTGCTGGAGAGGATGGGGTTCCAAGGAGCAGAAAATCTGTGAACACATTGCTTAATTCCAAGAATCTGATGTATTTTTTCCAGTGTTTAAAATCATCAGTGCTCTACTGAGTTCCCTTGTAAAGGGATAGCATGGAGACCATGGGAAGTCAGGCATAGTACCAAATAACTGCAAGATGTAATGGTCTGTTAATCATTTTAAAAAAAAATGCAGAGTTCCACTTAGCTGTTATGTATTTTGAAACTTGCTTTCAAAAACTTTTAAAAACAGGCCTTTATCCCAGTGATGAAGTGCAACATTTTAATTTTTATTTCAGGGAACGTACAATTCACCTTCCATCCAGACTTTCTTACCAGTTTTTTGGAGTCTGCATTGTATATTCAACCAGCCAGGTTTATATCCATTTTTGTCAAATTTGCATGGGTTTGTTTTTGTGCTATAAGCTCTTCATGCAAAGCATTTTCACATACTGCTCTGGTCCTTTCATATCTGCCAGTCTAACCCATGGCTTAGTATTAGTATACAGCCTTTGCTCAGAATCTCCAGCTGCTATGCCTAATGGATTCTGAAAATTGAAGTCTGAAAAAGTAACTTGTCCAAGCTCTGCAGTCACATAATTTTTACCCAAAAGTGCATCATAGGTTTATATTAGAAGCAGCCACTTACATAAATGGTTGCCCATAGGAACCATACCTTAACATTGCTGGACATTTAGAGTAAAAAATTCCTTTCTATCCAATGTGAGTCTGAAAGGTAGCTTTGCATCCTGTCTTAAAGACTCAGTTCTGGAAAGCATAATATATAAACACAAATCTAGAACTTAACAAATATTGCATATAAAGCTTGGGAAGTTGTTGGGGTTTTCTGAACCTCCCAAATATTGCTCTGCCCCTAGCCAGCAAGGCTACAGAGTTTTCCAAGTTCTAGTCAAATGACTGGTCCATTTACTAATTGATAGTAGGTCTCTTTGGTCTTGGTATGTATAGGCTTTTTCCAGTCATATACTCTGTTTTCCTTTCAGTGGTGGGGCCAGGTGCTGAATCCTTTGTGCATGCATTTGTGCATGGTTTTCTACTAATCTGTTACTCCTCCCTTCATCTGCTGAAGCAGCACCAGTTGTCAAGAACAAAAAAATGGGAGGAGGATGCTTGTGATTTTTACAGAAACATCTGGCTAGCCACTGGCTATAGCAAAGCAAAGATAATGCTGGGAGTGAAGGCCTTTTAATTTGCACCAGCTTCTTATGTTTTTCACCTTATAAAGTTGGCATAAAGGTCACTGACACAATGCACACAAATACCCTTTGAATGCTAAAAATACATTATAGAAATATTTATTATAACCGATCATATTCAAGACTATTCGGTGAGTCCATGGCTGAAATCAAATCAAATCCAAGTCCAGATCTAAGCCACTTTCTTTTCCATTGTGCTAGAGAGCTGTTCTTTTTAAATAGGTGTTATACTCATCAGCATAAGTTTTCGAATCTGTCTTGGGTCCAAGATGGAAAATTGAATGTTTCCTTCTCACCTTACAATGTAGCAGCTGAAATTAGTTGTAATTGGGTACTGGGGCACTCCTGTGTTTGACTGATGGGGCCTGCTTTTGGTCATGGAAAACTTCCCAAAGATTGAGTTATCTATCTTGATTTAGAACACTAAGCATGGTTCTGTATTCCAAGCAGGGATGATTGGGCTGTTTAACTGGGCAGTCTGTTCTGTTGCATGGCTTTTTGTTTTCTAATATCAGAAGTAATTTACTTTACTACTTGTGAAGGCTGCTGGATTAAAATGAGCTTCACTTCTTTTGGAGAGATTAGTGAAGCGAAGGTATGGAGAGAGAGAACTAAAACAAGCAGTTGTATTCTAGCTGTAACCTTTCAGGAGACTCTGTGCTCGAACAGACAGGCCAAGATAAAGCTGCTTCAGGTCATTTTGGAGGTACACTGTTTAAATGCTGCATGTGTCCTAAGAGACCAGAAGCCACACCAAAGCCATGCTCCAGTCCTAAGGACTTGAGCACAGCTTTGATGTAGCTTCTGGACTCTTAAGATCCATGTGTCATTTAAACAGCATACCTCCAAAGTGACCCGAAGCAGCTTTATTTTGGCCTGTCTGTTCGGACCCACAGTTATAACCACAATGAAAGTAGTGTGGGATTATAAATTGTTTGTTTTTGGGCAACATAGGTAGGAATTAAACCTTTTTTGTTCAGACTATTTCATCTGAAAAAATCTCAGCACCTTGAAAGAAACATAAAAATATGCTTCCTTGTTAATTACTGTATATTCTGGTGTATAAGACTACTTTTTAACCCAGGAAAATCTTCTCAAAAGTCAGGGGTCGTCTTATACGCCGGGTGTCATCTTATAGGGCAGGTGCTGAAACTTCCGAGCCGGAGTGGAGAATCTACAATTGCTGCATATGGTGGGGGGAGCTCAAAAATGGCTGTGGCCATATCCCCGCCGTATCTGGCGACCGTATGAAAGCAGCAAGGGTGGCATCATACAAGTACGGTAGAAGAAAATCAATTCACCAGGATTCGTGGAAAGAAGTGACTTAACACGGTCCTGATGACCAGGTGAGGAGGCGTCTCACCGGGGAGGTGTAAGTGAAGGGTGGAGCAAGCTGCAGGCATCCAGGATGCCAAGGGTATGGAAAAAAAGAGCCGTGTTTGCACTATCACTCTGATAGTCTTGGAGACAGGGAGGGCTGGGCAGGCAAGGAGAGCTGATCAATCCAAGCAGTCTTTGTATACAACAAGGTTTCCTGCTAAGTACCTGCATGTCATAAGCATTTAGGGTTGCCATAACTGAGGACCTCCAAACCGGGACAAATGTAGGGCAACATTTTCAAATGTAGGACACATTTTTATAAAAATGGAGTATGTGCAAAACATTGAGGATTTTTAAAAAATGTTAATATAAATGCATGTTTTTTAGGCATGATCAAAATGGAGGACATTTTGGCATTATTCCTAGACAGATGGCAGAAATGGACTTGCCCTCGGGTTCAACTGTACTTCTCAGAAGTGTGTACTTGGTCAAGGGACTGTGGTTTTTCTTCACTGCGCATGAGTTTATAAAAATCACAGCAAGTTACATTGGCCATGCCTCAGAGGCTTGTTGATATCAATATCACCACCACCACCACCACCATCATCATCACTATATTGTCCAAGAAAGGCAGACTTGTTAGCATTCAAAGTGCCATAAATACACAGAAAATGCACTTGCATATATTTAATAATAAAAAATAATGAAAAAATAAATAAAAAACAAGGCAGGGGTGTATATATTTAATAAAAATTAATGTAATAAAATAAAAAAACAAGCAATAATAAAATTAATTAAATAAAATAAAAACAAGCAATAATAAAAATTAATGAAATGAAATAAAAACAAGCAATAATAAAAATTAATAAAATAAAAAATAAAATAAGTATTTTATTTTTTAAAATATAATTTAAAAACTCCAAAAAACCAAGGCAGACCTAATGGCCACTAACTCAGCTTTCCTCCCCTCCTCCTCCTCCTCCTCCTCCTTCTCTGGCCCAATTCTGCCCTGGCCTTCAGGCACCCTTCCTCCAGCAACTTCTTCCTCCTCTCCCCCCTCCTCCTCCTTCTGATGGCTGACGCGCACGCGCACGGAGGGAAGCAGGGAAGGCATGCGCGCGCGGGGAGGAAAGCGGGGCAGGCGAGCGCACTGCCACTAGCCCTTGCTGAGGCCTGGGCGGCGCGCAAGCCCTCCCAGTGGGGGCGCGGTGGCAGCGGCGCTTCTGCCGCCCACCAAGGAAGAGGAGGAAGGCGGAGCCGGAGGAGGAGGAGGGTTGGCGCCGCACCACCTTTGCCTCCTCTACGCGGCCTGGGGGAGAGGGGGCAGAGGACGGTGGTGGCGCGGGCGCGTGGGGAGGCGCTGCCTCCAGCTTCGCCTCCTGCGCCCCAGGC
>NC_056522.1:238678666-238782031 GCF_019175285.1 Sceloporus undulatus
GCCAGCTGGCCAATGGCTGGCTGGCCAAAGCAAGGGACGAGCTCTTGTTTTGGAGCCCCGCACGTGCGCGCAAGCCCTCACACTGGAGGCGCGGTGGTGGCGGCGCTTCTGCCACCGAGGAGGAGGAGGAAGGCGGAGCTGGAGGAGGAGGTGGGTTGGCGCTGCCCACCGCGAAGATGACGAGGAGGAGGTGGGTTGGCGCTGCAGCAGCCGGTTTGGGCCCCCGAACTGGGAACAAGGCACGGGTGGGGGCCCAAACCGGACTGGGACTGGGAGGGGCCCCCCGAAACCGTGATTGGCATGGGAGCCGCCGGGTTATGGCAACCCTATAAGCATTTGAATTAAAATTACCATATTGAAATTAAATCTGATGTTTTTAAAATTTTTATTTGGAGTGCGTTTGAAGAGGGGTAGTCTTATACGGCGGGTATATCCCAAATTCTATATTTTAACTGGAAAAGTCAGGGGTCATCTTATACACCCAGTCATCTTATACGCTGGAAAATACGGTAATGTCCTCTATAGATATGTGTACAAACTTGTACAGGTCTGAAAGGTAAAACGGAGTTTGGAAGATATCTTCATAAGGATCCTGTTTGATCCTTACTGAAGATGAAACTGGAATGTGGGAAATCCCCCATGGCAGCCATGAGAAAGGAAGGCCTAGGGGGAAAGATTTAGATATAATCTGCACTGCAAAATTAATATGGTTTGACACCACTTTAAGTGCCATGGCTCAATGCTATGGAATTCTGGGATCTGTAGTTTTGTGAGATGTTTAGCCTTCTCTAAAGGCTAAATATGGCTCAGGTGCCACAACAGACTACAAATCCCAGGAGACCATAGGTTGGAGCCATGGAAGTTAAAGTAGTGTCAAACTGCATTGTTTTTGCAGTGCAGGTTAGACTTTAGTGCAGGCCTCTACTTTGGTAAAAGTTAAGACTCAGTTAACCAGAACAAAATGTCCTGACAAAAATCGTTACCAACACTCTGGCACAAAGTGAATTCACTAAGATTTAAGCAATCTTGGATGAGAGGGATGAGGATTAGAATTGAGAACCAACTAAAAAGAAAAGAAAGTCAGCTGGCACTGAAGCCCAGGATTTGTTTTACATGTTTTTTAAACCAAGGCAAAACAAAAGAGAGATCTACATTTGGTAAAGGTTCCTTAAACTCTGGACAAAAGGATCGATGTCCCTTTGAGAGTGAACAGTAGACTCAACAGAGTGTCAAGACAGTCTTGCTGTGGTACTAAAGCTGCTATAGAGAAGAATCTTTTTCAGCTGCAGAACATTATGGTGAGATTCTAGATGAATGGTCCTCAGTAGTGGCAAATTAAAGTTATACTGCAGAACTCCTTTTTGTATGTGTGTTAGCTGATAATAATTGCCAATGAAGCTCTTGCTTGTGGGATTCAGTTTCCCAGGCTCCTTTGACTATCCCAGCCTTCTTTCACTGCTAGCAGCTTTACTTCCTTAGTATTCTGTCACAAATAAATAAAGACATTTAGCCTAAATCATCTGACATGGGTTCTGTGTGGAGCAAAGGTATCATTAGCATTTCTTTCAAGGCTGAACCTATGCCAATATCTCCCCATTGGGAATGCTTGTATAGCTCCTGTGCCACGTTTTCCATGTCTATCTAAGTTGCAGTAAGAGAGGACCTCACTGCTTTGTGCTTCACATTCCTGTCTGCAAAATCTGTGTGACAGAGCTCTGGCTCTGCTTTTTAAGCAGGGCCAGGATGCAAAACAGCACTGAAGGGGAAAATGGATGATCCCAAAGAGGCCCATTAATGGGAACATAGTCTACTGGACTAGGACTCAGCACCAGTAAATCTTGCTCACTTTTTAAATGTTCTGCTGAGACACAATCCTTTTATAAAATTTAGATGTGCTGCTACAATCTGTATTTGAAGATGTCTGTTTTTATTATAGTGAATAACACTTTAACCTATAAAATACTTTCAAAATGTTAGTGAGCAATCTCAGTTTAGTTGCATTAAAAACACCTTTTTGAGTGCTTGGCATTCTTGGCAAACATGTGGCAAAAATTATGCTCTCTTCTGTTTCTAGGGAACTTGTTCTTTTTATTTAGTGCATAGTTTAAAAATGACCTGTGTCGACTGTAGAGGAAGAGGTAAGTTGAACAATATGCAAGTAGATTCTTTATGTATGCAAGGTTAACAGATGTGTTTCTCCTGGAGATATTTGGAGGATTTCTTGGCTTGTCTCATTTGATCTGTGCTATTAAAAGCAGTTTGTCTGGTGAATGACATGTTCCATATGAAGAAGTATATCATGCAGAGAGCTCTGTTGGCATTCTTTTTGGTTTTTGATCCTTCATGTATGTGTTGTTTGATTTGTTGGGGGGTTGTGTATCATAAAAAAGATCCATCAGGACAATTCCTTTTGAAGAAGGAGAATTCTTGTGCAGCACAAACTAACAACAACAGCTATCATTTAATTTGCCCAGTCACAAAAGTACTGTACTCTAAGCGAATTATAAAAAGAAAAGCAGAGCTTAGAAAAAAAACACTTTTTTGAACTGTGACTACCTGGATATCTCCAGCCAGCATGGCCAAAACCAAATTATGTGTATCTGTGGGGGATACATTCCTGTACTTTCTATGAAAATGCAAAACTGTGGATAATGGCAGACCCTATTGAAATTAAAGATTTCCAAAGGAAATTGACCATAGAATGGTGCTGGAAGACCTAGAGATTCCTAGAGCAATCTCTCTAGGTATTTTTAAGTCTGCCAGCATGACTTTGTGGTCAACCTCCACCAGAAGCCTACCATAGAACAGCATTGCAGAACTTAGAAAATGCTTTGAAGGGAGGGGTTTAGCATGGCACTGTGTCAGCTGGAATGATCCTCTCTCATAGCCGCTTGCCTCAACTCTATTAAGGGTAACAACTAGAGAATCTCTACAAGACGCTCTGACAGATTTAATTTTGAAGTGCATAACTGTACGGAAAACTCATCTGCCTATATTCCTACATGGCTAACTGGGCCTTTGTCCTTCTGACAGGAAGTTCCCTTTAATTTATTCTGATAATTTTGTTATCAACCAGGTATGACTTAAGCTTTATTTTGTGTCATCCTCCTGACTGGCCTCCATGGTTGCTACAGTGGACCCTTGTTATACGCTGGGGTTTGGTTCCAAGATCCCCCGTGTATAACAAAATCTGTGTATGCTCAAGTCCCATTAAATATCATGACATAGCAAAAGGGTGTCCTTATAAAAAATGGAAAATCGAGGTTTGGTATTTGAAATTTATACTTTTTTTAACATTTTCAAACGGTGCATGCTTGAATCCATGTATAAAAATGCCATGTATAAGAAGGGCTGACTGTACAGTGTGCCCACGTTATACGCGGCTTTGAGCATATGCACAAAGCCACGTGGGGGCGCAAGGGGCTGCAACCATGTGCTGCTGCGCCGCTGCATCGGCACATGCATGAGCCCCATTCACTTGAATGGGGCTTGAGCATGCATGGTATTTGGCTAACGCGGGGGGGGGTGTCCGGAACGGATCCCCCACGTAAGCCAAGGGCATACTGTACTGGTTGGCTTTGCCCTCTCTCCATCCACATGTGTAAAGCGGAGTTGCATTTTTGGACTACAACTCCTTGAATCCTCCTAGGCAATGTGGGCACTGGCCATGCTGGCTGGAGGATTCTGAGCAATATAACTCACAAAGGTTCTTAGCTCTAAAGAAATTAGTGTTGCTTCTGTTCACATGATTTGGAAACGTAAGTACACATGATTCTAAATAATGTGTGTGGGGGAAGCATTTATGAATGATCCTTCCTGCAGAACTAATCCACTGCATTCTGTGTAGTATCCCAAGAATCAGGTCAAAGTCAGAATGTAGAGTCCTTTGTCTGCTGCATGATTATGAGACTCTGAAGGATAATACCCAAATATGTTCTAGTGCTATCAGATGCAGAGATGGCTCAGAGTTTAGTGTGTAGATAGCCTCCTCTAAGTATGGCATGCAAATATTAAAAATCAGCATGAACAAAACACATTTATTTCTTTGATTTGATTTCCATCACATCTTTCTTCCAAGAATCGGAAGTTTCACAGAATTACTTAACACTGACATTTAAAATAAAAAATTATTCAGAAAGAAGGACAACGTAAAAGAAAGAAAGGAATATGTCTTGGAAGATATCAGCATTTGCCAAATGGTTCCTACGTGATTCAGCAGATCAAATGAGGGATACTTTTGTAGCTAAGTAAGATGACATGGGTTCTCAAAAGCACAAAAGATCTTTCCGACACAAGAGCAATTAAAGACTGAAAATCACACCATCTCTCTCTTACTGTAAGAAGAATGAAAATTACAGCAAGAAAAGACCGAGAATGACTGTATTCCCTTCCCAAATACCCATGATCCCCCATACATATCCTAAACTATCAAAGGTCTAGAAGAATGCCTTGTCCCCATAAACAGCTCTTCTGCTATGATTTATATAATAAAACAGATCACATGGAGGGGTGGATGGATTTGGCTCCTAGTTTGGAATCAAAGAAGAAAGAGTTAGCAACAACTTGATTCAGTGGAAGGGAAATATCTTCCAAAAAGTGTCTTATTTCCCCAGATGTGGAAAGTATTATTATGACTGGTGCCTCATAGTAGAATCTCACAACAACACCGAGTAACTAATCCCTGTTAAAATTCTGATCCAAAGGCTACTTAAGGCCAATAGAGTGTGTTCCCACTAGCTTTGCCTTCAATGAGCTGTAATTTTGGCAAGCTAGAAAGGTGGCTGTGTCTAATGGCATCAATATTAAGCAATACCTACTGGCTCATAAACATGCTTATATCTTGGAGAAAAGTCTTATACATTTGTGGCTTGTGCTGGCTTAGAAACTGAACTCTTCTGAGATGAGTGCCATACCTTTGCCTCTTGAATTACCCACTGTACTCCCTGGCATTTCTATGTGATACCACTCCCTGGTGCTTTCACTTTATATCGCATTGGATATCAGGAGATTTTACTACGGATTCATTTGCCACTGTTGTATGATGGCAAAATGCACCACAAGATATTAAAGTAGGAAAGAAACAGTTATGGTATCAAGAAAAAATAAAATTGTCTGTGATACACAATGAGAAGTGATCAGCTGTTGCTTTCATCTAGCCATACCGGCTGGGGATTCTGGGAGTTACCATTGAAATAAGTTGCTGTCCCAAGCTCTGGCCTCTTCCACACCACCCAGAGCTAGCCCGTTGGAAAGCAATTGCATGAAAAACCAATTGTCATTGATAACTCTACATTCTCATCTGTCTTCTTGTTTCAGGTTTGTTGACCAGTAACTAAAATTAACCAATTTGAACAGGTTTGTCAAGCATGTATAGTAGCTATTATTGAAGATCTTTTAAACATCTTATTGCTGTACCTCTTCTGTCATGAATTCCTGTTTTCTCACAACTACAAGACCTATAATAGATTTTTCATATTTTTACAATCACTGATCAAAATGATTAATGGTTATTTTTCACAATCAATGGATTAAGTAATCCTGGAGAAAAATAATGCACTTTGTTGATCTAAAAGTTGCATTTCTTAGAAAACATAACAAGATAGTTCCTCAGTAGCCATAAAAAATATACAATGTTGAACACATGTCCTGAAGTATTAACTTACAGTGTACAGTATATGTAGGGTTGCCATTTCACGGTGGTGGGCGTGACTTTCCCGCCCCCTGGGGGGCATGCCCGGTCCCGCCCCACCCCCGCCCCCATTCCCGGGTGGCTGCCCGACTCTGGGCTCCCAGGGCTGCTGCCTACCTTCCATAGAGTGCTGTGCAGTGCAGCATGTTTGGAGTAGCAGCAGGACGACTGAAACTAGCAGGGGCGGGGTCTGCTGCTCTGCCTTGCCCCTATTGGCCAGCCCTCTGCTTCCTTATTTGGCATGCTCCAACCTCCAAGCAGGGAAGGCTTTGCACTCAGGCAAGCTTCTTTTAGTTCTTCCCCTCTTTCTCTTTCCCCTCCTTCTCTTCTTCTTGTTATTCCGTTTTTTTTCTTCTCCTCCTCTTCCCCTCCTCTTCCTCCTCTCCCTTTTCTTCCTTTCTTCCCCCTCCTCATCTTCTTTTTCTCTTTCTTCCTCTCTCTAAGCCCCCTCCTCTTCTTCTCAGGGGTCCAGGGTTTCTCAAGGCTTTGCCCCCATTAGAAAAGAAAAAAGATATTGTCCCATAAATCCCCCTCCAAGTTGAGAACATACCTGGGAAAAAGGGGGTGAGGGGTTTGGGGGGGTTGGAGGGGGCAAGGAAAAGGAGGAAGGGGGGAATGGCTAATAAGGCTTGGGAGTGGGATGCTTTGATCTGGATTCCTGCATGGCAGGGGGTTTGTACTGATTGCCCATTGTGGTCTCTTCCAACTCTGATTCTATGTAGTTTGCAATGGCACAAGGGGCTGCCTGTGATCTTGCAAATGGAAATGTAGTTTGCAATGGCACAAGGGGCTGCCTGTGATCTTGCAAATGGAAATGTAGTTTGCAATGGCACAAGGGGCTGCCTGCTTGGGAGTGGGAAATGTTCTTGTAGAATGGGGGGGGGTGTTTGGCCAGAAAGAGAAGTACATTTCAGCCTTCTGTCTAGGAATAATGCCAAAATGTCCTCCATTTTGAACATGCCTAACAAACATGCATTTATATTAACATTTAAAAAAAATTATCAATTTTTTCATGTGTCCTCCATTTTCTATAAAAATGTGTCCTACATTTGAAAATGTGGCCCTACATTTGTCCTACATTTGTCCCGGTTTGGAGGTCCTGCCTTATGGCAACCCTAAGTATATGAAACTGAAGGAACTGATTTGAAGCCAAATGTGCCATATCTCTGTTAAAACTGGGCACCATAATTCAAGGAGGAGGCTGATAAATAGGGGAAAGATTCAGTGGGGAAGAGGAAGAATGATGAAAACCCTGAAGGGCAGTTTGGGAGGAAGGAAGCATAATTGAGTTTGTTTAGTCTAGTGACAAAAGTATTTAGATGATATGCTGACAGTTATGTACATTTAAGAATAAGAGGGAAGCCATTGTTTACACTTCCATGTGGAAAGGGCAGCAAATAGGGGCTTAAATCACAGAAGGACAGGCTGACAGTAAATATGAAATATTTCCCATTCACAAGAGCATTTTAGCCATATAATGAGTTCTCTATGACGTTTTCCTTCAAAACAACAAGGAAGAGTCCAAAGCTGTGTAGCAGGAATGTTCCCCAGTAGGCTGTTTTTGTTAACTGCCATCAAGTAGACTTCAAGTTATGACAGCTGCAGGAATGAGAGACCTCCAAGTCACCTTGTCTTCAACAGCCCAGCCCTGCTCAGGTCTTGCAGACCCAGGGCTGTAATTGCCTTGATTGAGTCTTTCCGCCTATAATGCACTCTTCATTTTTTCTTACTGCCTTTCATTGCCAAGCATTATTGTCTTTTCTAGAGAGACATGTCTTCTCATGGTATTGGCAAAGTATGGCAGTCCCAGTTTAGTCATTTTGGCTTTTAGGGAAACTTCAGGCTTGATTTGCTCTATGACCCATTGATTTGGGAGTGGGGGTTAGCAGCTCATGGTATCCATAAAACTCTTCCTCAGCACCAAATTTCAAATGAGCCGAGTTTCTTCCTATCAGCTTTCTTCACATAGAAATGGGAAATACGATGACCTGGACAATCCTAACTGTAGTATTCAGTGCTATATCTTGACACTTCAGGACTTTCTCTAGTTCATTCACAGCTGCCCTTCCAAGTCCTAGTCTTCTTTTCATTTCTTGACTTCATTCTTCATTCTGATTAACGACTGAGCCAAAAGATGGAAAATCTTGAACTGTTCTTTAGTCCTGATCTTTGAAAGGAATTTTCCTGTCTGAAACAAAAGAACTGAGATTCCCCAAGTATATATTTGCTATGTCCCAAATAAGTTTTCTTGTGCATTATTTATGAGATGTTACAAAGAAGGTAATACACTGTGGAAGCTTGTGTCGAGGGATTACAGTTATGCTTACAATGTCTCAAGTAGCCTTTTGATATACAGGTTTGTGTTAGGCAGGGATTTGAATGTATAGGGTGCTGTTTTTTCTTTTTCTTTCTGCTTCCTGATTGTATGGTGCGTTCTTCCATCAGTAGTATGGCAGATTCTCCTGTCCCTTCATTTAAAATTGTTTTAAATGCTAAATTCAGTTCTGCTGGAGTTTGTACAAATGATGCCATTAAAGAAAGCTAGTGTTGGGATGCATGACCAGAATATCATGCTGGCTGCAGCACTCCAAGACTTGGAATCAAAAAAACTTGGTGCAGAACAAGACAGAAGAGATGGGGTTTGGTTTTCTGAATATTTTAATATAAATATTGATAGACACAGGGGAGCTCCCCAAATGAATACAGCATAAGCCTGAAAGATATAGAAATAATTTTATTTTTAAGAAATTATTTTGCCCCTTGCCCTGAATTCTCCTGAATTAAAATATCACAGCATCTTTGGGACCTTAAACAAAGGAGCCTATGCACTTTTTGATATTAAGAAAACAACATGTTGTGATCCTCCCAGAAAAAATGTGGTTTACTACATTGGACTTGGAGACAAGAAAGCTCTGGCAGAATTCATGGGATCTGCAACTCTTCCTCACAACATAGAGTACAATATATCCACATTGCAGAATTAAAGCAGTTTGACACCACTCTAACTGCCATGACTCTATTCTACAGAATCCTGGGATTTGTAGTTTGGTGAGGTGTTCATCCTGGTCTTTCAGAACTCACCAAACTCCAAATCCCAGGATTCTGTAGTTTATGGCATGTCATAAGCATAGACCCATTTAAGGGCTGCACCAGAGTCCTCAGTCAGTGGGAAATGAAAATCCCAGGCAGCATTCCCAGTCTCCCTGAGCTTTCTATTCTCCTCTAGTTAGACTCCTCCTCATCCTACTGTTCCACTATACAAGATCTGTTTCTTTGCCCCAGTCTCCTTGAGACTGTCAGGTCTCTTGGATTATGTCCCTGTTGTCAAGACAACCAGGCCTCAAGACTCAAATGGAGCTTCTTCAGACCAGAGAAAAGAAAAGCAGTCACTATTTCTGCACATAGTCTGGAGAGACAGTAGGGCACTACACAGACTTGATTGTTTCCTGTTTTTCCCTGTGCAACATTTGTACAGTACTTTATTACTTCTTGTTTCCTCCCTTACCTCCTTATCACACCCATCCCATGTGACTCACCCTGGTGTCTTGTAAATAATTTTGGAATAATTGCAAATACAAGTTTAAATGCATAAAAAAGCATGCAAAAAGATTGTGTTTAATGATGTTCGACAAGCATAACGTTTTCTAATGGTTGGTATTGGGTCTCCTGAAATGTGATTTGTGAGTGAAATATTGTATGTATTCTGAAATTAAAGGGGTTGGCATAAGTCAATAGATGACGTGAAGGCACATACACATACTGTGCTCAGTATGGTCTCTACATTTAAACTGCTTCTGTGATCTCAAGTGCTCGGACCTCATTTTCTGAGGAATGAGCAAAACCACAGACTGATAACTTCATAAAAAATTAAATTCCATCAGCATCAAGGACTTGAAATGAAACTCTGTTCAGCAGCTGTCCAGAGATTCTGCAAATCTGCATATTGTTTGCATTCCAGATTTTTTCTGTCTGCAGTTTTATCATGTATCTTTACCCCTAACTTTATCAGAACAAAGCTCATCTTATGTGTTGTCTGTCATGTCCAAAATTCAAAAGAACACAAGAGGTCCTGTTGATGTTGTTTCTGAACAATCTGCCTTCCTCTATCTAACTTATGGCTTTACTGAAAACATCTGGATGTAGCTTTTATTGTTTGAAGCCAGTGAGAATTCCTGAGTTCACAAAATGTTGACCCTTTGCTGGAAAAAATGTGTTGCACCCACATAATCCAAGATATAAAGCAGATTCAAAAGTTTTGGGGACCAGTTGTGTGACTTGTCCAAAGTTTTAAAAAAATTATTCAGTGCATGAAGTATAGAAAGGTAGAGAGATGGAGCCAATCAAAGTACTTGTCTTAGAAAAGTAGCAATACCAATAACACGTATAGTCTGCCCTCCCCATACGCGGAGGATCCATTCTGCCACCTCCCCCGTATATAGGGAGAAGAGCGTATGCTCAAGTCCCATAGAAAATAATAGGGTGTGTGTTCATGGCAGCAGTTAATGTAATCTAATTGCCCCCCAACAAGCTGGGTACTCATTTTAGTGACCTATGGAAGGATGCCAGGCTGAGTTGACCCTGAGCCCCTGGCTGGCATTGAACTCACAAACGTATGTAACTAAAGTATACTGCTACTAAGCAATACATCCATGAATGCTGACAACATGTCAATGCAGATAATCTTTGCTTAATATAGATTCAAGTTGTGTCACATGCATAGAATAGGATTTAAGGTTAGAACAGGTGCCTTAGTATCCTCCAAATACTTTGAATTATAACTTAATCTCTGACTATTGGCTATACTGGCTGGGTTTTATGGGAACTGTGTTCCAAAATATCTGGAGGATACCAGGTTTCCCACCTGAGAACATGTCTGCTCAAATGCATGCTTAAATCTGGGAGTAGGCTCCATTATTCTCAGTGTGGGACTTAGATCTGAATAAACTTGCATAGGCTTGTGCTGTAAGTTTGCACAGAATCATAGAATCTTAGCAGTGGGCAAGACCACAAGGGCCATCTAGTTCAAAGCCCTGCCATGCAGGAATATATAACTAACCCATCCAGCACTATTTAAAGACCTCTAAAGATGGAGAGTCTACCACCCTCGGAGTAAACTTTTAATAATTTCCAGCAATGTTGTTTCCTCCATCCCATCCCCCCTTCCTTTTTTTTTGGCTAAGTTCTGAGCATGAAGATGATTTCTAGTGAACATGAAATCTTGCCCACTGCATGGTGACTTTTGTCCTAAAAATGTTGTTGTACTTTGTTATTTATATTACCTAGTCGGACAATGTGGAATTTAAAAGTTGTTTACACATTCAACTCTTAGGACTGAGGTGTAGGACAGGAAAAAAAATCCATCTTTCCATTGCTTGATATTCTCTCATTTGTGCTTTAGAAGGATCATTTTCTGACAGGGTGATCTGCTGTATAAAGATCATGGAAAGATTATGTAAATTTTAGAGAGGATGTTTAGGTAAGGCCAGACAGTTCTAGCATTCTTATCTGCCAGTCCCAGTTTGAAAAGCTTCTCCTATGTTGTTTGGGTGCAGAGTACAGCTTCTAAGGAATTATTCTTTGCTATGGTTATTGTATTTTGAGCTCTGTGATATTATTTTAGAAGAATTGTGAAACAGAAGTCCAGGAGGAAGCACATACTTTAATTAATCAGTGGACTCTGAATAATGGAGGTAACCGTTGACAGCAGAATCTACTGATCTTACATTTTTCCTGCTTTACATAGGATTTATGGCTTGTTTAAACAGAACTGGCAGTTTATAAAGAAAACTGAGCTTGTCTTCAGGCTTGTTCCCAACCATCTTGCAGTCCTTCAGTCAACTATTTTTTTTTTAAAAAAATGTTTTTCAATATTGCATAAAAGCAATCGCCTATGTCATCAGGGCTGCTATGTTGGCGATCAACGTGCTATGGGGAAGGGAATAGTGAAGAGATAGCAAAGAGAAAAGTGGCCACAAGAGAAGGAGGGGAGGCATTCTTTTGAAATATTTTTTAAAAGTTGCTTCATATTACCTATGCTCGCTCTTTGATTGCTGTCCTGCAGTATCTTTTGCTGTGTTGTCTATACATATTCATCCTATTACCAGACTAGGGTTGCCATAACCCGGATGCAACCGGGTTTTTCCCGGTTTTGGCGGCACCTGATCAGTCCTGGCACGGGTGCTGTCAAAAACTGGGAAAAGCCTGGTTGCAGCGGGGTTGCTAGGCAACCCTCGGGGCCTCGCTGCCCTCCTCCTCCACCATGCATGACCGCGCGGAGGAAGAGGAGGGCAGTGAGGCTTGGGGCGTAGGAGGCAGCAGGGAGGCGGCACCTCTTGGGCGCAGCTGCGCCAACCTCCCTGCCTCCGTGCAGCCTCCTCGCCTCCTTCCTGGTCCCTGCGGGGGCCAGGAACGAGGCGAAGCCCCGATCCTGGCCTCCGATCGCGGCGAGGCCCGGGGCCCAGGTGGGGAGGGAAAGCCTCCTTAAGTGGAGGCTTTCCCTCGCTGCTTGGCCTCCGCTCCCCACCGCAGTCGCGAGGGAAATGTAGTGTCCTACATTTGAAAATTTTGTCCTACATTTTCCCGGTTTAGAGGTCCGGCAGTATGGCAACCCTATACCAGACTGAGTATGTATCTCCCTGCCTGATGATGATGATGCATAATGATGATGATGATTAATGCTGTTGTGAAAAATCTAAACAACCAGGATTTTCTGGTCTATCAGAGATGTTGTGAAATCAAGGTATTCACGTAGGGTGCTTTTCTATTACTGTTTACTGTCTGACAACCATACTTAATATCCGCAGAATCTCTTGTGTTTTTTAAAACACAAGGATGGTCAACTGAGGCTCATCCGATGGTTTTGGCCTGCAGTTTTGGCCAGTCCAGGAAAGCATGGCCAATGTGAAGGATTATAGGAGTGGCAGTCCAGAAACCTCTGGAAGTCCACAAGTTGCCCACTTGTGATCTGGAGTTTTAGTTTGTTTTGCATCATTGGAGTTCACAACCAGAGTTCAGACACATCTAAGAACATATATCCCTGTCTAAGGCTATAAACAGAGTATGTGATGAGAACTTAACTAGGTGTCAAAGGTAGCTCTTGATTTCCATATCTATGAAATGGAGTTTTGAATGTTTTCTTATTGCCTCCTTTCAACTGGCCTTCAAAGGCTTAAACTATTATTGTGTCTGGCACTTTAAGGCGCTGGGATGGATGGAAGGTGCTGTTTAAGAGCTTAGTAGTTCTATTATTAAAGCAGTTTATGGAGCTTGCAGTCCTCAGCTGCACGGTCTGAAATCAGGGCTACACTCATTGGTAAATGTCAGCTTTTGAGGACTTATTTCTTTCAGGGCTTGCTATCTCCTGTGCTAACTTGTCTTGAATCTATGTCCCTTACAAGGGCTGCTGGCAATGAAGAAAGCTCTCCTTAGCATTAGATGTGGGAATCCCCAAGTTTCTACAAAAAGCATCACCCTTTCTTATATACAGTTGAGATATCACAATGTCTTGACAACGACATACTTTACAAGATGAACTGGGTAATGGCACATGGAGGTGAGTAAATGAAAATGTAATGTGTGGGTTACAGGATTATATTATTTCAAGCAAATGATAATATTAATTATTATTTCAAGCAAAAAAGCAAGAGGAAAAGCAGGGTGTTCTCTAATCCCAAGGTTCTTGTTCACTGACATCAGTGGCAAAATTGATATGGGTGAATCTGGATCACATTCTAGATGCAGATTTAGAATAAGATTTGTTTTTAAAAGGATGTTCCTTTTGGTTTGAAGGTTGTGCTTTTCTGTGCACTTACGAAGCAGTGGAAAACTGAACTAGAATATAATATGTATTGTCTTAGAGGGCATACCATGTGCTAATTCGGTTTTGTCTACAGATAACTCCCCTGTACCAGTGCCTTAGGAGGTGATGTGTTCTCAGTATGCGTTTTCTGCTTCAGAGCACTAGACATGAAGATAACAGAACTGAAGGTTTAGATATGGATCATCTGCCTTTGGCTAAAGAAGTGATGTCTCTCCAGCTGTTGTCAAACTGTAGTTTCATCATACCTAGCCATTGTTAGTAGTGGTGAAAGAGAAGTTGGTGGAATTCATTTTTAACACCAGTAGCGATGAATGGACATGGAAGACAACAGCAGTTCCCTATCCACAGTTTTCTCTCCATACAATCAATCTACATCCAGTTGTTTTTGAACCGTAAATCCCAGCAGCCCTAGCCAGTGTAGCTAATATTGAGAAATGGAAGGAGTTGTAACTCAATTCAATGTAATTCAAGAAGTTATAATTCATTAAATGACCAAACAGTTACTATCTCAGAGTACACACACACACACACACACACACACACACACACATAAAATGAGGATTTCTCAGCTTGCAGAGAGGTCTGTAGAGAGATAAAAAGCAAAAGCATCACTGTTAGTACTGTCTGTCTGCATTCCCCATTGCTACTTCATGTGTACATATTGTGAAATCATTTGCCCTTCACATGAGGCCCCTCTTGTTTGTCACACGCACTGGAGAGTTATGTAGCTCATTTAGTTAGTCTAATGTAGAATCACTGAATTATTTTGCATCTAAAGAACTCTGGGTTCTGGTCCCTTTGATCTACTAAGATCTTTTGTTTAGTCATTTTTAAAATTCAAAGATATAGCTGCGTTAGTATGGAAATCAGTATGCAAAGGGTTCTTCTTGCAGCACCTTTGAGACTAACTGAAAAAAAGAATCTGGAAGCATGAACTTTATAGACTTGAGCCTACTGAGCCTACTTCCTCAGATATAGGTTTTTAAAATGTAAGTGTAAGAGCATTTCCAGATGTAGGATTTCACTTGTAATCCTACATCCTTTACACGTGACTAACAGAAAGTTCTACAAGCTTGCTAAATATGAAGTAAATCAGCAAAATAGACTTTGCCTGCTGTCATAATCATTTCCTCTTTCTAAAAAATCCTGTGTTTTCTGTGAAGGGAGAGAAACTGCAAATTTCAAAACAGAATTCTCAGAACTGTACTGGACCATAATTCTGAAAAGTCTTTGGGAGGTGCTATGATAGCTTGAGTATAAAATGCAGGTAAACATAGGTATATCCAGCCAGATCAGTTGTGCTGTTTGCTTCTAGCTCAGATAAACTGCACTATCACCTGCTAATTATGATTCTAAATTGTAATAAAAACAGGTAACACCTCTGAAAGATACTATTTTATTACCTACTTAGTTTCCAACTACTCTTGCTGAAGAAGTTTAACAGGCCAGTTCTCTCCATCATGGTGTTGTGATTTGAGTATTGGACTATGACTATGGAGAATCAGGTTTGAATCCCTTCTTGGCCATGAAGCTTACTGGGTGACCCTGGGCAAGTCATACTCTCTCAGCCTCAGAGAAGGGCAATGGCAAACTCCCTCCAAAGAAACTTGCCAAGAAGACCTAGTGATAGAGTTGCCGTAAGTTGGAAATTACTTGAAGGCTCATAACAACAGCAAAACTCTTTAGAACTTACTTCTAAGTAAAAATGATTAGAACTTGCTCCTAGAAAACTCTTGTCTGAGAATAAACCACATTGAAATCAGCTTTATATCTGAATAAACATCCCTAGGATATCTATCTCAGTTTGGAACCCTGAACTTCAATTACACATTCTGTAACATGGGTATTGTCACAGTCTACCATTTGGTAATGTTTAAACCAGGAAGCAGATAATCAGAGTGAGGAGAGGCAATATCTTCTTTTCCACACCATTACAAAATGAAACTTAATTTTATAGAGAGGCAATTAAAAGCTTACTTAGCAAGTGGCAGTTATCCTATAAGGCTTTAGAGAAGAGAGAAGCAAGGTCGTTCCACTTTCTTTGCTGGGAGACATAACTCCTCTTGAAATTTCCTTAACTGACAGAAGTTCCAGCAGAGTAACTGAACTTTCCCCAGTATTTAATACGTGTATTTCAGTTACATTCTGGTTATTAGAAGAACTGTTAGATGAATTTGTTCTTTCCTTCTTTTCTTCTCCCTCCCTATTCCTTGTTCCTTGTGTTTCACATCTGAGCTTTAGATTGAAGGTTAAGTGTGGTGGCCACATTGCTATGGGAGAGGGAAATGCAATGGGGTTCTAATTGCCTCCAAACTCCACCATTTCATATAGGGTGTATAATCTTGGCAGCAGGTCCCCTTGGTTGAAAATAGTGGGGGTGAATCCCAGATGGGTCTATTTGATCCTGGATCAAATTATTCTAGTTTGTATTGTATAGAGTGGCCTGCATGCACAAAGTGTGTGGGTTCCATATCGAGAGAAAGGCATGATATAAATTAAATTTTGAGTGGGTCAGTGGGTAATCTCTCCCAGTCTGCCCACCTGGGTTCTCTGGGCAGGAGCAGGCAAGAAGACCGTGGGGCAGGGAAATCTAATTGTAGTCATATATTATTTTTGCATATTCCACACCTGTGTTGTCCCACAGCCTACCAGGTTTAAGTGTGTATATCTGAAGGCTAGTGCTCAAGACAAAATAGGGATTCTGTTGGTCTGACTACTCAACTGGCAATAGTCTTTCTTTTTATATTAGTTGAACTGGTCTCCAAGATGGTCCTGGTGCCCCCTTGATTTGTTATGCTGAGAGATTTCAGTACTGATGCTGAGATTGCCTTGTCTGGAATGACTGAGAACTTTGTGTCCTCCATGACAATGGTGAATCTGCTATAAGTGCTATCTGGCTGCATTCATATTGCAGGACACACTCCAGGCCTGTTCTTCTGTGCTGGATGAGATTATGGTGACCTTGGTATTGAGGAATTCTCTGTGTTAAGGTTTTCACAAACTGATCTCTATCTAATGGAGTTTCAACTTGAAGAAAGTGGTCCAGACAGAGGGGAAAGAGTAATAAAAGTGAACCATTGGCTCTGGATTGAGCCATCAAGAAGGTTTGGGGCATCTTGGACCATGGTCTGTGTTTTCATGAAGAAGGACTTCATGAAAGGACTAGCAAGAGACAGGCTGTATCATGCAGCAGTTGGAAAGAATGCATTTTGCTAGGAGTCTCGCAAATCTGATCAGGAGGACTTTGAACTGAGTTACATTGTGAATGGAGACAATATCCCAGGGGTGGGGGGGTACACCACATATTTGGGACAATGGCCTTAATGGTACAGGGGGGATTTGGCCAATAGTGCAGGAGCTCAACAGTGGGCAGGAAAAACCAACAAGGATTCAGTTGTGATGTGGAAGCTAACAAAACCAATGCAATTCTAGGCAATTCTCTCAACTTTAATTTTTACCCAAAGGCTGTCAACCTCTTTTTCATGCTCAAAGTCATGAATTGCCTCACAGGTGTCCTCCTGCTCCCCCAATTTTTTTTGGAAGAGGTTGTACATCCCATGGCCACATTCCAATCACAAGAGTAATTTCATCAGATTTCACATTTGCCTTTCTGTATTAAGAATTCAAGTTCATCTTGTTTATTCCCCATGCTCTCTGCATTAGTGTAGAAACAACTAAGAATGAGAGTTCATGGAGTTTCATAAAGGTCCAATACTGAAGGCACAGTTGCAAACAATTTCAATGAGGAAGAAATGTGGAAAGTGTTTAAAAAAATGCAGTGACCGTATAATAATAATAATATTTATTTGTATACCGCCCTGTGGTGAACCAATCTGGGTGGTAGACAACAGTAAATATAACAAGAGTAAGATATAAAATTAAAAACATAATCCCTCCCCTCCTTAAGAAAGTATTAAAAAAAATGACAGATTAAAAACACAACATCAAAGCATAAAACATAATTAAAACAAATTAAAAACCCTGGTGTCCCTCTGGAGATCCTCAACCATCACTAAAGATGGGTCCACGAGAGGAAAGAGGGGATCAGGGAGCCCGGGCCGGGATGGTTAATCTGGAAAGGCCTACTGGAAGAGATCCGTCTTGACAGCTTTTTTAAAGCTGTCTAATGATGTCAACTGACGGATCTCATCCGGCAGGTCGTTCCAGAGTTTGGGGGCAACAGCAGAGAGCGCCCTCTGGGAGGTCACCGCAAGCCTAGATTTTAGAGGCTGCAGTAAGTTCCTCCCAGAGGACCGGAGAGCGCAGGGAGGATTATACGGGAGGAGGCGGTCCCTGAGATAGCTTGGACCCAAGCCATTTAGGGCTTTAAAGGTAATAACCAACACCTTGTACCGGGCCCGGAAGCTAATAGGCAGCCAGTGGAGGGACCTCAGAACCGGAGTAATGTGGTCCCTCCTAGATGTACCAGAAACAAGCCTGGCTGCCATATTTTGTACCAGCTGAAGCTTCCGAACCAAGCACAAGGGTAGCCCCAAGTAGAGTGCATTACAGAAGTACAGGCGTGAGGTTACCAGTGCGTGCACAACAGTTTCGAGATCCCTTACTTCCAGAAAAGGGCGCAGCTGGCGTATCAGCCAAAGCTGATAGCAGGCGCTCCTGACCGTCGCATTTACCTGATTTGTCATCAGGAGCGACGAGTCAAGGAGCACCCCCAGACTGCGAACACAGTCACTGGAGGAGAGTGTGACCCCATCCAGGACTGGAGGTTGCAACCCAATTCTTGGTTTCGGGGCCGCTACCGTGAGCACCTCCGTCTTATGTGGATTCAGTTTCAATCTGTTTTTCCTCATCCAGCCCATTACCGCTTGAAGACATTCATTAAGAGATGCCATTGGAATTCGAGGCCAACGAACGAGACATGGAGAAATAGATTTGGGTGTCATCAGCATACTGATAACATCCAGCACCATAACTCCATATTATCTCACCCAGCGGCTTCATATAGATGTTGAATAACATCGGGGACAGAATAGCCCCCTGAGGAACCCCACAAATGAGGTTCCTCTTACTGGAGCTACAGTCCCCGAGCAGCACCCTCTGGGACCAACCTGAGAGGAAGGACTGGAACCACTGCAAAGCAGTGCCCTCGATACCTAACCCCCTCAGGCGGTCCAAGAGGATGCCGTGATCTATAGTATCGAAAGCCGCTGAGAGGTCTAGGAGCACCAACAGGGTCACACTACCCCTGTCGATGCTGAGACGCAGATCGTCGGTCAAGGCAACCATGGCAGTCTCAACCCCAAAGCCTGTCCTAAAGCCGGTTTGAAATGGGTCTAGATAATCGGCTTCATCCAAGACAGCTTGGAGCTGAAGAGCAACCGCCCTCTCAACCACCTTGCTCAAAAATGGCAGCAGTGACACAGGCCTATAATTTCTCATATCCAGGGGGTCCAGGGAAGGTTTTCCAGAAGCGGCCTAACAGCTGCTTCCTTTAGACAAGATGGAACATGTCCTTCCCTGAAAGACGCATTGATGATATCCGTGAGGAATCTCATCAATGCATCCCCCCTGGACGGTCAGCCATGATGGGCAAGGGTCGAGAGGGCAGGTCGTCTTCCTCACCTTACCAAGCAGCTTGTCCACATCCTCGGTACTCACAGATTGCCACCGATCCAGTATAACTACATCGGCGGAGTCACTGGATGCCTCGCCTATCGACTCTGTTTCAATGGTGGCATCTAAGTCGGCTCTTATCTGAGAGATTTTGTCTGCAAAGAAGTTGTTATATGCATCACAGCAGGCCGTCGTCGGGTTAAGTAAGGGATTTGGTGCAGGGAACACCTGCGTCATCTCCCTCACCACCTTAAACAGCTCTGCTGGTCGAGACTCTGCAGACACAATACGTGCAGAGGAGAAAGCTCTCTTCGCTGCACGTATTGCCTCCCGATAGGAATAAAGGAAGTTCCTATGGCGAGTTCTGTCAGATAAGAGGCGAGCCTTCCGCCACCTGCGCTCTAGCCGTTGTCCAAACAGCTTCATCCTCCTCAGCTCTGGTGTATACCAAGGCCTCCGATTAGAACCGGGATGGCAAGGGCGCTTGGGAGCGATCGTGTCGATAGCCCTGGTAAGATCGGTGTTCCAAGTATTGACCAGAGCATCGACAGGATCCCTGGCATTCCCAACCATTAAACCGGTAGACTAGCAAAATCCCCAATCTATCCCTGGTCTTCAGGCTGAGGTACATACACTCAAAATGGATTGTATTCCGGACAGGTCAAGGTGTTCTTATGAACCAGAGCCACTCCGCCCACTTCCCCTCACCTGCTCACTGACAGAGTACCCGGCTGGGAGGGCCTGCGCCCATATAGCAGCACTATCCTCCCCCAGCCAGGTCTCTGTGAAGCAAGCCAGGTCGGCATCCTGATCCAGGAGAAGATCCTGGATGATATAAGTCTTATTTTTCACCGACCTGGCATTGCAAAGAAGCAAGGTGAGGTTCTGTGGAATGGTTGGTCTGCTCTCCAAGCCATTCTGGGAAACAGGGGGAACTGAAGGAGGCATAGCTTTCAAACAGCGATCCCGTCTTCTTTTGTAACATCTGTTCCCTCTGTTACATCCATACCTCCCATTCCCCAACACAACTCCAATAGCTGCCCCCGCCCCATTCCCAGCCTCAGGTGCAGTGATAGGAATTAGAGCCACTGACAAGATGGAGTAATTGGGACATAGGATAAACCAAGTCCTTTAACCCCATCTCAGATGACAAAGGACTTTATGGCTGATGGTATAATCCTATTTATCCAACCCACAACCCCTCAGATCTTACAATAATACAATCAGACCTCCAATTACCCCTTAAAATAACACTCTGAGGGAAATACAGGGGGGAAAACAGAATGCACACCCTAATCCAGAGCCAAGAATGCTGCTGCATTGGGGAAATAGTCTTGGGCCTGCTAAGCACCTCCCACTGAGGAGATGGTGCCTGGGTAGGGTTTTTATATCCCCAGCCTGAGTCCTCTGCAGCCTTGGGCTCAGGTGCAGCTGGTAAGCACCGGGGGAGGGATATCTCCAGGCAAGGCCCCACATCCTCCAAACATCCTCCGCTGCCTTTCTGGTGAGCTGACATTTAAAAGAGACATGTATAAGAAATACAAACCAATAACCAGTACTCATAGGGGAGAAAATCAGAAAAGTTAAAGATTAGGATGAACTTGGGCTCTTTAGGGAGGTTAAAAATAATAAAAAAGTATTTTTGAGCTGTGTTCAGAGCAAGAGGAAGAACAAGGAAGTGATAGGGCTACTGTGTAGAGAAGATGGTGACATGGTAATGGGTCAGAGAGAAGGGTGAACTGTTCAATACGCTCTTTGCCTCAGTCTTTTCCAAAAGGGAAAACAGTGTTCTATCAGGTGAAAATAGAATAAATCATGCAGTAAGTGGAATACAACCCAGAATAGGTAAAGAGGTAGTAAAGGAATATGTAGTCTCTAGTAATATTTAGCAATATCAAGTGTTCAGGTCTGGATGAGCTGCATTCAAGAGTACTAAAGGAACTTGCAGGTGTAATCACAGTGCTAGGAGAGGTCCCAGCCAATTGTGGGAGAACAAATGTCTCAATCTTTTAAAAGGACAAAAACCAGGACCTGGGCAACTACCAGTAAGTTTAACAGCTATATCAGGAAAGGTTTTAGAACAGATCAGTTTGCATACACTTAAAAAGAAATGCTGTTATTACTAAAAGCCAGCATGGGTTTAATGATCTGTGCAAACTTCGAAAGAAAGGCTGTGATTACTAAGATCCAGGATAGGTTTCTCAGAGATAAGTCATACCAAATTAATCTTAGGAAAATGAAAATGAAATGCACAAATGCAGGATAGGTGACATCTGGCTCGAAAGCTGTACATGTGAAAAGGATCTAGGTGTCTTAGTAGATCACAGGCTAAACATGAGTCAACAGTGCAATATTGCAGCCAAAAAAGAGCCAATGCACTTCTAGGCTGCATCAACAGTAGTGTCCAGATCAAAGAAAATAGAAGTGCCACTCTATTCTGCTTTGGTCAGACCTCACCTGGATTGCTGGGTTCAGTTGTGGGCACTACAATTCTAGAAGGGCATGGATATGTTGGAATGTGTCCAGAGAAGAGTGAGTGAGATGTTGTAAAGTCTGGAAACCAAGCCTCATGAGGAACGACTTAAGGAACTGGGTATATTTAGCTTGGGGATGAGAAGACATTAGAGTGGTAGACTTTTCATTTTTGGAGGTCTTAAAATAGAGGTTGGATGGGCATCTTTCAGGAATGCTTTACCTGTGCCTTTGTGCATGGCAGGGGGTTGGATTAGATGGCCCTTGAGGTCTCTTCCAGCTCTTAAGATTCTATGATTCCATAGTAACTTAATTTAATTTTAAAAAAAATAAAGCCTGGGCACTGTTCTCCTTATTTTTGAGCATCATTCTAGGAGCTCTTTTGGTTCAAGGGTGAGATATAATTGATTCAGATAAATGATTATGAATGAAGTTTCCCATATTCCAGCCTATACCCCAGTAATTTCTGGATATCTGGGACTCAGAAATGAGTCAGGGAATGGAGGACAAAGGGGAGTTGTGAGGAGATGGATGAGTCAGTCCCCAAATGAACACCAAACACAATTATCCCGAATCATGCTCTGATTTGTTCCCTCCTTCTGCATGGTGTTGAGGCACAATACATATTTTTGATCCTATTAGAGTATGTATCGCCACAGATGCCTATGAATTCCAACCCCTCTGTATTTTGGTGTTCTTCTTGTCATATGAGTCTCTTGCTTGTTTCAGTTTCCTCCTTGCTTTTATAAAATAGCTCCTAGGTATAGGACAACGGCTTTAAGTCTGCCCAGTATGCATCCCTTTTATTTTCTCTTTTTGATTTTATCTAAAAATGAACAGCTGTACTTTTATCTTTGTCATTATGTGATTTACTACTTCCCAATCTGCTGTTTCAGATTAAACTTGTGGGGGATGTCTTGGATCTTAAAATGTTACAGTGTTTTTGAAAACTCACTCAGCAAGATTTCTAGATTTCTTTTAAGCACATTTAAAACATAATAATTATTATTATATTTATTTAGGACCCAGCAGTATAATCAGTGTAATACGCAGGCATAACGTGCAATTACAAGAGCATCGCTGTTTTAAACACTCCAGAGTTGACAGAAACAGTTTAATAGTGTAGTCCTGTGAATTCAGATGTAAGTCACTTTGAGTCCAGCAGCTGTTTCCAACCTATGCTCTGTGGAGCCCTTAGGGCTCCATGAGTCAAAAAGGTTGGGAACCCCTGGTTTAAAGAATTTCAGTTTAAGATTGCGATCGTAACTGGCAAAGAACCAGTTAATGTAACAGTAGGCCAGCTGAAATTGTGCTGAATCCAAACCTCTCCAGTCTAGAAATACTGGAAATTATTTGGGTCTACTCTTGCTCTAACTTAGCCTTGTGTTAGCATTGTGGTTCTGTCTCTGGGCTGGAGGAGGTTTGGATCTGGTGCAACTTAGGCCTGTTACAGACTGCCAAAATAAAGCTGCTTTGGGTCTCTTTGGAGGTATGCTGTTTAAATGATGCATGGGTCCTAAGAATCCAGAAGCTGCACCAAAGCTGCACTCCAGTGCTTAGGAATGGAGTGTGGCTTTGGCGCGACCTCCGGACTCTTAGGACCCATGCATCATTTAATTAGCATACCTCCAAAGAGACCCGAAGCAGCTTTATTTTGGCAGTCTGTAACAGGCCTTAGTTTCCAGTTCATTGCAGCCCATCTTAACTCCATTATGATTCTTCTGTTGGCAGATCTCTTGAGACAGATTTGCAGGGTGGACATGACTGTTGACAAAAGAAGCTTCTGCTTAATCCTAAACTTCTACAGTTGGCACATCTCTAAGTTAGGGCTGGACTCTTAATTTGGTTTTGCACTTTTCCTCCTTGATCTTGCTTAGTAGTTTTGCTTCTCTTCTTTCTTTCTTTCTTTCTTTCTTTCTTTCTTTCTTTCTTTCTTTCCTTGTAGTGTTTTATCTGACATCCATGGTTTTTTCTCTTTCTTTATGACTACTGTAAGTGTCTGTCTGCATTCTTCTTTTATTATGTGCTCGGTTTCTGACCATAGTTTTTCTGGTTCCCAGTCTATTTGCTTAGTAGTTCAAATCTGTTCCTTATATTGACAATAGATTCTGTTAAAATATTGTTTAGATCAAATTTTGGTATGATTAGGGATGCCATAACCCGGCGGCCCCCGTGACAATCACGCTTTTGGGGGGCCGGTCACGGTCCGGTTTGGGGGCCCCCATGCCTTGTTCCCGGTTTGGGGTCCGCTCTTCTTGCGGCCATAGCCACTGCCGCTAATGCGGCTGTCTGCTGCGCCAACCCACCTTCTCCTCCTCCTCTTCGTGGTGGGCTGGGCAGCGCCAACCCACCTCCTCCTCCGGCTCCGCCTTCCTCCTCCTCCTTGGCGGCAGAAGCGCCGCCGCCATGTTGTCAGGGCTTGCCCACCCGCGCACGCACGCGCGCACAGGGCTCCAAAACAAGAGCTCGTCCCTTGCTTTGGCCAGCCAGCCATTGGCCAGCTGGCCAAAGAGGACGGGCTCCTCGGCGCGCGCCGCCCAGGCCTCAGCAGGGGCCAGTGACAGCGAGCGCGCCTGCCTTGCTTCCCTCTGTGCGCGTGCGCGCCTGCCTTGCTTCCCTTCTTCTGTTGATGGAGGAGGAGGAGGAGGAAGGGTGCCTTGAAGGGGCCAGGGCAGAATTGGGGCGGAGGAGGAGGAGGAGGAGGAGAGGAGGAGGAGGAAGAAGGAGCCAGAGGAAGGGTGCCTGAAGGCCAGGGCAGAATTGGGCCGGAGGAGTTGGAGGAAAGCTGAGTCAGTGGCCATTAGGTCGCCTTTCGTTTTGTGGGTTTTAAATTATTTTTATTATTGCTTGTTTTATTTTATTTCATTAATTTTTATTATTGCTTGTTTTTATTTTATTTCATTAATTTTTATTATTGCTTGTTTTTATTTTATTTCATTAATTTTTATTATTGCTTGTTTTATTTTATTTCATTAATTTTTATTATTGCTTGTTTTTATTTCATTTCATTAATTTTTATTATTGCTTGTTTTTATTTTATTACATTAATTTTTATTATTGCTTGTTTTTATTTTATTTCATTAATTTTTATTATTGCTTGTTTTTATTTTATTACATTAATTTTTATTATCAAATATATACACTCCTGCCTTGTTTTTTATTTTTCCCCATTATTTTTTATTATTAAATATATGCAAGTGCATTTTCTGTGTATTTATGGCGCTTTGAATGCTAACAAGTCTGCCTTTCTTGGACAATTATAGTGATGATGATGATGGTGGTGATATTGATATCAAGAAGCCTCTGAGGCACGGCCAATGTAACTTGCTGTGATTTTTACAAACTCATGCGCAGTGAAGAAAAACCACAGTCCCTTGCCCAAGTACACACTTCTGAGAAGTACAATTGAACCCGAGGGCAAATACATTTCTGCCATCTGTCTAGGAATAATGCCAAAATGTCCTCCATTTTGATCATGCTTAAAAAACATGCATTTATATTAACATTTTTTAAAAATCCTCAATGTTTTGCACGTCCTCCATTTTTTATAAAAATGTGTCCTACATTTGAAAATGTTGCCCTACATTTGTCCTACATTTGTCCCGGTTTGGAGCTCCTGACTTATGGCAACCCTAGGTATGATGACTGGTTTTGTTCTTTTCTTAAGTTTTACTCTTATTTTTGAAATAGGTCAGTGCCTGGTCTAGTCTTGGCCACCAAAATGGTGCTTCTCCATCTTTTGTTTCTGATTATATAATCTATTTGGTTTTTGTGTTTTCCATCTGGTGATGTCTGTGTGTATAGCCTTTGCTTTGGCTGTATGAAAAAGGTGTTTGCAATGAATAGATTGTTGGTTTCACAGAAATCTATCAGACACTCACCTGCTTTATTCTTTTGCCTAAACCAAATCTGCCTATTGTTTTTGATTCGTTTTGCTTCAACCGATGGCGTTCCTGTCGCTTATGATTAGCTTAACATCCTGTGTTGGTGTGTTGTCAATTTCTTCCTGGACTCCTTTGTAAAATCTCACGATTTCTTCCTCTTTTGCATCTGTAGTTGATGTATATACTTGAATTATGGTAATATTAATAGGTTTTCCGTGGAGCCTTATTGAAATGATTCGGTCTGATTTGGCATTATATCCCTTTACTGATTTTGACACATCTCTCCTTAGTATGAGTGCCACCCCATTCCTTCGTGTATTGTCATTCCCTGAGTAGAACACTTCCTGTCCATTTTAGCTCACTTACTCCCAGTATTGCTATGCTAATGTATTCCATTTCCATTTTTGCTATGTCCAGCTTCCCTTGTCTTATGCTTTTCACATTCCATGTTCCTGTTATATGTATTGTGCTGCTCTGGATAGGTTTTGCATTTTTGAGTGGGTCTCCTGCTTGCCTTACCACCTTTGGGGTTTTTATGCCTTTGGCTCCTCTAACAAGAGTGATTTCCTGTGTTTTTCTATCTCTATGTTTGTTCATTTTTCCTGCCTGTGTCTCAATTGGAATGTCTCATCATAGAGTTTTCCAGGTGAGGGGGGTTACGCAAGGGGGGGGTTCACCGTTGCTTCCCTATGTGCAGTGCTAAACATGTTTGCCAATAATATCATTGAGCTATCACTAAGATCTCAAATGACCTTTTTCAGGCCAAGGCTAATGGCCTTTACTCTGTTCTCATCCTTCTCAATTTGTCTGCAGCCTTCGACACTGTTGATCACTGTCTCCTAATTGACATACTCTCTGACCTTGGGTTCTCAGACTCTGTTCTCGACTGGTTTAGATCTTACTTGTCTGGCCGATCTTTTGCAGTAGTTGTAGGGGGGTCAGACTTCTTCTCCTGTTCCCTTATGTGTTGGAGTTCCTCAGGGCTCTGTTCTGGGTCCCCTTCTGTTTTCTCTCTACACACTGTCCTTAGGAAAACTCACCAGCTCTTTTGGTTTTTCGTACCATCTGTATGCTGATGACACCCAGCTGTATCTTTCTGCCCTGACCTTTCTCCAAGGCTTGAACAGCAAGTTTCGTCTTGTCTCACAGCTGTCTCACAGTGGATGCGCCATTGGCGTTTGAAGCTCAACATGTCCAAGACGGAGCTTCTTGTCTTTCCTCCTAAGCCCACCCTTCAACACTCCTTTTCTGTCTCTGTGGACAACATTTCTATTCAACCAGTCCAGCAAGCCTGCAGTCTTGGTTTTATCTTTGACTCTTCTCTGTCATGTATCCCTCAGATCCAGACCACAGCCAAGGCTTGTAGATTCTTTTTGTACAATATTGCCAAAATCCGACCTTATCTCTCCGCCTCTACTGCCAAGATCCTGGTCCATGCCCTAGTGATCTCATGACTTGATTACTGTAACGTCCTCCTGGCTGGGCTTCCTCTTTCTCACCTCCGTCCTTTAATCTCTGTCCAGCATTCAGCTGCACGCATTATCACTTCCACCCACCGCTCTGACCACATCTCTCCTGTGTTGGCATCCCTTCACTGGCTCCCTCTCCCTTTCCGCATTCAGTATAAGCTCCTGCTGTCGACATTCAAAGCCCTCCATGGACTGGCCCCTCCTTACTTATCAGACCTTCTTTCTCCTCACCTTCCCACCCGGGCCCTCCGTTCTGGTAGACAAGGGTTCCTGTCTCAGCCCAGGATTTCCTCTGCCCCATCCCGGATTCACCCCTTTTCACTTGCTGCCCCTCACTCCTGGAACCTTCTTCCCCCACAAGCAAGAGCCATCACTTCTTTAACTAGCTTCAAAACGGAGTTGAAAACCATCCTGTTCAGAGAAGCGTTCCCAGGCATTGCATAATTGTCGCTTACTATCTGATGTTCTTTTGTTGCCTGTTTATCGAACCATTTCCTGTATTGCTATGTATTGTATATGTATTATCCTACTTGAGAGTATGTATTTTCCCTGGATGAAGATTAACCTTCCATTTTGAAGCCAAGCCCTCCCTCCAGTCTATCTGCTTTGGTCCAGGCCTCGGAGGTAGAGAGGAACTGCTGGACCTCTTACCCTTTCCCGCCACCACTCCCTTCTCCTTCTGTGTCATGTCTTTTTAGATTGTAAGCCTGAGGGCAGGGAACCGTCTAACTAAAAAGATTGCATGTGTAAATTTACAGCACTTCATAAATAAAGGTTAATAATAATAATTGTTTTCTCAACATCAGTGCCATCCACCACCACTGCTGTTGTCCAGTAGCTGTTTGCCTCTCTTTGTAATCCCTTGTTGTTTGACTTTCCTCCCCTTCCCACCTCATGTCCTCCCTCCTTTAGTTCTCCTGGCTTTCTCCTGGTCTCTCATTGAGTTCTTGTGGCCCAGATCTGGTGCTCCCTCCCTTCATTGTTCCCAGGAGTCTTCCAGACTCTGGTGCTGCCTCTTTGTCCTCTGAGCTTGGTGGGGGTGGGGGGGGGCAGAGGTGGACTTAGCCCTCCCTCACCAACTGTCTCTTAGTCCTCCAAAATATAGTTCTCAGCACATGGTTAAGCTAAATATCACACATTACTTAATGAACATAATTGAAAGATAGATATGTTGTATACCACCTTGCTGTCCATTTGTTGAAAGGCCATGAACCTTGTACAAAATGTAAAAAAACAAAAAACAAATAGAACACCCCCCCAAGTTTTACTTGCTGTGATTATTGCTGACATACCTGCCAAAATGTCAAATTAGAAAAAAAGATAAGATTTTGTTTTTATTCAGCCCCATTGGTTGTCACCTTCTCTGTTTACTTAGAATAATATCCCCCCCGCCAAAAAAAACCCTGTTTTTGTAGTAATTAAAAAAATCTGTCCAATCTTGAAGAATGGATGTGAAAAGCATGACCGGACCCAACAGACCGGGGCAGAGATTGCCTTTAAAATCAGTTGCCAAGATATAAAAATGAGAGGGCATCATAGTCCACATCTTAGATTATAATTCTAATCTTTGTAGAGGGGCAGGCAGTAGACCTAAAACCATGGGATTCAGACTCTGTAATGTATGCATGTAATGATATATGTATAATAGTAACTTCTTAGTTTTGTAATTTTTATTAGCTTGTGAGCTGTTTGTACCCAGGCCAGCTAATTTGGAAACACTTGGGAGGCAGTAAGTCAAACATGCATTGCTTATCAACTTTAAATAAGGATGTGAAAGGAGAACTCCAAATCTTCTCCCTGTTAGAACTTTAAAAACATGTAGAGTTAATAGCTTAACATGGAGGAGTTACGTTTTTCCTGAAAGTTATTGGGAAAGCATCATAGGCTGTTAAAGGCACAGATGTTGAACAATCCATGTAAGAGAGAGAGAGAGATTTTTTCATTCAATGCACTTAAAAAACAAAACAAAAATGAACAAAACAAATTGTAGTTTAAGTGGGGCTGATAGTTGTCATCAGAGCAGGCTGATGAGAGTTTAACCATTTCCTCCCATGGTGCAATCCTGATGAAAAAAGAGAAATCTTCTCCAAAACTGCTGTTTGCATTGGGAGGAAAGTTACTGGAGGGCACTCTGATGATGCTTCCAAAGAAATGTCTCCTAGAACTACTAGTCAAAAGACAATGGTTATCTGTTCCATCTTTTCACCCTTAATGAAATGTTTGTGAAAGGAAGAAGAAGCACTAAGAAAAATGGGGGAGTTCCAATGGAAGCATCTGGATTGCCTGTAAAATTCTGTGAATGAGGCATGGTGATTGCAGAATAAAAACTTTATCTGGAAGCACTCTTTCATTCCCTGATTTCAGTCTCTCAGGCGGGATACAAACGGCCCTCAAGGGGCCGTTTTCCCGCCGCCGCCATTCTCTGCGCAGGGAAGCCCCAGCTGCCAGACCGCGAGGCTTCCCTGCGCAGCAAAAAAGGAGCAGCGAAATGCCGCTCCTTTTTTGAACGCGGAAGTGGCGCCGCGAGGGGTGGAGTGCGCCCTCGCGACGTCACTTCCGCCGCGACACGTCTGGACGCACAGCGTCCAGTACGTCAACATGGCGGCGCCCATGTGGATGGGCACCGCAAAAAAGTACGCGCTCCGCGCGTACTGGGAGGAAGGGCCGTCAGGAAGGTAAGAACCTTCCTAACCCTAATACGGCCCTTCCTAACCCTAGTACGCGCGGAGCGCGTACTTTATGGCGGTTTGTAACCCGCCTCAGTATCTTATTCAACAGTTGCTTGGGGGCAGGCTTCAACCATTTACAGTACTTATCTGGAAGTGAAAACAGCTGTGTTTGACATAACAATAGGAAAGAGGTTTGCAACTGCAGTGGCATCCAAAGGATATTTTTCTGCCCCTGGACCTCCTAGGGCAGTAACAGGCAACGTGCAGCCCTCTGGATGTTTATGAACCGCAACTCCCAGCATTCCTGGCTAGGGCTGTTGAGAAGAACAAGTTAACAATATGTGGAGTTCCATCCATGTTTTAGGGCAGTAATTCCCAAACTCTAGTCTTCCAGGTGTTTTAGACTTCATTTTCCACATGCCTTAGCCACCTTGGCTAATGGTCAGAGATTCTGGGAGCTGAAGTCTAAAACACCTGGAAGACCAGGGTATGGGAACTACAAGGGGATGCATTTGTTATTGCTGTGTGCCTTCAAGTAGTTTCTGACTTGTGCATAGACTGTCCCAAATGCCAATAAACCAAGAAGCAAACTACCTGCTTCTGGAAGGCCATTTTTCTGGTTTTGAAAGCTGGCTTTTAACATGTTAAGCACTACAGGGGAGTCTTGCAATTTGTTGCTGTTCCTTCAGGTATATAAGAAAAGCAATTCACTTTTTATTTACTTTTGGTCAGAAAAGGTATTCTCTAGGGTATTTTGAGAAGTAGTCAGCTGCAAAAACGACCTTTGAGGGGCTGTCTATGCCCCCGGACCCACCTATCCTGGAGGGACATTGGTGTAAATAAATTGTAGAAAGGGGAGTCATTCATGAGTCTTCATCGGGCAGCTATGCTGAACACAGGGGCCAATTTTCTGCTCCTGATACCCATCAAAGGCCATATGGACTGCCAAAAATGGCACCCAAGGGGAAAAAATGGAAATGGGCAGAAGTCCATGCCTGGTTTTCTAAAAACAGGAATTTTCTAATGTAAAATAGTGCAGAGCATGGCTTGCTACTTAAAATGTGAATTCCCACTCCTGAAACTTCCCATGAGTCGATTGCCTCTGTGCAGGACCACAAAAATCTCACTCTTGGGAGTCTGAAGAGGCAGCCTTGGAGTGATGCACTTTGCTCACCTCAATCAACATGGCTCTCTGGATTTGTGCCAATTAAATTTCTATATTTACTGTCTGTGATACAAACAAGAAAGATTAAGGAATATGTATGAAAGAGAGGAGGAGGATTGCTTAAGGTGAGAAAACATGCATGAAAAAATTTGGTACATTCCCCCCCCCCTTGCTGGTGCTCTTATTAGCTTTATATTGGACAGAAATACAACTCCTGAAGCTTTGGTACAAGCATATTTCAAGCAGTGGCAGGGAAACCTTAATGTCAGGATACTGGTGAGGTTGAAGGTACTTCAGCTCTGTGTGGGGTGTAAAATTTAATTAAAGGGAGCAGGATTTGCAGAATCTTGTATCCTCATTACAATCTTGAAAATTATCTAAAAGTCATCTTACTCCTTGGATTTTCAGCTTTCAGCAAACACTGATGAAGACATGTTTGGAGATCTCTTTGTGCCCCCCCCCTTTACTTACAATATGCTCTCCATATTAAAAATTAAAGAAAATGAAAACAGATGTTATGGAATGTTCCCAAGCCTGTCAGGAAGCACTGTGGTCATGCACCTTTCTTACAAGCCTCTCACTGAAAAAAGAACGTATAAATTCTTCTACCATAACTCCAGAAAGAGTTATCACCTCTGATGTGGTAACCTGGAGATTCCTGCTGTACCTTTACATATATGTATGAACTTGGAGATGAAACAGCAAAGGCTCCTATAATTTGTTCTCTTTCCTTGCCTGTTGTAATGAGCACGGCTCCAGCTGTGTTGCATGTCAGGTGAAGGACTCAGGAAAAAATTAGCTGATCCCCTTGTTGCCTCTTCCACCTTTTGGACCATGAAATTGTCTTCCAGGCAAGTGAGGAATTTGCTAGACCTTAAGGATTTTGCTGAGTTTGACTTCCAGCAAATATCAGGATAGTTGAAGTCGCCCATCACTACTACATCTCTCCTTTCTGAGTGTGTGGTTATCTGTTCTAGAAAGGCATCATCCAATTCCTCAGTCTGACTTGGGGGTCTGTAGTAGACTCCCACCATAACATCCTTGTTGTTTCCCTCCCCTTTAATTTTTATCCAGATGCTCTCCACCTGGCTGTCAGTATTGATGTCCTGGATCTCTTCACTGGTGTAAATATCTCTGACATATAGTGCTATTCCTCCTCCTTTCCTGTTTGGCCTATTTCTCTTTAAAAGGTTATACCCCTCTATTTCCACATTCCAATTATAAGACTCATCCCACCAGGTTTCGGTGATGCCTATTATATCATATTTGCTTTGTTGTACTAGGAGTTCGAGTTCATCTTGCTTATTTCCCATGCTCTGTGCATTAGTGTAGAGACATCGCAGACCATGGGTCCCTTTTACTTGCTGCTTGTGCAAGTTTTTTTGCCTCCCACTGTTGGATCCTTGCACTTTTTTTCTTGTTTCCTCTATGTCAGTTTGACTATTTTCGCCATCCCTTTCGCCTTCCTTAATATTGTATCCCCCTCGGAAATCAGTTTAAAGCCCTCCTGATCAAGTTCTTGAGACCGTTGGCAAAAACATTTCTTCCAACTGGCATGAGAAGCAACCCATCCATTGCAAGAGGTCCCTCCTCATGGAACCGCAGCCCATGATCGAAGAATCCAAATTCTCCTCGGCGGCACCATCTGCGAAGCCAGTTGTTCACATCCACTATTTTCCTCTCCCTTCCTGGACCGTGCCCTTCAACTGGCAGAAGAGATGAGATGACAACCTGTAAATCCATTCCTTTCAGCTTCCTACCAAGCGCCTCGTATTCCCTTTTGATGTCCTGAAGGCTGTGTCTTGCAGTATCATTAGTTCCCACGTGGACCAAAAGGAAGGGGTATTTGTCAGTAGGCTTGACCAGTCTTGTCAGCCTCTCTGTCACATCACGGATCTTTGCCCCTGGAAGACAACACACCTCTCGAGACTTCTTGTCAGGCCTACAAATCACTGCTTCTGTACCCCTCAGCAAGGAGTCCCCCACTACGACCACACGCCTCCTCTGAGGCTTAGCAGCAACTGTTCCCTCAGGTGGGACTCTCAGGCTCCCTTGCTCTGTCCCTGAAGTCTGTCCATGCTGCTCTTCTTCATCCTCCTTGATAAGGGAAAGAGCTTCGAATCGATTCTCTAGCTGCAAGCTCCCAGAACAATCCCTTCTTGGCTTACTTCTCTTTGTGACATTCCTCCAGCTGTTTGCCTCCTGTGTATGGCAAGTGACCTCTTCCACCCTAGCATCTTCCTCTGCATGGTACTCATCCAAGATGGTTAGTTCTATTGTGTCCAGGAAATCCTCTTGTTCCCTAATATGCTGAAGTGTAGCTACTCTGGACTCCAGCTGCTGCACTTTCTCCTCCAAGAGTGCTACCAACTTGCACTTGGTGCATGTGAAGTTCTCCACTTCTGTAGGCAAGAAGAGAAACATCCCACAAGAGCTGCAGGTGACTGCAGCAGATCCCTCATCGTCCATACTGCAAAGTCTTTAGTAATGACTATAACAGGACTGTGGGCTTCCTCTTCAAAAAATTCTCTAGTAAAAACCAACGTTAAGGCCCCTGATGACTTGGCCTTTTTCACCAGTCTGTGGAAGAGAGTTCAATCTACTGGGAATACAACTTTAAAGGAATGTCCTGGCTGCTATCTTATACTTAAAGGCAAGGTTCTGTTTCAATATGTGATTCTAATGCGATGCCATTTGAGTAGAGTTGTTGAGTTTAAAGAAAATTAAAATTCGGCGCGTGGCTCTGGAAGGTGGTATATAAAACTAGTCTGCTAGCTCCGCCCCCTTGTGACTCACAGATGTGACTCACAGAAGCTCCGCCCCTTCAGCAACAAGCACATGGTCTCAAAATGGCTGCCCAGCAGCTCCTCTCCTTCTCCTCTCTCTGGCCGGACTTGTCTGTATTATTAAACATGGCAGGGAGGCTATTTGTAGTAAATTTGGATTAAGCAGCCACAAGTCCCCCTCCCCATTCAGATGACATGTTGGCATAAAATTTCACAAATTATCTCTAGCACATGACACCTGACCTTTTTTTTTAAACTGTCCATCGAGGATGTGCACATGCAGAGGATGACAGATAAAGGCAAACAGATATATTTATATGTGGGTATGCACATAAATACAGCAGCCTTAAAAAAACCCCAACAACAACAAAACAAGGTAATCACACTACTACAACCTCCAGCTCTTGGGGAACTCACCACTTCACTTTTCTCCTCTGTCACCAATGTGAATCTGCCAGCCACACTGTCAGAATATGCTGTCTCTATACGGTCCCAGCCCCAAAGTATCTGTGAAGTAAGCACTCAAGTTGGAGAAAAACCCTGCTAATTCCCCAAATGGATAACAATGTTGTGTGCCAATTCAAAGTGAGTGGTTTTTTAAAAATAATTTAGACAAGCCTTATGTAACAAAGAGGACGAGAGGAGGGGCCAGTGACTTGTAGTTTACAGACTTTATAAAATAACTAAAAGAACTCTGAGTTACTTTTGCAGAAAATTAGTTATTTTTAAAATTGTGGTGTAATGGTGGCTGTCTGTTTAAGGAGACTTGAACTAATTAATTTAAAACACAACAAAACCAATTCCACCTCTGCTCTGAGTTATAGAGTATCTCCAGATTAAAATTTGGTCACTCTGCCAGTAAATGTTTACTTTAATGTGATTTTCTAGATTTCAGTGGGGCGGGGGAGCGACTTGCTTGAGACTGTGCAGGAATAAAGCACATGTCTTCCTAGATGAGCCTTTCCTTGTTACTAATCCTAGCAGAGCTGTACATAATGCAGCTTAGACAGACAATGCACCAGGTGGCAGTAATTTGACCTTACCTAAAGTAGTGCAACTGTTAATTGTTTGGCTAATTAGCATAAAGAAGTGTGCTAAGATAGGATTGCAGTAGAGAGAAGATAGGCATTTGACAGGCCTCAAAAGAGATAAAAGTCCTGTTTATGTACAGTATTTGCATTACATGTGTGGATTCTAGATTTTAAATCTTCAGTTTCCTCATTAAATGATTAATAGTGGATGTTTCTAGTTCATGTGGCATGGGTTAGGTTTGCAATTAAGAGTTTGCACTGACTGCAATGTTTTATTTATAGAGGGGCAGTGTTTGAATAAAGCAGTAGTACTGTTTCTGATTCCCTGTAGTTGCTTATATGGACAACTGAACATGACAAAAAGTACAACAGAGCTGAAAATCAACACTGATATGAAAGCTTCTGCCACTATTGTGTGCATATCACGGTTCACAGATCCTTGACATTATAAACCCTGGACCTCAAGAATTCAGCCAGGCACTCTGTCTCCCACACACCCAACCAACTTGTGATTTCATTAGGTTACAGGTCTGTGTATTGTTACTGTTGTTGCTGTTGTCATGTTCCTTAAAGTCAACTCTGACTTATACTGAGGCTATTGCAGGATTTTCTTGGCACGATTTCTTTGGCGGAGGTATGTCATTGCTTTCCTTGGAGAGAGTGTGTGAGAGAGAATGTGACTTGTGTGATTTATAAAAAGGCAAAAAATGGATAGACAGTGCAGTAAATGGTTTAACTCTAGGTTTATCTGAAATTATTTTGTGTATTTGTGTGTGTGTGTGTGTGTGTGTGTGTGAGAGAGAGAGAGAGAGAGAGATTTTGTACAGTGGCTCAAAAGATGTGTTGGAGATTTGATAGTTGGATTGCCAAGTCTGCATATGGCTCAAAAGATGTGTTGGAGATTTGATAGTTGGATTGCCAAGTCTGCAAATGGAGTGGAATGCATATTGTTGTTGTTGTGTGCGTTCAAGCTGTTTCTGATTTATGGTGATGCTTTGGCAAACCTACTGTGGGGTTTTCTTATTAAGATATTTCAGAGGGGCCTTTTCCTATGAAGCTGAGAGAGTGTAACTTGCCTAGGGTCAACCAGTGAGTTTCTATGGCTAAGCAGGGATTCAAACCATAGTCTCCCATACTCCTAGCTGCAACAGTCAAACCATTGCACCAAGGTTGCTCACTCTCGTTTTGTTTTCAGCCACAATGAGCCAGCTGCCTCTGGAAATTCACAAGGAAGACATGAAAGTAATAGTAATCCCTTGCTAGTGTCTGCTCACCAATATAATAATAATAATAATAATAATAATAATAATAATAATTTTTATTTATATCCCGCCTTTCCAATTGCATGATCAAGGCGGCTTACAAGACAAGAAACAATAAAATACAGATAAAACATCACAATATAAAAAGTTTAAAAACATCATTACTAGGGGTAGGAACGGGAATCTATACAAATCACAATTCACTAGGGGCAAGAAAAAAGACAATATATTGCACTAATCTGGGGTCGAAAAACAACAACAAGGAGCAGAGAAAGAACACTATTACCTAGAGTGAAAAAGCCAGCTGGAATAGATGCGTTTTTAATTGTTTCTTAAAAGAAACTAAAGATGCAGAGGAACGGAGCTCTATAGGGAGCTTATTCCACAATGAGGGGGCGGCGATAGTAAAAGCCCTCTGTGAGGTCCTCACCAAATGGGATTTAGGGACCTCTAACAAATTGGTCCCAGATGTTCTGAGTGTGCGGGGCGGATTGTATGGGGAGAGACGGTCCTCCAAGTACCCTGGGCCCAAGCCATTTAGGGCTTTATAGGTCAAAACCAACACCTTGTATTGAGCTCGGAAGCGAATGGGTAGCCAGTGGAGATCTTTTAAAATAGGTGTTATGTGGTCTGTCCTGGAACTACCAGCGACCAGTCTGGCTGCCATATTCTGCACCAATTGAAGCTTCCGGGTTTGGTACAAGGGTTGCCCCATGTAGAGTGCATTGCAGAAGTCCAATCGAGAGGTTACCAAAGCATGTACAACAGTTTCAAGGTCCCGACGGCCCAGGTAGGGGCGCAGCTGGCGTATCAGCCGAAGCTGATAACAAGCACTCCTGACCGTCGCGTCCACCTGGGATGTCAGATGAAGCGACGAATCAAGGAGTACTCCCAAGCTGCGCACCGAGTCCCTCAAGGGGAGCGTGACCCCATTCAGGACAGGCTGACAAATCTCACCACCCGGAACCGAGGGACCTAATCAGTGTGAGTCACTTGGACATATGGGAATATGTGATAAAAGCAGGATATAAATTACATTACAATAATAAATAAATATCTGGGTATTGGAGACATGTTGCTCCATCAGTAGACATTCTATTTAACTGTCAGGACTAATAGCCACTGGTAAACCCATTACCTTTAAAGGGGATTGCTTCAGAGCTTCCTGCCAGTTTCCATATATAGATGGGGTAGTATATATTGAGCTCTGCCTAAATGCCCTAAAGGCAACAGATCCACTCTGATCTTGGAAGCTAAGCAGGTTCAGCCCTGGTAACTTGGATGGGAAGCGTCCAATGAATAAAAGGTGCTGTAGGCTATGTTTCAGAGGAAGGAACCAGCAAACCCATTTCTGAGTATTCCTTGCCTAAGAAACCCTATGAAATTCATGGGGGTCACCATAAATGGCCATGAAACCCACTGAGTGACCTTGGACAAGTCACATGCTCTCAGCTTTAGGGGAAGACAATGGCAAGCCTCCCCTGAACAAATCTTGCCAAAAAAAACCCCATGATTGGTTCACCTTAAGGTCGCCATAGGTTGGAAATGACTTGAAGGCACAAAATAACAAAGTGTGAAAGCCTGAACTATAGCTTATTGCACATTTATTTAATTATACTGATTTTGTACATTTGCAGGAAAACAAATTTAGTTCTAAATTCAGTGTAATAGATCTTCATCTCACCCCAAGAAGAAGAGCAGCAGAGTTGTCTTACTTCATTCCTCCTCTCTGACTGGGAAGGGGTGTGTTGTGTGTCTTGTGAAACTGACAAGGTTGGGAAAAGCCTTTTCTCAGTTTCACCCAAGGATCTTTTTTTCATTCTTCAGGTTTAGAATCTGCCATGGTGAAGAGATTTCTTTCTATCTTGTCAGTTTCATGGGGAGTGGAGAACAAAAAGAAAGTGAAAGAAAGTGGGAGGGGGAGAGTGATATCCACTGTCTGATGGTTATCAGCTTCATAAGGATGGGTTTCTTCCAGTGATGGGACATAGGTACCCCTATCTTGAAGAAGAGGGATCATCTTCCCGTATTATTAACAGAGGATACAATAATAGGGATACAATAATATTTTAAAGAGAGAAAAATCATAACTTGTGAACTGTAGTAATCAACTTGGGCAGCATCCACACTGTAGAAATAATCCAGTGTGACGCCACTTTAACTTCCATGGCTCAATACTGTGGAATTCTGGGAGCTGTAGTTTGTTGTGGCACCAGAGCTCTCTGACAGAGAAGGCTAAATCTCTCACAAAGCTACAGCTCCCAGAATTCCATAGCATTAAGCCAGAACAGTTAAAGTGGTATCAGATTAGATTATTTTGGCAGTGCAGATGGAGTCTAACTCAGGGCTACAATCAGGCCTGTCTGGCAAGAGCCTTCTTGGTGGCTGCTCTGGTCTTCTGAAATTCTTTTTGGGGGATGGGGCTTGGCTGTCCCCCTTTCCTTTTGCCAGAAGACCAAAGCCTTTTTATTCAGAGAGGCTTTTAATGATTGGTTGGTACTGGGATATTTTTAATGTTGACTTCTGTATTTTTTAATGTTTTTGGTGTTGTGTGCTTTCAAGACATTTCTGACTTACAGGAACCCTAAGGTGAACATGTCAAGGAGTTTTCTTGGCAAGATTTGTTCATGAGGAAGGGGCTTGCCTTTGCCTACGCTAATGCTGAGAGAGTGTGACTTGTCCAGTGTAATCTACTGGGTTTCTGTGGCAAAATAGGGATTTTAACTCTGGTTTCCAGAATTATAGTCCAGTGCTCAAACCACCACACCATGCTGGCTCTCAAATGATTTCATAGTCTTTAAAATTTAATGGTATTTTAATGTGATGATTTGTTTAACTGTGTTTTAACTTTCTTATTATCAAGCTTTTAGCTTATTTTGTTTTAGCCTTTTGTAAGCTGCTTTGGATACCATGCAGCAAGCAGGAGAAAGATGACTTATAAGCAGAATAAAATAGACCGTGCAGATGTGAGATAGATAGATAGATAAGGCTGTAAAGGGGAAGAATAGCAGTTCCATTTTCTCAGCTTCCTCTAGACCTGTCCTTTCTGAGTGAAGGATCCCTAGTATCAAAAAGCATGTTTCTGCTTCTGCTCCCTCCTCAATCAGAGTACAAATTCCCAGGCCCTGCTTATTATCGCAGAGGAGGGAGGAGGTATATAACAGGAGGAAGGAAAAATATACAGAGCCACAACTGCCTCATCTCCTAATTCATTTAAATTCATTTTGATTTAAAGATGAATATCTCCCAAGTGCATCAAACAATCCTAATTTACCTGTTGTAGGAGTCAGGGAATAGGTGCTTAAGTAAAATGGTAGTCTTACAGTGCTTTGGCCCCATGTGAGTTTGAGCTGAACAAGCCACTCTTGACAGCCAGAGATGAAAGCTGTCTGAGTCTCTTTATCAATTTCAAAAATTCTATGGAAGAAGGATTTTATGTTTGTGTATTGTGTGTGTGTGTGGGGGGGGAATAGGTGTGAGTTAGTGAGGTGTAGTAGTTTGAATACTGGACTCATTCTCCAGGAGATCAGGGTTCAAATATCTGCTCATCCATGGAAACTTACTGGGTGGCCTTGGGCAAATCAGTGACAAAGGAAGGTAACAGAAGAATTTTCTTTCAATAAAGCTGGCCTAGAAAACTCTAGAGCCAAGGTAGTAAGAGTTGACTTGAAGGAGCATAACAACAAGAAAAACAAGAACTACTACTACTATTACTATTAGGTGCATGCTGTCATACAGAGAGGTAAAAAACGACTAAAATAGCTGTTAAAGGTAAAGGAAAACGTATCACCTTGTCTCTGTGGATGAAAAACAACAGGGTAAACACTTGAGGTAAATGTCTAATATTGTCTGTGCTTAATTGCCTGTGAATATGCCTTTCCTATGGGGGAAGATTCTTGTATTTTTCTGCCCTCATCTGTCTGAAATGTTTGAAACTTTTATATGTGAAATAACTCCCCCCCCCCCTTATAAATGTAATCACTGTACATTATTGTCCTTTTCAGGGCAAAACAAAACTTGTATGCAACAATGGTACTAAAACTTCACTGCCCCACTTTGGCTGGAGCTGATGGGAAGTAGAGTTTGAAGTATTTAGGATGACCCAGGCCTGTTACAGACTGCCAAAATAAAGCTGCTTCGGGTCTCTTTGGAGGTATGCTATTTAAATGATGCATGGGTCCTAAGAGTCAGGAGGTCGCGCCAAAGCCACACTCCATTCCTAAGCACTGGAGTGCAGCTTTGGTGCAGCTTCCAGATTCTTAGGATGCATGCATCATTTAAACAGCATACCTCCAAAGAGACCCGAAGCAGCTTTATTTTGGCAGTCTGTAACAGGCCCCAGATTGGAAAAGGCAAAGGGAAGGTTAATAATGGCAAGCTGAGCTAAAATGGCTTGACCTAATATAAATCTGTGTAGTCTGGTGTTACAGTGCTGCTGGAATTATGACAGATTTTGGCAGCCAAGATATGGCAGCCAAGCAATACGAAGAAGACTAGGAATGGAAAGGTCAGTTATAAAAGAACTAGACAAGCTCCTAAAGAGTAAAGATGTACAACTGTGCAGTGAAGTTAGAATAATCTAATTTGTGGTATGCCTCATCACCATGTATGGATGAAAGAGCTGGACAGTGAAGAAGGCAGAGAAGAAGAAAATAAACTCATTTGAGATATGGTGCTGGAGAAGAGCACTGAAGATACCTTTGGACAGCCAGAAAGAGAAAGAAATGGGTCCTTGAACGGATCAAGCCTGAATTCTCCCTGGATGCTTAGACGGTCAAATTGAGGTTGTAGTAGTTTGACCACAACATGAGAAGGCATGGCTCATTAGAAAAGACAGTAATGCTGGGAAAGATAGATGGTAGTAGAAAAAGAGGAAGATGGATAGACTCAAATCAGGGAGATCACAGGCCAGAATATACAGGATCTAAGCAGAGTAGTGAGGGATAGCAGGATTTGGAGATGTCTCATCCACAGGGCTTGACTGAAGGGCAGTTAACAACAACAACATACACAATTATTCCCAAGTCTGAAAAAAAAATTCAAAGACTTCTTGTCCCAAACATTTCAGATAAGGGAGACTCGACCTGTATTGAGAGTAGCTAGTTAGGCACAGTCTTTTCTTTCCCCATCTTTGTTCTTGCTTGTAGAATGGCAGAAAGAGAGGGGAGGTAGGTGGGAGAGTTTTCCTGACAAAAAATACTTGAAATACATTCAGTCTGTCTTGGTATTAGAGAGATTATAGTTCATACTGTGAGAATTTGTAAGGATTTTGTGCTTTTTAGAAAGGATTAAGTGGAAGAAATCGATACTGTAAGCGCTAAGTGCATCATTATGTGGTGCCTCCAGGTCTTTTTTCATTTCATTCTTCCCCGCTCTCCACACCTTTTTTGTTATATGGATGTTATACTGTGCTTTGCATTGTAATTACAGTTATGGTAATCTTTGTCTGACAACAGTGTAATCTTAAATACCATTTTGCTGCTCTGCGAAGTGGTAGTGGAAAATATCTGCCTTTTAAACAATGTCTGTTTGAACAGGATGAGGCACATACAGTAGCTTTTCCACACTAAATGACAGTGGGCCAATTGTCTTTTATCTCCCAACTGCGTAACCATTTGAGGTGCAGATATGTATTTAGGATGAAACAGATTTATCTGGGTGGTAGAATGACCATTGGGCTAGTTTCACATTATCTCCCATAAAATAAAAAGCCATTGGCAGTAAAACAAAACAAAGATAAACAGAAGTAATCTAGAAGCCTGTTTGACTGTCAGTTGGAGGACTGAGAAGAATTTGAGGGTGAGCTGCTATATCCGCTTAACCTGGAATCAGCCCAATTGAAGGAGCCATTCTTTGAGGTAAAGAGACATAAAGTGATGATTTGGTAATCCTCTTCACATCGCTGCAGAGGGATACTGTCATGAAGTGAATGCTCTGCATATTTGGGGACTGCTAAATGTTGGAATAGACTTGCCAAGCAATTATTCTGTTTCCTTAAGGGCATCTGTCTTGACAGAAATGTAGCGAGGCATACAAGCGGTCTCTCCCCTGAAATATTCCTCCCCCTTAATTTAGAATTGTCAATACAGGGCTGCATAAGAAAAGAACCCCACGTTTCCAGCCTTAAAAACATGCATACACAAGTATGTGATATCATTTAATCTGACATATTTTGCCCACAAAGAACCTATGGCACTTTTCTTATATCTCTGTCCGTGCCGGCTCAGAGATGAAGCTTGGCACAGGCATGTGTAATGGGCTTCTTATTTAGCAGCTGGTGGGGAGAGTTAGAAGACCTTTGCTTTGGATGAAGGCCTGTCCTGGAGAATGTGAAATGGAATCCAGGTGCCTCTTTGCATTCCTGCTAGCACACCAGACTATATTCCAGTCTGGCATTCCAGCCTTAAGCATGCTTGTCTTCACCTTACTGTCACCTCTGTAATAGCTTAGCATTAAGAACCTGTGGCTGCAGAACCCTGCAGCTCCTCAGAACGAGGCATGCTATAGCACGGAGAAAATCCTTGAGGCCAAAGGATGGGTGGGTTTTTTTTTGTCTGTCTGTCTGTCTGCCTGTGCATTCATAGAGATGGAGAAGGAGATGATGATGGGAAATTGGCAGCATTTGTCTCTGGGTTTTGTGACTGGGCAGGCTACAAAACGGCCAGGCAAGGGTTTCCTACTTTTGGAAACAAAAAGCATGTATGAAAAGTCAAGTGGATTGTCTACTTTCCTGCAGACATGAACTGGATCCAACAGTGACCTCAGACTTATTTTACTGGAGAAGCAAGAAAGGAAATTAATTTTTCGAACAAAGGTACATACCACTCCACCCCCATTAACCCGAGTTTTACTCCTTTTAAGCAGTGCTTTAGTCCTTTTATGAAAAAATTATATTGGTCTAGAGGAGCCTGCTATCAACTACATCATGACACAAAGTTAATTATTCACTTCATGTATTGATGACATTTACACCTTATGCAATGTCAGATGATCTAGGGCAAGGACTTTCTGTTCTTTGTGCATTTCTATGACTATTTCACATATAGCATGGTCAGTGACAATGATCTTTCTATTAATAGTTAAATATCTAAGCCTCATCAAAAGTATTTTGATCGTCCTTTCTGAATTATTTCCTTTGCTGTATGAAACTATGTCTTGAACCTTTTGAAAGCTGTTTCCTCCCACACACCTCCTAGGCATTTGCTCTTTGTAGATGTTATCATAAATGGCCATATAGATAATTAACAGGTTGTTGTTATTGCTGTTGTGTGCCTTCAAGTAGTTTCTGACATACGGTGATTCTAAGGTGAACCTATCATAGGGATTTGGGGCAAGATTTGTTCAGAGGAGGTTTGTCATGATCTTCCACTGAAATTGAGAACATGTGACTTGCCCAGGTTCACCCACTGGGTTTCATGGCTAAGTGGGAAGTAGAACCATGGTCTCCAGAGTCATAGTCCAGTGCTCAAACCAATATGTGATGCTCATTACAACTAGAGTAGTGCAGGTGTTAATACTGGAAACTTTGACTGTGTTTCTTGATCAGCACTATAAAGTAACAGGAAGCTTGGGGGGTCCCTTACCTTTGTAAGCCTTAATTGTTGTTCAGCATTGATGCCACATTTGACAGTGAACACGGATTATGCTCTATTTGAAAACCCTCTTTAAATTGGAATGATTAGCATTAACCACAGGTGTCAGTGTAGAGGTAAAACTAAACAGTGGTTTGAGTAAGTGAGACAAGGGAGGAGAAGAGGGAAAGTAAATAAATGTATGGTTTCAGACCTGATATCCTAGTTGGGGCTAATGTTAGATTAGTGATCTTGGAGATGTAGGTTCTTTTTGGATTACAATGGCCACAATCCTCTGACCAGCATGAAAAAAGAACATTTCCCAGGCTTTGGTGAAAGACTGATAGCACTGCATGTGTTTTGGCATAATATCTAGCTTTTGTGTTTTATTTAATTATTAAAGTGTATATATATTGCCCTGAATCAGAAGATCTCAGGACAAGGTTCTTTTTAAACAGTGCAACCTATGTGTCATTGTAAAATTATTTAAAACAACTTAAAACTATGTGCATTGGAAAAAAAAAGTCATGGCCACATATGGCTATGATCCAAGTCCTGAAAGCTTTTTTTTAAAAAAAGAGCCAGGCTTTAACTTGATGTTAAAATGAAGCAAGCGTCAGCACTAGTTGGGCATCCAAGACTGGCTGGGCAGGTGTGTACAGGGAGATATGTTAGCTTTCAGCACTGCTGGTTGCTACGTATAATGCAAAATGAGATGTATGGCAAATAGCATTAGAAGCAAAGATAGTTCTGTATAAATGCTGGTATATTGTGCCATTTTATACTAAAACAAAGGACCCTCCCAACAACCTAATGAGTCTGAGTCTAATGCAAAGTGCTAACACAGGCCTATAAAGCCATCCATGCCTTGACCTCAGCTGAGGGAACAACTCATCTCAGCTTACCCACATTTAAAGTTAACTGAATGAGGTTAACTAAATAAATAACAGACTAAACAGATTTCTGATATGTATCCACTGGTGGTGAAGTGGATGTTTACAGTGAAGGGGGAGGGGTTGTAGTGTCTATATCATGGTAAGCCATTCTCAGGTAGCACTGGTATTCTTTTTTTAGGCACTGCATAAACCCATCTTTATTCACTCTGGCATTGGGGCATTGTACTGTAGCACTCAAAAGGTTAATATCTAGAAAGAGTGAGAAAAAGAATGAATTTGGTAGCATAAGTTTTTGTAGACTTCAATCTACTTCCTAAGATGCATGGAGTGAAGTGTCAAGGAACAGACCTTTTATAAGCTGGCTATTTGAATAGCCATAGAAATGCCAAACTAGTGAGTATGATGATAGGATGACAAGTTCATTTCTAGGTTTATAATGGTTTTTATAGTATTGAATTCTGTAATTTGATTTTATGTTATTATTCACAAACTGAGACATTAAGAAATGTATGTTTTTAATTTTAAATAAAATCACACAAACTATTGTGTGGATTTTGCTTCTCACACTGGCTTGCAAAATGTTTTAGTGTACAACTAGCAGGGAATCAGTACTGCTGCTGGCACACTTGTTATGTATGGATGTTGAGTGTATAAATTTACACTCAGGGGAGGGAGTCTTCCTCTTTCGGTGACTGTTGTTTTTGTGTGCCTTCAAGTCATTTCTGACTTACTGCAACCCTAAGGCAAATCTATCATGGGGGATTCTTGGCAACATTTGTTTTGGGTGTGTGTGTACCTTTGCCCCCTTCTAAAGCTAAGAGAATATGATTTGCCCAAGGTCACCCAATGGGTTTCCATGGCTGAGTGAGGATTTGAACCCTGGTCTCCAGAGTCATAGTTCAGCACTCAAACCACTAAACTACACTGGGTTTCCTCTTTGGGTGATACGCATTGTAAAAGGGTGCCAAAAGTAAAGTACAACAGTGTCCTATTAAATACCTGAACAAGAAAGAAAGAAAGCCAATGTATTAATTTGTATGGCCACCTTCTGTTGCCAAAAACCTGATACTGCTTGACTTAATTATTCTTACCACTTTCCTTTCCTTTCCTTAAAGTTCTCTAGCTCCTTATTATTCTAAACCATCCTTTGCCTGTACAATGGAGAAAGACTGTAGTTTAGGGTAGACCATCAAATGCAGAGATGGGGAATATGTTGTCCTCCAGATGTTGTTGGGTTGCAACACCAATCAGCTCCAGACCACGTAGCTAGTTGAAAACAGATATAGGGAACCTATAATCTTCTAGATGCTGTTGAATTCTCAATGCCCATCAACCCTAACAAGCACAGAAAATAATCAAGGATGAATGGAGGTACAGTGAGAATTTCTGGATATTCATGTGTGCCCTATTCCTGATATAATGACTGTATAACCCTGAGTTGGAAATGCCTGCTAGGAGGTGCTTAAAAAGGACCAGCAGTTAAAGGCAGGCAATAAATTAATTAAAAAGCAAGAATGATATTAGGGAAAGTGGTAAGTGTGTAGGAAGGGTGATTTGTGGGATTCAAGTGAAGGCATAGACTCCAAGATTGGGGTAGCACACAGGAAGGTGAAAGCTTTATTGTGCCTCTGCGCATCTGTGCCTATATTCAACCCAATGGGGCTTGAATATAGGTGAAACACTGTTTTTGCGAGGGGGGTCCCTTGAAAAAGGAGGGGTGACTGTACTTTACTTGAGACTAATCTCTATAGTTCTGACTAAATTTTTTAGAAAGCAGTTGCTGGTGAAGTTGCTCAATTTTTTAAAATTTTGTTTTATTTATTCATTTAATTTCTATGCTACCTTTCTTCCAGAAAGGGACCCAAGGTTGCTCACAAAAGAAACGTATTACAATAAAACAATTAAAAGATCACATAAAAAGCAATATAAAATTACGAACATTAAAACCATGATACCAACCCCATATAACAAACACCCCATATAAAAAAGCCATCCCATGATTACTCATTAAACACCTCCCTGATTAAAACCATTTTTACTTGCTGACAGAAGGCCAGCAGGGAGAGGGCCAGCCTTGCTTCCTATAGAAGGGAGTTCCAGAGGGTGAGAACAGCCACCAAGAACGCTCTCTCTCTCTCTCTCTCTCTCTCTCTCTCTCTCTCTCTCATGTCCTCACCAGGCAAGCCTGGGGTGGTGGTGAGACTGAGAGAAAGCCTTCTCTTGAAGATCTTAGGATTCTACCAGATTTATATGTGGGGGGATATGGTCTCTCAGGTAGTCTGGACCTAAACTGTGTAGGACTTTATAGGTCATGACCAGCACTTTGAATTGTGCCTAGAAATGAACTGATAGTCTGTGGAGCAGTTTCAACAAGGGAGTTATATGCTCCCTATAACTGCCCCCAGTCAATAACGTTCTAGCTGCGGCCTTTTGTTTCTCTATGTCTCAGACTGCTTCAGTGACCAAGGATGGCATATCTCCTCTGAATGACTGTCTGAGGTCGGTAATGGATTGGATGAGGGAAAATAGACTTAAATTGAATCCAAATAAAAAGGAGGTACTCGCTATAGGCAATCCTAATCCGGGAAAGGTGATAAGCTCTCCAGTACTGGACAGGGTCATACTTCCCCTAAAGGACTGTGTTCGTAGCTTAGGAGTGCTCCTCGACTTGTCGCTTCACCTGTCGTCCCAGGTTGACGCGACAGCCAGGAGTGCCTGTTATCAGCTTTGGCTTCCTGGAACGGGAAAACCTTGAAACTGTTGTACACTCGCTGGTAACCTCTCATCTCGATTTCTGCAATGCGCTCTACATGGGGCTAACCTTATGCCACATTTGGAAGCTGCAACTGTTCCAAAACATGGCAGCCAGATTGGTGACTGGGAGTTCCAAGTTTTATTCTATCACACCTATCTTAAAATCCCTACACTGGCTACCTATTAGCTTTCGGGCACAGTATAAGGTGTTGGTTATTACCTATAAAGCCCTACATGGCTTGGGTCCAGCTTACCTGAGGGAACGCCTCCTCTCATATAAGCCTTCCTGCACTATCAGGTCCTCAGGGAAGAACCTACTACCTAGACTAGTAACTACCTCCCAGAGAGCATTTGCTTCTGCCGCTCCAAAAATCTGGAACGATCTGCCAGATGAGATCCGCCAACTAACATCTTTTGAGGCCTTTACGAAGGCAATAAAAACAGATCTCTTCCCCTAATTTCACTCTCCGCGTGTCAAAATTGTTTCTCTTCGGACCAATTCGAATACTTTTGATATTATTGTTTTCTCTTTTTATATACTGTTACCCACCTTGATCCAACACAGGGAAAGGCGGGTTATAAATAAACACTATTATTATTATTATTATTATTATTATCTTGTACCTGTTGGAGTTTCCAAAGGCGGCCTCACACAGAGTGTGTTGCAGTAGTCCAAATGGGATGTAATCAAGGCATGTGTCACCATAATCTGACGTCTCAAGTAACAGGCGCAGCTGGCTCAAGGATACTCAGCAATGGCACTTCTTCATCCTGAACAGAAGTGACTAGTGGGGTGCCACAGGGTTCAGACCTGGGCCCAGTGCTAATCTTTATCAGTGACTTGGATGAAGGAATAGGCTTTTCAAATTTGCAGATGACACTAAATTAGGAGGAGTAGCTAATACCCCAGAAGAAAGGAGCAAAATTCAAAATGACTTCAATAGATTATAAAGCTCAGCCAAAACTAACAAAATGAACTTCATCAGGGAGAAATGTAAGATACTTCACTTAGGTAGAAAAAATGAAATGCATACATATAGGATGGGGGACTCCTGGCTTAATGACATTGCATGTAAAACGGATCTAATAGTTCTAATAAACCACACATTGAACATGAGTCAACAGTGTGATCCGGCAGCTAAAAAGGCCAATGCAATTTTAGGCTGCATCAATAGAATTATAGTGTCTAGATCAAGGGTAGTAATAGTGCCACTCTATTCTGCTTTGGTCAGGCCCTACCTGGAATATTGTGTCCAATTCTGGGCACCACAATTCAAAAAGGATGTGGAGAAATTGGAGCGTGTCCAAAGGAGGTGTAAGAGCTGTTCGGTTTGCCAGTGGAACACACTCCCTTGGAGAGTGGTGAAGTCTCCTTCTCTGGAGGTCTTTTAACAGGCTGGATTGCCATCTGTCCAGGATGCTTTGATTGTGATTTCCTGCATGGCAGGGGGATGGACTGGAAGGTCCTTGTGGTCTCTTCCAATTCTATGATTCTAAGCCCACCCTTCAACACTCCTTTTCTGTCTCTGTGGACAACATTTCTATTCAACCAGTCCAGCAAGCCCGCAGTCTTGGTTTCATCTTTGATTCTTCTCTGTCGTGTATCCCGCAGATCCAGACCACAGCCAAGGCTTGTCAATTCTTTTTGTACAATATTGCTAAAATCTGACCATATCTCTCCGCCTCTGCTGCCAAGAACCTGGTCCATGCCCTAGTGTTCTCACGACTTGATTACTGGAAGCTGGGCTTCCTCTTTCTCACCTCCGTCCTTTAATCTCTGTTCAGCATTCACCTGCACGCATTATCACATCCGCCCACCAATCTGACCACATCTCTCCTGTGTTGGCATCCCTTCACTGGCTCCCCCTCCCTTTCCATATTCAGTACAAGCTCCTGCTGTCAACGTTTAAAGCCCTCCATGGGCTGGCCCCTCCTTACTTATCAGACCTTCTTTCTCCTCACCTTCCCACCAGGGCCCTCCGTTCTGGTAGTCAAGGTCTGCTGTCCCAGCCCAGGATTTCCTCTGCCCCATCTCGGATTCGCCCCTTTTCACTTGCTGCCCTTCACTCCTGGAACTTTCTTCCTCCGCGAGCAAGGGCCATCACTTCTTTAACCAGCTTCAAAATGGAGTTGAAGACCATCCTGTTCAGAGAAGCGTTCCCAGGCATTGCATAATTGTTGCTTGCTATTTGATGTTCTTTTGGTGCCTGTTTTATCGAACCATTTCCTGTATTGCTATGTACTTTATATGTATTAGCCTACTAGCCCCACCACCTTTCCCTTCTCCTTTTATGTCATGTCTTTTTGGATTGTAAGCCTGAGGGCAGGGAACCGTCTAATTAAAAAGATTGTATGTACAGCACTGTGTAAATTTACAGCACTTCATAAATAAAGGTTAATAATAATAATAATAATAATAATAATAATAATAATAATAATAATATTCTGTGATTCTATGGTGCATTAATTTTAACTGTGTAAATGCACTCCTGGCCACTGCTGAAACCTGGGCATCCAGGCTCAGAGTTGAGTTGGAGCGCACCCAAGCTGAGAGTGTGATTTCAGGGGCAATGTAACCCCATTCAGCATAGGCAAAGTCCCTAATCCTTAAAATAAGGCATTTGTATCTTTCCAAACATAGCTGCACATATACGTCTAAAACTCCTTTCTTCATTGCTGCCTTCACATTTTTCTGAAGTCATTGTTTATAAGGGTAATAAAAGAATAACTAGCGACTCATAACTCTAGGTTTGGTTCATTTCCCTTCCCTGTTGTGGGGCTTGATGTTGCAAAATTGTTTATAGTACACTTAATTCTTGTCTGCACTGTTCAGGAAAGCCATATAAATGGAGACAGTCCACTTTAGAAAAAACCCACACATTTTGTCTAGACGATTATATTTATTTATTACTGTTGCAAATAGCTCTTCAGGTATTGTCAGTGATTAAAGTATAGTGTGGTTTCATTTTAACTTGTTGGAATCTTTTAAAAAAGTTTTGTCATCACACTTGTTACTGTTTTTTATTTAGTCATTCCACTTTCTTTTCTGACACAGGAATGGAACTATTGCCTTTTTCTGCTTCCTTTTTTTTTTTGTTGAATGGGTGTTCTTTGCATCCAAAGATGTCCCTAGAGTAACTGAGATCCTTGTCCTATTGATTGGATTTTATTACGGGGGGAAACTGGCTAGAGGAATACAGTTTTAGTTCTTGCTGCTTTAGATGGAAGAAACAGAGCATAATTGCCTCAGAGAGTTGAAAGTGATGTAAACATGATTTGCTATGGTATAGACCGTGGGCTGGCAACTGTGGAAGTGGAGGGGAATATATTAGATACCCCTCAAGAGGTCTTGGATAACTGCACCGCAGCACCACACTCACTCTTGCAACTTTTTTGCTCCCAAGTTCCATTGGGGGGACAAGAGGGCATTTTCACCTAGTTTTTGGGAGAGACCTTTTTTAACAACATGAAATCATGTCTTATTTCAGAGCCTTATTGCATGACAAAAGAAAACAGAGAGGCAGCAGAGAGAGAGAAGCACCTTTCTCCTTGCCTCTCTACTTGTTTCCATACTCCTTCCAGAGGGATACAGTCCTAAGAGCATGCCTTTTGACAAATAGACAAAAGACACATTTTTATCACCATCTCCCTTAGGAAGAGAACAGAAATGTTTCAATGCGGTGGTTCCCACCCTTCCTAATGCCGCGACCCCTTAATACAGTTCCTCATGTTGTGGTGACCCAAACCCGTTAAATTATTTTCATTGCTACTTCATAACTGTAATTGAATAGGTGTTTTCCAATGGTTTTAGGGGACCCCCATGAAAGGGTCATTTGACCCCCAAAGGGGTCCCGACCCACAGGTTGGGAACCACTGTTTCAATGCCATGTGGAAAGGCAAGGAGAAAACTTATCTCTCACTGCCTCTCAGCTTTCTTTTTTCATGTGATAAGGCTGTAAATAAAAGTCTCTCTTTAGCCTTGACTGGTCCAGGAAAGCCCCCAAACATGGTGAAAATGTCCACCATGTGGCCTAAAGGGCATTTGGGGGGCAAAATGTTTTGCAAAACCTCTGTAAAAATGTATTTGATCTGGGGCCCTCCAAACTTGCATTTGTAATTCTCTACTGATGTATGTGGTCTGCCAAGGGGGAGCAGGGGGGAAAAACTGGTCCCTGCCATAGTTGACCACCCTGGTCAACACTGTTCTTACCCCACGGTTGTCCTTAGGTGAAGGAAGTTTTACAGGCTTCAGACACCTGAAGAATCCTAAGACATATTGAAAGAAGAGTATTGATGCATGTATTGATTTATATGCATGGGTGTAAATTTAGAAATTGTTAATGTTATTATATAAAAATAAATATAAAAAGTAAGAGAAAAGTAGGAATATGTGTCCCCCTAGTGGGATCTTTTTTTGCTAAAGGCAAAAGTGCTGCAAAAGAAGTATCTGTGTATAGCAGTGATGGGCAACCCATGTCCTTCTGGATGTTTTAAGACTGCAGCTCCCAGCATCCTTCACTATTAGCTATGCTGGCTGGCTAAAGCAGATGGGAGTTGCATTTCAAAAACACATCTGGAAAGCTGAAGTTGCCCAGCCTGCTGTTTAGCATGGTTATACATATTGCCAACTTTACCTTTTTGAGATACTTGTTTCTTTTTAGCATTGATCAGGTTCATCTCTCCCAGTGAAATAAACTGAGTAAGGTTTACACTCAAGTAAATGCCTAGAATTGCAGCAGTATGACAGATCATCACTCATCTTTTGTTTGTGGTTCCTAACAGCATTCACACAGAAGAATGGGACTGATATTTGTATTTTTGCTTTTTGTTTTAGCTTTTCAAAGCTCTTAACATGGGGGATGTGAAACTGGTATCTACTAGAATTTCCAAAGCCTCATTGACTCTGGACCACTCTTCCTTAAGACCTCCTGCTCCAACAGAACCACCAGCATTTACTTTACCTCCAAGAAATATTCGGGTGCCACTTGGAGGCACAGCCAGGTTTGAAGGAAAGGTAAGCAGAGGTTGGGGGCCTGGGGGTTGGGGACAGATACAGAGAAAGAGAAGTAACAGTCAAAGAGCTATTTTACTGTAAATACTTGTGTATATGTGTTGATTTTTGGTCAAAAAAATTGACTCCAGAAACTTGTGCCAACTTATCCATGGGTCAATGTGTATACTGAACTTTAACTCTTATAAAGAACCATCCCTTTCTCAGAGTAGAGTGGCAAAAGATGAGAACTTAGCATATTGTGGGAGGACCTAAAAAAAGCACTGTCCCACTCTTTTCTCTCTGCCACTGTACTGCTTATGACCTTTTTGAATGCCTGGGGAAGAAAATGGCAGTAGTAGCAGTTCTTTGGTGCTTCCCCTCAAAAGCACACTGTAAGGAATGTGGTTTGAGTAAGACACTTTTGTATTCTTATCACGTTTTCTGTTTTAAAATCAGGCAAAGTTGTCACACTAAATTTAAAGCCTATAATCACTGCTAAGTAGTTACCATTTTCTTTGCTTTTGAGCAGAGTATGAATTATAAATGATTCTGGTAGTGTACAGAATCAAACTGGTACAGACTAGTTTTGCTTAGACTAAGGGTGCATCTACACTGTAAAAATAACTGTTAAGTGCTGTAGGTCCATCCTATGGAATCCTGGGATTTGTAGTTTCAGAAAGTCTAGCTTTCTCTGCCAAAGAGTTCTGGTTCTTCACAAAACTACAAATCCAAGGTTTCTGTAAGATGGAGCCATGACTGTTAAAAGTACTGTCAAACTGCATTATTTCTATATTGTAGATGCATACCTAGCCCCAGATGGAATAGTCTTTGAAAACTGTTGGTTTTTCAGAGATACCCTTTCAGTAGGAAGAAAATTGCTAAGATTACTCATGGCTTCTTTTGAGAACAAAGTCAGTGTTTAATAACATCCCTAGATATGACCTCCTTGCCCTCGGCATCAGAGTTGTTCATATATTCCAAGAAGGAGATCATAAAAGCTCTGAAAAATGCTAGGGAGGATGAACAAATGGTATGGGGGAAAGAAGAGATCTTATCCTCTTTGCTTTTGTCCTCTCACTTCTCTGTCTTTCACTTTACAGTGAGAGAGGCAGCACACGGCTCACTTCATCTTCCTGCCCCTCCCTCCCACTTTCCCATTGCTGCTGCCATGCTTTGTGCTGCCAGCCATAAAGTGAAAAAATCCAGTGAGAACAGCAAGGGAGGAACAAATGGTGTGGGGGAGAAGGTAGCAAATGAATATGTCATCTCTATATTATTTCTAGGACAATGGTATCAAAATTACATTGCATTTCATTGACGGTACTTTTACAGTCTGGTATAATGAAAAACAAAGCAAAATGCAATTTAATGTAATGAATATCAACATGTTGGTTCTAGTGTTTAGTCTGAACTGACAAATTGCAGAAGGTTTTTAAAATTAAGTTGACAACTAGGGCCCCAGACAGTCCTTGCATCCCTTTCCTTCATAGCCTTAGCATTTCATAGCCTTCTGTAAAATATCAGTGGTATTAACATTCCACTGTCTTTAACTATTAGAATGTTTCTACTTATGTTAGAAACAGATTCCAGCAGAAGTCAGGAAGAGTAGAAAAGTGTAGCATATAATGCCAAACATTCAAAAATATGTCAATTACAAATTTTAAAATATATCGGGATAGTTTTAATATATATTCATTTTATGTACTCCTTTAATTGGTATGTGTTTAGTTTCTTGTTGTTCCCTGCCTCAATCTATAGGGAGAGGCGGGTAACAAATAAATTAATCAATTAATAATAACACCTACTACAACGACATTGAACAATTTTTAATGATACTTACTTGGGCAGGTGAGCAAGGTGACCAGACACCTTCCTTTTTCAGACATGTCCTGCATTTCAGCCTCCTGTCCAGGATAAATTTTAAAATGTCCTCCATTTTGAGCATCACAAAGAAGCCCATTGAGTAACACCATGCTTACTGTCCTTTTCCCTTCTGAGAAACAAATGTGCCCTGTGCTCTGGAGACAAGTTTTCTCTGCTGCTGCTCCTAGGAAAAAAGTTCTTTAGAAGGATTCATCCTATTCCCCTATTTGCAATACGGACAGGATAAAAAAATATAATAAAATAAAAATAATAAAAAGATAATAAAATAATACATTTTATATAAACTCTGCTGTCTGAGCTGTTGTCAAATAATCACAGTGTTCTGTGCAACCATGCTGGCCACATGATCACAGAGTAGTCTCTCACAACACTGGCTCTTCAACTTAATAACGGACTTGAGCACCGCTCCCTATCGTCAGACACGACTTGACAACCTTGTCAATGGGAAATACCTTTACCTTTCACCTATATGTAATATAGCTGTAAATAAACCATATGAAATGAATTTTTATTTATTTTGTAATGTCCTTCAATGCCCCACATTTTGCGGTGCCGTACCCTCCATTGTGGTTATGTCATCTGGCCACCCTGGGTGTCACTAACAGTTCTTAGTTATGCATTTTTCCCACTGATGTAAGTCCCTGTAAGTTACTTAACATACCCATAATGTGAGTGATGCAGACTTGTTTCTTTTGCTTTGAGATTCTTGTTTCAGTAGCTTTGTCATTCTCCTTTCTTATCTAAAATTGACCAGGACTTTACATTCAACATGTTCACAATGGTTTATCTTACAGTGAAAAAAATGAAAGAGAGCTGGCTGTACTGCATATGAACAGGGTATATTTGTCATATAGAAACATCAGCTGGAGGTATTTGATTGATTTGGGCTGTACTTTGGCTGGCTCTCCTGTTAATAAATGTGCACTGTTTTTAGTTTTCCACACATGTTTCTACTCTGCAGGCAAAGGGAGAAGCATAAGAATGCTATTTCTGCTATAGAGGATTTTATCTCATAAGATTTTGAATTAAAATATATTTAGATAGATCAGTACATGGAATGGGATCCAAGCGGGATCATTCCATTGATGGAATGGGATCCAAGCGGGATCATTCCATTGATCAAAGAAGTGTGACAGCAAATCTTTCTGGAGATGATCTCTCTTCTCCCAAACAGTCTGTGGTCAGCTCCACCAAACTGCTCTCCTTTCCCCCCTCTGAACCACCTGAAACTCTGAGTTGTTGCCATAGAATCAGAGAATCATAGAGTTGGAAGATACCACAAGGGCCATCCAGTCCAACCCCCTTCCATGCAGGAACTCAGAATCAAAGCACCCCCAACAGATGGCCATCCAGACTCTGTTTAAAGACCTCCAGAGAAAGAGGGAGTATGTTCTACTGTCGAACTGAACCGTTCTTACTGTCAGGAAGTTCTTCCTAATGTTGAGCTGAAATAACTTTTTCTGTAGTTTGCATCCATTGTTCTGGGTCCTATTCTCTGGAGCTGCAGAAAACAAGTTTGCTCTATCCTCACTATGACAGTCCTTCAAATATTTAAATCGGGCTGTCATATCACCTCTTAACCTTTTCTTCTCCAGGCTAAACATACCCAGCTCCTTAAGGTGATCCTCATAGGGCATGGTTTCCAGACCTGTCACCATTTTGATCACCCTCCTCTGGACACACTCCAACTTCTCAACATCCTTTTTGAATTGTGGGGCCTGGAATTGTGGTGCATCCCTCAGGGGTTGATCTTGAGGGTGTGTAGAGGCTACTTACATGTGTCTTCTGAGACCTGTTGACAGGCGTCTTTCATTAGTAGCTGAACCATCCAGTTGGGTCTTGGTCATTGCAGTTAGTGTCAGTGACATCGATGGAACTGCACATGTGTGCCTCAGGTCCTATTCTAGGAAGACCCTAGTTTATATGGCTTGTTTGGTCCCATTTTATTGAATAGAAGTCTGGATTTTATTTTATTGCTTTTGATTTGATGCATTCATATGCTGTTCCAATACATGTGGAAATCCAATAGGTTGAGAAAAGCTGAAGCACACATGTGCCCTAAACTTCAGGATTTCATATACAGTCTGCTCAGTTCCTTTTTCCTTCCCCTCCCACACTTGGCAAACTGTTCATATTGACTTGCCCTTCAAACACTTTGTTTATTAAATGTTTAAAAAGAGTGATGTGTTAATATCAGCTGGGGGACACTCATCCACTGCAAGTACAACAGTTAGTGGTTGGCTGTAAGGAACAGTGAGTGAATCAAGGGTGGAAAATTCTGAACTGGAGATGTTTTGAGTAACTCTGAGCATAGAATATTTTTCTGCGCACCATCCCACTCCCTATCAAAAGGTGTAATCTGCGAGGATCAGTGTCAGAACATGTGTTTTGCTCATTTAACTCAATGGGACATAGATCTGAGGAGAGAGAGAGAAAGAAGGAAAGAGAGAAAGAAAGAAGCAGGGATGGGAGGACATGAATATTCAAGTCTCTTTGAATCCTATTTTTGGGAGAAAGGCAGAATTTAAATCCAGTAAACAGATAAATAAACATACCTAGCTATATTTTTGGCTCAAATTCCTCAAAGTGTGTAATCTACTGAAAAACAGAATGAGTAGCAGAGAAAGAAGAAAGTGAGGAGGGGAAGCAGAACTTTCCACTTAATGACTGAAGGGCATTGTGTCAACACTAAGAAACATATTGAAGGATTATAAAATGATCCATTGCTGCTCATTCCAAGTAATAACTTAAAATATTGTATGTTATACAGTGGAAACCAGAAAAAAATCAATAGAGGATTGAGGAGACTTACAAAAAAATTCAATCAGCTAGAAAGACATACAGGCCTTCAGAGCAAAAGAGCCTGATACTCTAAGTACCATGTCTGCTTGAGGGTTAAGCAAACAAATAATTTCTCCAGTCCCTTAAATTCTATACCAGCACTCCCTTCTGTTCTTGTTTTGTTGTCCCTTTTCACAGCTCTTCACTTGCTTCTTAACTATTCATCTAATGAGATGTGTTGTTTAGCAACAGAGCCCATGTGATGCATTTTATCCAATGCTTTTCCTTAGGCTTTCAGTTTTACTGAATATGTTCAAGAATACAGTATGTTCATTCCAGCTAATAAATTCTAACATTATAAAAATAATTTAAAGCTTGGAATTAATTCTAGCATTAATCGGGAAGTTTAGTGAGGTAAGCCATCCTGGTACAAAAATAGTGAGCCATTAAACTAGTTATTTCTGAATTCTACTTCATCCAGTGTGACCAGACATCCTCTTTTCCCAGAACATGTCCTACATTTTAACTTACTGTCCAGGAGGAATTCCAAATTGTTCTGCATTTTGAGCATGACTAAGAAGTATAAATTATGATTATTTTTTAGCTTTTATTTTGTAGTGTCTTACATTTTTCTTTAATGTTTTACATTTTATGGTGCCTTGTCATCCTTTGCGGTTATAACATCTGGATAACCTGTTTTCATCATATCATGGGTTATCACTTACCTGGTCTTCTGTAGGTGGGTGGAGAGTGACAAAGAAAGGACCCCAGCTAATATCTCTGTAATTGGACAAGTTCATGTGGAAGAAATTCCTGAGGTTATTAGATTCAAGCAGAATAGAGCTTTGAAGATCAAAACATTGGACTATTGAATTGGACTATAAATCATTGTGAAGAAAGAGCTTTTCCAAATACTGTAGCTCAGTAAAGCTGGGTCTAGTGCATATGTGAAAGAATAAGGTGGTATCTATACCTCATGGTATAGACAGAACAAACAAAATGCTTCTCTGTGGGAGGGAGGTATTATGAAGGAATTAAGCCAAACGTCTTGTAGAAATGCAAAATTAACATCAGTGAAAAACTTCAAATCATGTTCTTTGCCTTCTGTATTTTATTTAATCACCAACCATATGAGGCCAGCTGTCAACCTGTGACTATCTCTTCAACTTTCCCTTAGACGTAACACCTGGCTCCAAGGGAAATCCAAAATCATGTGCTGCTCCTTGGCTGGTCATTTACCGGAAGGCAAACTGAGGGCACTTCCCCACAGGTCCATCGACTTTACAGAAGAGAGCAGGCCCAAGGGGGGCCTCTTTTCCCAACCCCTGGCCCCCACGTCTGTGGAGGCAGTTCATTTTATTTCTGTTTGGATTAAAAAATTAATGTAATAATAAGTTTACAAACATGATCCCTTGCCCACATCAGTATGCCAAAGGATTTTATAGCACCTTTAAGACTGACTGTGTGAAAGAAGTTGTGGCATAAACCTTTGTAGACTTGCTCTGGGCTATCCCAGAGCACCTGGGTAAATAGACCAAGTCAATGAAAGCTTATCTATAACTTCAGCTATGCAGTTAGTCTCAAAGGTGCTACAAGATTATTTTGTATACTGGTGTGCCAGACTAACACCGCTATGTTTCTGAATGCTACCTCTGTGCACATGTTCTCTGCAAAGCTACAGTGAGTTCTAGTCCCTCAGTATGTCATCCCCTCTTTCACTATATGTAAATACTGTGGCAGATGTGAAATTTTGACCCAGGATCCCCATACTTGACCATATTTTTATTGTAACCTGCTTGATGACATTTACTGGGGTTCAGCTGTTATGTTATCTGTTAAGCTTTGCTTGAGTTTTCTGTCATAGATAAAATGCACTGCAGATGTTCTGATGGGATGTTACTGATACTTAGGCTTAATCATACAATATAAATATTAAACCATACTTGGGTTAAAACATTTTTTAAATGGCTAGACAGGAGATTTTCTTCAAAGAACTTTTCCAGGCTGGAATTTATCTTATCAGAAGGAACAAACACTTTGAGACTCCGGGGCAGGATATAGGACTGATATTAGAAAGATCTTATATTCTCATTTTAAAAAGAACCTGGTAAAAATCCCACAGAGTCAGGTCTGTATTATTCTTTCCTGGATATATAAAAACTGTGTAAAATAATTCACATTAAAAGGAGAACATGAAAGAGAAGAAAAATACAGGAGGCAAAGAAAGTGACCTTATAAATCCAAAGAAAAAGAAGCAGAGATAATGATTAAAAAAATAAGTCTGACCGTGAGTTAGTATTTTTCACAGTAGCACTGGGTTTTTTAAAACTTACTAATGCTAAGATATATTATGTGCATTTTAAAAGTCAGTGTTATAGGAAGTTACAGTGAGATTCTTCACATATGAAATGGAGAAAATTCTTAGTGAAGAAAAATGTTATTGTAGGGGAAGGGGAGACATCATCAAAAGTAAACACCAAGACACACAGTTGGAAGGAAAAGGCCACAACTTTATTGAGTACAGCTGACAGTTAGGGTTGGCCCAAATGCATAGGTTTGGATCTGGCATCGACCAACCCAACTGTTGCTTGATGAACCAAGTTGCCCAGTCACAGCTGGGCCTCGGGATGACAGAAGGGGTAAACGATTGATCACATGTCTGCATTGTTGTCCCCTTTGTCACCAGAGAATGCTGTTCAGGAGCTGCCCCTGCAATGGCAACACCTCACAGCTTCAAGCATCCCTGGGTCTGTGCAACACAGGAAGCCTCGCCCACCAGATCCATGGCCTATGCTACCACCACAAAAGGCCACCCCCCATGGGGCCCGCCTTCCGCCAACCACACTGAAAGCTGTATATTCCCCCTAGCCAAGGGGAGCCTCCTCCCTGCAGCCCCCATGGCTGCCCAGCACAAGAATTCAGATCCAGACATAGCCGGCGAATGCCTCACACTTCCACTAGCCCAGCTTTTTTATTGAGTCCACTGGCAGGCCACATCCTGCCACAGTTGTAGCCATCCTTATGCAGAACGTGTGCCCTCCAAAGTCCTCCACTGGCAGTCTGCTGTTTTGCAAGGCCAGATGAAGTGCCAACACCACTTGGAACTGGGTTAGTGGAGTTCCTTCCCTTTGTGTAAAGAGAAGGTCTGAGGGCAGGATGCCAGGTATCTGCTGCATAAAGTCTGAACAGGGCACAGGTGGCAGCCACAGAGCCTTCTCAGCACGTTGGTGGATCCTTTCCCCAACTGGTCACACTTTGACCTGTAAAGAACTAAAAATACAGCATTCCCCTCCCCCAAAGGGACATCCTTCCTCGGAAGTGAATGCTTGGTCCCATCCGACCTGGAGGATGGAACCAGCTCACCCACCCGTAGCGCCCTGAGAGGGACTGCGTGGGAAGAATGTAATATGTGATTGTACAGGATTCTTGTTATCCTTTGGAATGGAGATATTTTTGAATGTTTTCACTGTTGGGATGCTTTCTGCCAGGTTTGGGGACAATTAAAAAAACTTGTTTGAGGGTTAGAGGCTTTGGCTTACTGGCACAGGGCTTTTTATTCTGTTGAAGTGTCATATTGTGTTGAAAGATGCAAGCCTACAATAGATCTTTGCTTAGTAGTCCTTCTAATCTGATGAAAAAACTTCTCCTACCATGGTTTTCTTAGTGTAGAAATAATGGTTCAACCAATGTTCTCATGATAATGTGACCAAGCTGGGCTTCCTGTGGTGTCCCCAAGTGGCATGTCCAGGTAAGTGTCTCCTTTTAGAAGATATAATTAGTGTCACAGCTATCGTACCTTTAAACTGTATTCTCCTAATTCAGTTGGCATATATTACCAGAATGAACATTTGCTTCTGAATTCAACCAGCTGTTCAATAATGGTTAGGCCTGTCCTTAATACATCAAAGCTGCTCTTTGTAGACCACCTGTCCTGAAAAGCAGCCTATTTAGCAGTGACTCTGTGCACCCCTCTTTTTCCCTATTGCCAAATATGAAATACAGTTGGCCCTTCTTATACACAGATATTTTATACACAGATTCGTGCATCCTCGGTTTGAAAATGTTTAAAAAAAGGATAAATTCCAAATATGAAACTTGATTTTCCATTTTTTATAAGGGACACCATTTTGCTATATCATTATATTTAATGACATATTTGCTATGCCATTATATTTAACATCGAAATTGCTGCTCTTAGTGAAGTTCGTCTCCACGAGGAAGGCAACCTTAAAGAACACGGTGCCAGCTACACACACTCTACTGGTCTGGCAAACCCAAAACTGAAAAACATCTTTCAGGGGTAGGCTTTATGATCAAAAACTCCATTGCCTCCAAACTCGAAACCTTACCAACAGGACACTCTAATCACATTACCTCCTTACGCCTCCCACATGTTGTTCTCTTCAGTATATATGCTCCAACTATGCAAGCCGACCCTGCGGAGAAAGACAAATTCTACTCAGACCTACGCCACCTTATACAGAAAGTCCCTGCAGAAGACAAAATCATTATCCTTGGTGACTTCAGTGCCAGAGTAGGAAAGCACTTTGAAGCCTGGAAAGGTGTTTTAGGCAAGCATGGTGTTGGAAACTGTAATGATAACGGACGCCTCCTGCTAGAGTTTTGTGCGGAACAGCAGCTGACTATTACAAACACCATCTTTCAGCAGAAAGATAGCCTGAAGACTATGCATCCCCGATCCAAACACTGGCACCTCATTGTCTATATCCTAGTGCGCCAGAGAAATATTTGCGATGTCCGTCATACCTGAGTGATGCCCAGTGCAGAATGTCAAACAGATCATCGCCTCGTAAGATGCAAACTAAATCTTCATTTTCAGTTCAAACCTAAGAGGGGTGGCATCCTAAAGAGGAGACTCCAAGTCAACAATCTTCAACAAGCTGCCATAAGAGACAACTTCCAGGCAAATTTGCAAACAAAACCTGAAGACCATCCTGTAGACTCTTCTCCTACAGTGCTTTGGCAACATATCAAAAACAGCATCCTGCAATCTGCAGAAGAATCCTTAGGGTTCTCCCTCAAGAAAAACGAAGACTGGTTTGATGAAAACAACCAAGAGATCCAGGAGCTGTTGGCAAAGAAGAGAACTGCTCACCAGGCACACCTCGCCCAGCCATCCTGCCATGTCAGAAAAGCAGCCTTTCGCCTTGCATGTAGTCAACTCCAACAAAAACTCAGAGACATTCAGAACAAGTGGTGGATCAATTTAGCAGAAAAAACACAACGTTGTGCAGATCTGGGTGATTCCAGAGGATTTTATGAAGCTCTTAAAGCAGTGTTTGGACCTACATATCAGATCCAAAGCTCCCTATACAGTACAGATGGTCAAACACTAATCACAGATAAAGCTTCCATTCTGAACCGATGGGCTGAATATTTCCAAAGCCTCTTTAGTGCCAACTGAGTAGTCCAAGACTCAGCTATTCAACATATGATACAACAACCGATGAAGAAGGAATTGGACATAGCTTCCACTTTGGAAGAAACCGTTAAGGCCATACAGCAGATGAAAAATGGCAAGGCTGCCGGGATTGATGGAATTTCACCTGAAGCTTGGAAACATGGAGGTCATGTACTCCATGCTAAATTCCACGAGCTCCTTGTGAGTTGCTGGGAAAAAGGCGAACTGCCATCAGATCTCCGAGATGCAGTCATCATCACCCTGTACAAGAAAAAAGGAGCAAAATCGGATTGCTCAAACTATCGAGGTATAACACTGCTCTCCATTGCTGGAAAAATCCTTGCAAGGATACTGCTGAACAGATTAGTCCCTGCTATTGCAGAAGAACTTCTCCCTGAAAGCCAATGTGACTTTAGAGCTAATAGGAGCACTACAGACATGGTATTTGCCCTTAGACAACTGCAAGAGAAATGTAGAGAGCAGAACAAAGGACTCTATGTAACATTTGTCGACCTCACCAAAGCCTTCGACACTATGAGTAGAAAAGGTCTGTGACTAGAACGACTAGTATGCCCCCCCAAATTCCTCAAAATGATCATCCTGCTACATGAAGGCCAGCAAGGTCAAGTCAGATATGGCGATACTCTCTCGAAGCCCTTTCTAATAACTAATGGTGTGAAACAAGGTTGTGTTCTCGTTCCAACTCTATTTTTACAATCTTCTTCAGCATGATGCTCCAAAGGGCTACGGCAGATCTCAAAGAAGAAGACGGCATTTATATACGCTACCGTACTGATGGTAGCCTGTTTAACTTAAGCTGCCTGAGAGCCTGCACTCAGACTCTAAACTATCTAGTCCATGAGCTGCTTTTTGCTGACGATGCTGCCCTCGTTGCCCATACAGAAGCAGCTCTGCAGCGCCTAACGTCTTGTTTTGCAACAGCTGCAGAGCTCTTTGGGCTGGAAGTCCAACGGAAGTCCTCTACCAGCCAGCACCACAGGAAGAACACTACCATCCCCACATCACTGTAGGCACATCTGTCCTTAAGTCCGTCCAGCAGTTCACCTCCCTGGGAAGCATCATCTCCTCAGACACCAAGATTGATAAAGAGATCAATCACAGACTGGCAAAGGCATATAGTGCATTCAGAAGGCTTCACAAAAGAGTCTGGAGTAACAAACACTTGAGGCGCGAAGCACAAAAAACAATGTGTATAGAGCCATTGTACTGTCTATTCTCCTCTATGGGTCTGAAACATGAGTCACCTATCGCCAACACCTACAACTCCTTGAACGCTTTCATCAGCGCTGTTTACGCACAATTCTAAATATTCACTGGACTGACTATGTGACAAATGTTGCTGTCCTTGAGCAAGCAGGGATCACCAGCATTGAGGGCATGCTATTGAGGACGCAGTTGCGCTGGGCAGGACACGTTTCTAGGATGGAGGACCATCACCTCCCAAAAATAGTATTATACGGTGAACTCGCCACGGGTCAGCGTAAGAGGGGCGCCCCAAAGAAGAGATACAAGGACCCCCTGAAACAATATCTCAAGCTTGGCCAAATTGATCACCAACAATGGTCTGCCCTGGCCTCGCATCGGGAAGCATGGAGACGCACTATCCACAATGCTGCAGCCTTTTTCGAAAGCTCACGGCGAACGAGTCTCGAAGAGAAACAACAATGCAGAAAGAACCACAGCCCAGAAACATCACCTAAGGAGACTTTCCACTGTGCTTTCTGCAACCAGACCTGTTTGTCCCGGATTGGCCTTTTTAGTCACCAGCGCGCTTGTACAAAGTGCGGATGAGTCCTTCCTGAATCTTCCTTCATGAAGCAAAGCCAGAGAGAGAGAGAGAGAGATATTTAATGGGACTTGAGCATACATGGATTTTGTTATCCATGGAGGATCCTGGAACAAAACCCCAGCATATAACAAGGGTCCACTGTACCTTGTGAGTGTACAAAATATTTTCATATCCATTATTGTTCTAAAGTACTAATGCCTTGAAATTGCATACTGCAATTTCTCCAGGCAGATAGATAAATAAACGATACACCCTCATTAGGAACAGTACACTAACAGATATCTTCAGCTTGCTTACATAGATGTAAAATTTCCAGAAATATTGAAGCCATATGAAAGAAAAAGCTTTTCTTTTCTTTTCTTTCTTTTTTGAGTGGGAAGGAAATTGTACTGGTCTTTGACCATAATAAATGTTTATACAGTCAGCCCTCTATATCCACTGATTTTTTTATCCACAGATTCAATTATCCACAGCTTTAAAATATTTTAAAAAATAACAATATAATTTCCAAAAACAAACCTTGTTTTTGCCATTTTATAGAAGGGGCAACATTTTACTATGTCACTGAATTTAATGGGACTTGAGCATCCACAGATTTTGGTATCCACGGGGGTCCTGGAACCAAAGCCCAGCGGATACCAAGGACCCACTGTATCAAAAATTTTAATCAGATTTTTTTTTTAAAAAAAAAAAGCACCCTTGCAAATTAAATATAATTTTGCTATTTTAGAACATAAAATTCTATATACATATAGCTTTTTTGTCATAAAATTATGATGCTTTTGATATACTAAAAGTACAGTTTATTCCGATTTTAATTACACTTGGCTACCCCTCTTGGAAGATTTATTTTGACAGTGCACATTTTATGCAGGCAAAGATAGGTAGAGCATTTTGTAGAAGTGTCTAAATCACTAGAAGAAAATTCTTGAACAAACCTTGTCAACTTAATTTTTTATTGTTGAAGAATGAAAATATAAAAAGGCATCATTCCTAGCAGAGTGATTCTGTGCTTGGACATGTTCCACTTTAATAATTTATCTGTTTATGACAGTTTATCCTGCGTGGCTGATAGCCTTGACTCTCTATAAATCAGTATGGTGTTGAGAACCTAATGCTAGCTAGAACAAAGCCATCCTTACACACAGGCATTCTTTTGATGTCTACCAGGAAATGGAAAACTGTAACCTGTTCTGAACTGAACCTAATATTAGAGCTGCATATTATCTCTGTTTTTCTAGAGATGTTGACAATGGCCTTTCTATACAAGGTAAGATGGTGATGGATATAGGGTTGCTCTCCCACTTCATTTGGGTACAATCTCATTTTCAAGTTTGATTAGTTGAAAAACGTTTTGCTTATTTTTCCTTTAAGGAAGCATTGCCATAGACTTAAAGATATTATCATTTTTGCTGTTTAAATACTGAGCAGGTTTATTTATGCAGCTGCAAACCTTCCTAATTCCTGCACTGGGGGTAGGTTGAAAGAGTCTAGTGAAAGAACATAGCCTGGCACATTGGTCCTTGCACAAAGATATTTTTGATTACTGCCATTCTTGCTGCCAGATAAGCAGAGTGTTTTGACTAGGACTGTACAAACAGAACAATCGGGGTTACCTGAAAGCAGGTCCTCAATATAGTTTAGAGTTTAGAAATTTTTTTTCTTAGATTGCAAAAGGCCATGGTGGCTGGGAAACTCTGGAGGTTAAAGTCCAGAAAAAATGATAATTTCCCAGCTCTGATATAATTAAGACATCAGCTAATACTACAGTTCTCGCCTTGTTGTCCTTGGCTCCAGGCCACCAACACTTGCTCTTGCCTTCATCCTCTCTCTGATTCATTGAACCAGGAAGGCCAGTGCTTTCATAGCTGATGCTGATAGAACTAGTGACATCCTAAGCTGGGTTTGAAACTTTATCAGCCAGCATGTGGTTTCATGTGTTATTGTGTAGGTCACACACTTTACATTTCACTGTGTAAATCAAAACTGTCATCCACTTTACTGTACAGGTATACTTCAGTTAAAGAAGCCAGTGAGAATGATTTTTTTTCATGATGGATTTTGAGTACACATAGATAGAAGAAGGCTCTTTTTCACTTGGTAGAAAAGGAAATGTTCTTTTGGCACCAGCCCAGTTGGGCATTTTATTGTTATTCTGGAGATTAAGGCGTGAATCCCCACTCCACTATGGAAACCCAGTTGGAGCCTTGGGCAAATCGCACTCTCCCAGCCTCAGAGGAAGGCAAAGGCCTTCTGAACAGTTCTTGCCAAGAAAACCCTGTCTTAGGGTTGCCATAAATTGGAAACAAGGGCACACAACAGCTACAAAGGATCCCACCAGCCAGGCTTATAGCTGTAGTCATGAATAAGTGCCCATGTGTAGCAACGGATTAAACAAGACTTGGAGTATAAAGGAGACAACCTAACTCTCTTTACCCAGTGCATCTGAGGAAATAGCCTCACGTCTGTGTATGCTCATGCTATCAACATCTCTGTTTTAGTTAGTCTATCAGATGCTGCAAAATCCCTTTGCATGGTAATTTTCTATAAGTTTCTAACAAAGGTTTGCTGTAACTAAAATTTACAGAGCAGAGCAGGTTAACCCTGCCTGTGGAGAAAGAGAGAGACACAGAGAGACAGAAAGTGACTTCAGGGAATTCCCAAAGGTATAGGCCAGTGACTGTGAACCTTTTAAGGTCTGCATGCTGGGGGCAGAGCTTCTGCCCCCCCCCCAGGGCGGGTCCACATGTCAGGGGGTGGGAGGTCTGCCCCTGGAGGTGGGATTTCTGCTCTTCAGAGATGGGACTTGCAGGGCGGGACTTCTCCCCCTGCCCTTTCCCTGGCCTACAGCTGTCTCTGAGAGGCAGCTGGAGGCTGGGAAAGGTCTCTGGGGAGGAGCAATTGGTGCCAGCCAGTCACTCCTCCCCCCACAGGACTCTGTAAAATAGAATCATAGCAGTTAAATTGGTGACAGAGTACTTTATTTCTGCACCTTTAAGGGCCAGCCCACTTCATTAGATGCACACAAAACAACAGGAGTCAAAGATATTGCTAGGAGAAAGCATGGTAGAACCTTTCTCTTCAATCTTGAGAAGCTTATTAAACTGGTTTGGGAAGTTCTTTGCAAATTAACAAAGCCTTTCAAGTTGTAGCCCTACACTCATATACCTTGGAGTAAACTCTGCTGAAAGAGTGGGGCTTTTGAGTAGATGTAGATAATATTGAACTGTTCAGTAGCTAAAGAAAACAATTTCTGATAATGAAAACAGCTTCTAATGTCTTAATCTGTCATCTTGCGGGGAGGGAGAGAAGGGACTGTACACCTTAATTTTGTGAAAAGCAGCAGTGGCAGTCCAGTAGATGACTCACTGTTTGGATGTGAAAGCAAGTGAGTTGCTTCTGTTTGTTATCCCCCCCCCCCCCCGTGTTTGTGAACACAATGAATTAGCCCTTGTTTTTCAAGAATCTCACTTCCTGTGCCAAAGGCTGTTCCCAAAATGAATACTTGAATTTATTGTGGTTCCTTTGGAATGTTCCTGAACTATTTGATAGATCCCCATAGCAGCTGCTGTTAATACCTGGAAATACCTTGTATTTAAGGACCTATATTCAAGCATTGTTGCAAAAATTGCATAGGATTCATGTATTGATAATACATAACAGGTTCTAAAGGCTTTTGAGAACTTCTCAAGTTTCACATTAAGCCTTGAAGGTTTTTTTTTTAAATATATATGTACAAAACACCCTCTAAATAAATAGCAGGTGAAAACAGGACGACATCTGTAAATCTATCTTCTCAAATACACTTGAAATCAAAAGTAGGCCATCCTAAATAGGATTGTGTTTACTACAAAGATGATGGATTCCCTGGGTGTGAAAAAGTATAGTAGCTTGTAGATTTTCTGTAATTTACCTAAATTAAGTTGAGTTGAGAGACAAGGGGATGAGAGAGAGAGAGAAGAAAAGGTCTAAAAAGGAAATCAGATGGATACTTCAGCTTTCTTTGGTATACTCAATAAACATGAGGTGCACTGATCCCATAATCTCCATTGCTGCTTCTGTTTCTCTCTTCTTGTAGATGGTGACTTTTCAGGGAGGGGAGCTTCCCTGTGTGTGATGAGCTATGATAGGTTAAGGATGTTCTCCTCTTCATAATAAAAAGAAGGAAGGAGTCTTGTGGTAACTTTTAAAACTAATTTATTTCAACAGAAACTGACTCTAGCCTGTTTGTTAAATACATCTGAAGAAGTGGACTCGTGTCTACAGATGCTTAAGATGAAATGAATTGTATAGTCCTAAAGGCTCCAAAAGACTCCTTCCTGCCTCTTCAGAATACTATCTTCCATCCTCAGAGGTTTTTAAAACTTTCTATTTGTCCCCCCCCCCAAAAAAAGAAAGATGACAAACTGCAACTTAATAAACCAAGTAATACAAACATTCATTACAAAATCACCTCTACACACAACGGTTACACAAAATACCTTTAATAGCATAACCATCTTAAACAGGCCCAAAACAGTGGCATCACTAGGGAATGGGAGGAGTACACAGCCCACACTGGGTGACAGGCCAAAAAACAGGTGACACCTGGTCAAGCCCTCCTAGCTTTGCTGCAGCAGTGGCACCCTCATCACAAGGAGACCTCCACCTCCATGGCAAAAGAAAGGACTGAGCATGCCCTTTTGGCTGCTGCTGCCCCTTCCAGAAGTCCCCCTCTGCACTAGGTGACATGAAGGGTGAGGATCATGTTCAAAATGATCACTGTTGTTATGGCTGACTATCTTGTAAATGTAAAGCTATGTAAAGTGCTGTGCAAACTTTGCAATGCTCTATAAATAAATGTTAATAATAATAATAATAATAATAATAATAATAATAATACTTGCTCAGTTACTAAATCAGTGAAAAGACTTCAAAGTAGCAAATGCATCTTTTTCAAGTTCCTCTTCAGCCATTCTGATTCTATAGGTCAACTTTTCTGAGAGGACAATTCTCCACATGCTGTCCGCCCAACATCAAAAAAAAAAAAAGATCTTCCAGTTTCTCCCATGTTCCTGTAATTTCTAGCCATTGAGACCCCATCTATATAGAAATAACATCCTTATGCAGAGCATTATGTTACCTCCTTTAAAAATATGTTCCATGTCCCCTCTGCATATTTATTAACTATAAAATGTATAGGCCTGCAGAAAGTTTATGCCAGTTTTTCCATAGAGTTTGCAGCTGAGACTAATACACAGAATGTTAGGATACCAGTTTAACCCCTACTGAAGTGAGCAGTTAGTTTGTTGGAGGTAGACGAATGCCCTGGTCAAGCTGTTATTGTGATGGGGCTGGAGAGAGAGATGAGGTTTAAGTAAATGTGTAAAATGACATTATAGATGATTGGTTTGTCCTCCAGATTTTTTTGTCTTTGCTGTGTTCCTCTGTTCTCCACCACACATGCACACACATCCATCCCTATTATTACAGTGCAATAAAATGCTGAGGTTTGTAGCTGGCAGCTATCTAGGCACATCAAATAAGGCCAAGGGTATGATAAAAGAGGAAAAGGGGTATTCTCTCATCCTTTCCCTGCTCTTCAAACCCACTCCCTGTCACAAAATGGCTGAAGTCCTGAGTACCCCAACTCCTCTAAAAGATGGGAATAAATGACAACACTGTAGGTTTTAACTGCAACATTATGCTGTGGGCCTCAACTGTTGTTTATATATTAATGACACATTTTAATCGGTCTGTTCTCCATTAGTTGTGTGTTAGCCTATTCTGTGTTACATAAATAAAATTTACTTATTTTGTAAAGAGAAGGGTCCTATGAAAAAAAATTTAACTTTGGCTATAGTGCAGCTATTTTTATGAATTGGATTTGTATTGGGGTGTGTATTATCACTCACAAATGGTGCAAACTAATAAATAGTCATGCCTGGGATGCATACAGGTTTACAAAACTGCTTTTTCAAAAGGGGAGAATGAAGCAGTTGTAGAAACTATGGCCTGTTACAGACTGCCAAAATAAAGCTGCTTCGGGTCTCTTTGGAGGTATGCTGTTTAAATGATGCATGCATCCTAAGAATCCGGAAGCTGCACCAAAGCTGCACTCCAGTACTTAGGAATGGAGTGTGGCTTTGGCGCGACCTCCTGACTCTTAGGACCCATGCATCATTTAAATAGCATACCTCCAAAGAGACCCAAAGCAGCTTTATTTTGGCAGTCTGTAACAGGCCTATGGGATTTTTGTTTGTTTATTTTAGAAAATCAGCTTTCCATGGATATCTAATTGTCTCAGAAAGTGGAGTGGGAAACTTAAGCAAAACTATAAGGGCACATCCCTCCTTTATATTTAGCCTGATTGAAGTAGTGAATATGGGAGTAAAAAACCACCTGTTCAGGGCATTGCATAAATAAGTGATGAAGTTGAGGTCTGTTTAAACAAGGAAATAAAATATTTTAAAAATTCACATGAAGTCATTGTGTTGCCTGCATAAATCTCTCCGTACATATTTTGAGGCATATGTCAACCTGTTTGCCTGAGCCAGGAAAACAGTATGACACACATTACTTGCAGCAGGAAGATTTATCATAACTGTTTGTCAAAAAGTAATCTTTTGCTACTACTGTAGTCAGTCTGGGACAAAGATTCTATGGTTGCTGGTAAAAAGTTGCTAAGTGAAAAAGCGTTATTGGAATGCCTTGAATCAGTATGTCCATTATAAAAGCAATAGCTTTCCCCCAATATTTTTCTTGCAGCAACACTCTGAAATATCTGATATTTTTCATGGTACAGAATTCTGAGATAAAACCTGAACAAATTCCATTGTTTTGAAACAAAGGAAGTTATGTTTTTTTTCTTTCTGATGACTGGCAGAAGATTAGCTGAGCAAAAGTAATGGGGTTTTGGAGGGGGAGACCCTTTTGCCCTTTTCATAAAATTCGGGTGTTTCTAGGCCAGGGCAGCATAAACAGAAAGTTGAAGCCCTTCCAAAGCAAAGTAAATGTTTTTGAATTAGTAATCCATTACTATGTGGCCAGTGTTTTTAAAAGGTTGCATAACTGTTTAAATAATCAGTACTAAAACTCACAGTTTTCTGGGTTACTGTCATTCATCAGTAATGTTGTTCAAGTAAAGACTTTCTTCTTTATCATACTTTTATTCTATTTCTAGAGCACAGATAAGTGGACGTTTCCCCCCACACAGATACTGGCAAACCTGGATTATGTCATGTCTAACTGTTTTCCATTTTTGTGTAATGCCTCATATACAGTTGCTCCTCCATTTTTGCAGGAGATCTGCTCCAGACCTCCCCCCCCCCCCCCCCCAAACGAAAAATTGCAAGTCTTCAAGCAATTTTGTCCCATTCGTGAAAGGCCAAAGAACACGAATAACAAGACTGCGCACACCAAGGGACAAGTGTATAGCTAAATTTTTAAATATTCTGACCCATTTCCCCAGCTTTGAAGAGACAGCATATATACTGTAGTTCAAAAATTCCAGTTTGCCTCAACAGAAATAATTCTGCATGTGTACAGTGACATTAAACCAAAATCTAATTACCAATCTGTACTAGATTAAGCCTGTTGGATCGATTGATGAATGATAAGTGAACAATAAAGATAATAATGCTAGGGAAGGTAGAGGGAAGTAAAAAGTGAGGCAGGGATACATAATAGATGGTTGGACTCTATTAAGGATATCACTGGTATGGATTTGTAAAAACTAAGAAGAGTAGTAGAAGATAGGGAGCCTTGGAGATGTCTCATCCACAGGGTTGCCATGAGTCAAGATCGACTGGAGGGTGGTTGACAACAACAAACGTGAACAATTATGTAAAACTCACTGTTTCAAAGTATGTTCTCTAACTGAGGCAAGCAATTGTACATAGGCCCAAAACAGCTGTTTTAACTGTTGTCAAAGTAATGTAATGTAGTGACTAATGGAAGCATCCATTTCTGTACAAGAGACCTACTAGTTTCCTTGAAGAAGCTTGCAAAACAATAAGATTAATTGTCAACAATCTCACAGCTGCCGTCTGCTTTTGTGCTAACAGACCATGTCTTTTTTGATAGGTCATAAATAATTCTTTGTTGGAAATACCACAAATGTTGGATTACTTGGAGTTTCTCCATTCATCCTTGTAGCAATTTTGGTATTTATTGCAAAAGCCACAGCTTCCACTGTGGTGGTCCATAGCTTTGACTCTAGGATTTTTCCAAATGTGCTGGTCTTTCTTTTACTGCTGCACATATACTTTTGTATTTTATCATTTCATACATTTGGTACCATGTATGCTCAATGATGTGGAATTTCTGCTATTTAATATGGGGTGGGAAGTGTAAACCAAAGAAATGAGAGCATGTAACTTTACTCCATATCAAAATAGATGAAACAGAACCATGATAAAGGGAATCAGCCAGGTAAAATTCAATAAATGATGATAAGTAAGTTAGGTTGAGGACTAGCATGGATTCAATAGTTGCAGCATATTCCACTGTCTCTGATACTGTGGGAAGAGAGAGTCATTAGTGTTAGCAGAGAGCTTTTCTGGGCACAATCATCCCTCCACATCCATGGATTCTTTATCCACAGATTCAACTGTCCATAGTTTTTGCCATTTTATATAAGGGACACCATTTTACTAAGCCATTATATTTAATGGGACTTGAACATCCATGGAATTTGGAATCCATAGAGGGAGGGGAGGGTTCCTGAAACTAACGCCCAGTGGATACCAAGGACCCACTGTACTATATTGTTCTTAACTCTTCCTCAGCACAGTTATGTTTTGCTATATCACTACAGATCATCTACTTATCTTCCTGGCATTTTAAATTGCTATTAAAAGCCTTGCTGTCATATTGTCATGCATGGTCAAGCAAGTGAAGAGGAAGAACAAACTCAGGATGATCATAGGTTTGATATTATTATTTTTTTGGACAACAACTTACACAATTCTTCCATACAGCATGGTCATCATGTTCATTGAAGAGTTTTGGTATTTGTAGTCTAAAAGGTGAACAGCAGAGTATTTGATAAACAGAGTATTTCTTTTTCTAGAGATCAAGCTCTGTCTTCATATTTGTGGGTGATGGTTGAAGTCGTTATCATCACCATATATATATATATATATATATATATATATATATATATATATTCTGCCTTGCCCTACAAAATTGGAATTTAGATGACTAACCACTTAAAACAGGTTACATATTGAGTCTCCCTTATCCAAAGTGCTATGGACTAGAAGTGTTTTGGATGTTGGAATACCTATATTTGCATATTCATACATAATGAGATATCTTAGAGATGGGACTCAAGTCTAAACACAAAATGCTTTTATATTTCATATACACCTTAGACACAAAGGCTGAAGGTAATTTAACAGAAAAAGTCATCTCTAGATGCATTTAGGAAGAAGCCTTCAAATGGTCTCTAAAAGGTTCAATATGTTTTTGTTTTAATGTAAAAGTCATCTGACCTGGTTGCTTCCTTTCAGATTCAGCATATTGTTAATTTTGAATAAGATGCTTGCTGAAATACGCTCAACTGCTCTTCTTTATGTGGCGTATGGACCTGTCTCTTTTCTTTCCATGTTATTTCTGCCTCTGGTACCAAATTTTCTGTTAAAAAGTAGTGCCCAAGAAGTCATTTACTTTATTAACTGAGGGAAACTTTTATAGTACTATATTCCACTTTAACTGCTATGATTCCAGGGATTTGCAGTTTAGGCAATGTCATTTAGAATTCTAATGCCTCTGACTCTAGGATTCTGCAAGAGATGGTTAGAATGGAATATACCACTGCTAGTGTTGCTAAATCTCAAGGTCTTGTCCGGAGTCTTGAGTTTTTGTAAGTCACCTCCATGTAGAAACAAGGATGTAAATTCTCCAGTTTTGGTGGGCTCAGCTTTGGGCAAAGAGGAAAGGGCTTTGTGCAAATCTCTGGGACAGCTAGCAGAGCACAAACTTGCTGCAATTTGGAAGTTTTATTAGATGTGTTCCTTCAACTTGCAGAGACTTTCCAGACAGTCTATATATTTACTTACTGTAGTTAGCTTCTTCTTTCCCTCCCAGTCACTTTAGTAGCAGGGCTCACTGTTCTGCTCTAATATACCTTCTGGTAAGAAACAAGAATAAACTTTCCATATTCTATCTGGAAATAGCCCATTTAAGCTAAGATAGGTCTTAATTTTCAAGTCAGAAAATAGGTTGTGTGTGTGTTCTAGATAAGAAGCTGTGAGCAACTGTGGGTTTTTCTTAATGCAGGTTGACTCTCCCTTATCTGAAATGTTTAGGGCCAGAATTGTTTTGGATTTCATTTTTTTTAATAATTACATATACATAATGAACTATCTTGGTGATGGGGTCCAAGTATAAACATGACATTAATTTATGTTTCATATACACCTTATAAACATAGAATAGAAAATAATTTTTATTACGGCCATAGCATAGACATACACAGACATACACATAACTTGAAGGTAATTTTATGCACAAAAATGAAGTTTGTGTACACTGAACCATCAGAAAGCAAAGGTGTCACTATCTCAGCCACCATGAAAAATCATTTGGCTTTTGAAATCTTTTTGATTTTGGAATTCTGCAACAGTTAAAAGATACAAAAGTTGAATGTTACACACCTTTTAATATACGAACTTTTGTTTTAAATTATTCACACAGCATCGCTCCCAAGCGCCCTCTCAGGCCTGCTTCCAAAAAGAAGCCCTGGTATACGGAAGATCTTCGGGTAAGGAAGCGGGTTCTGCAACAACTAGAGCGCAAATGGCAAAAACACCAGCGCTTAGCCGACAAGGCACTCCTAGCTTCCCTTTTGAAGGACTATGGAGTGGCGATAGACACAGCAAAGAACTCGTTCTGTGCTGCGCGTATCGTGTCCGCAGAGTCGCGTCCAGCAGAGCTGTTCAGGGTAGTGAGAGAACTTACGCAGCTTCCCTCCTCCCTGAACCCCATTTTGGAACCATCCAAGGCCTGCTGTGACCAATTTGCTGAGGCTTGGGAGGGCTCTCCGCGGTTGGAGCTCCAGCCTTGGAGGCGGCTCTGCGGTCGGAGCTCCGGCCGCGGGGTCCTCCAAGGCCTCCGCGAGGCCAGGGAGGAGGAGGAGACCGCTTCCCACAGTGGCGATTGCCGTGACGAGGAGCGGCCTCCGCCTCTTTCCTGGCCTGGGAGCTGGCCGAGGCTTCCTCCCAAGCCGGGAGGAGGAGGAGGACGCTTGGCATCGCAGCGATCGCCGCGATTCCAAGCGGCCCCGCGCCCTTCCTGGCTAGGGAGCAGGCCTAGGCTTCCTCCCAGACTTGGAGGAGGAGGAGGACGCTTGGCACCGCGGTGATCGCCGTGATTCCAAGCGGCCCCGCACTCCTTCCTGGCCTGGGAGCAGGCCTAGGCTTCCTCCCAGACCGGGAGGAGGAGGAGGAGGACAAGGTTTAAAAATGTAGGACCTTTTTAAAAAATTTCCTAGGCAGGAAATTAAAAAAAAAAAGTCCTACATTTTCAAACCTTGTCCTACATTTGTGCCGGTTTGGAGGTCCTCAATTATGGCAACCCTATCTGTGACCATAATAAATATTTATCATCATATGTGAGACATTAAGGAGCCAGATACCTCAATCAGTAATTTCTAAAATCAGAGCCAGGACAGTTACCTCTAAAAAGTAATTTGTTGCTGTTATAAGCCCAAGATGTCCCAAATAGTTATAATTTTAAAAGCAATGAATTAATTTTCCATTTCTCGGTAGCTTTTAAAAGTTTCTTTTATGCTACTGTACCCCCTGAAATGTTATAAAGTCATCCCATACACATACATGCAACTTAAAAGGTAATTTAAAAGTTAGTTATACTACAAAAGAATGGCTTTTCTTATTCGTTTTTTTTTAAATACTACAGTTCTATGTTCATTATTGAGGAAAAATACCTCCACAAATGCATGAGGAAGAAGATAGTGAGCCTTTGAAAGCTTGCAATTTGTATTTAGTTGTCCCAATATGGGTATCACTGTTTGCTGGCTTTTGGATGTTATTGTGCTTAACAAATGAGTAATTACTTATAGTTAGTTACTTCCAAGCTCTGCACAAAACAGCGGGGTTGAGAGGATTTAATAAAGATGTTGCTGCTACATTCATCCACACACACACCCCCATGATGCAGATGGCCATGTGCTTACTTGTAGGGCAACACTGTGTGTGGGGATGTGAGGAGGCACATAATGATGTCCTTAATGTTGCATGACACAGGGCAACATTTCATAACTTTGATTTTGGGGAGGCCCCAATCATGGAAGCTCTGTAGCTTTGTATATCTTGCATGACGTTAGGACTTAACGTGTGTAAATAAGCCCATGGATGGAAGCAGTGATTTATAAAAATTGTGACTACTTATACTATAGTGGAATCATGCATTTGAGTCTCACTTTGAAAGGCATGAGCGGCTTTGAATGGCCTGCATTTTATTCTTCTTTTGATCGGATGATGTTGTTAATCTAAGCCATCTACATTTCTAGACAATACATTGTTCAGCATTGGGAGCCATGTTGGAATATGTGAGCCAGCTGGTTTGGTCTCATTAGCATAATCTGTTGTTTGCCATCATCCTGCCCTGCTAGTGTGTCATTTCATGTCACATTAGAATTGAAATTTTATTGAAAAAATCTAATTGATAGCTGAGACCAATTGAGGGGGGAAAATGCTAACAGAAGCATGTACCATATATTTAATTTAATTCCATGTTCTCTTACGACAGAGAGCAGATTATACCAAGCAAACCTTCTTCTGGCTATAGCATCTTAGTCTACATTGTAAACTGAGCAAAATATGGGTTTGTAATATTGTATGTGGTTTAAGACTGTACTCAATGATCAGTGAGTTTAAAAGTTGAATAGAGGCAATTATTTTTGTTAGAAAAATGTCTGCCTTCAAATCATTTCTCATTCATGGTCACCCTGAGGCAACCCTATTGTGGTTTTTTCCTGGCAAGATTTGTTCGGGGGGGCTTGCCATTGCTTTCTCTTGAGGCTGAGAGAGTGTGACTCAAAGTCACCCAGTAGATATTAATGGCTGAGCGGGAGTTAAAACTCTGGTCTCCTAGAGTCCTAGTTCAGCACTCAGACCATTATGCTGCTCTGTTTTGTAGGGAAATTGTCGTATATTTCCAAATAAGTCTGAGATAACTTATTAAATGTCAAAAAATGAAAATGATAATAGTAGAGGCTGCTTGTATGTTGTGTGGGATGTAGTGTTTGAAGTATAGCTTCATGTCAATGGGGGATTAATGCTGGGATTAAAGATGTAATTCATTAGCATTGTTTTGAGATTATAAGGTTAGCATTGCAAACAGAGCAGAGCTTTTATCCAGCTGTGGCCAGCTGTATCCACCTGTGTGTGTCTGCCAGTGGAACATACACCCCTTCCCCTTTGAAGGAATGGGACAGCTTTGAGTTCAGATTTGGGCTGCATGTGGAGGTTTGAAAGGGGAGGAGAGGGAAGGGAAATATCAGTGAATAAGAAGGCCATTTGTTCAAAATTGGCTAAAACCCAGAAACCTTTCCTGTTTGTTTTTTGAAATTATGAAATTATGTTTTTGCGAAGTCCTTACTCTTGTGTACGTTTAATCTTGATTAAAATTTTGGGAGGCATAAAAAAAGGTTCATGGTGTTCAGAAAGCATAACTGAAATTGCTAAACATGACTGAATAGAAGAAGCTCGCCTTCTCTTTATGACATTGCATGTTGTACTTTCTGCCTGGTACACCATGTTATGCTACTCTTCATTGTGCTCATGAGCTGTAGCACTGGCGCTTTCCTGCAGAAGTTCAAGGTTTAAATAGTTCAAAAAAGAGTAGGGCACTTTTTAGATAGCTTATACATTTTAGCCAACTTCTGGTTTCAGGGTAAGATCAGAAACAATTAGTCTTGGATGTAGATTGAAAATGTGTCCAGATTCTTCTTTTATCTCAACAGTTTATAGAACAAGGTCATAATGCTGTCATTTATGGGACAGAAAATAACAGACGCAAAAACTTCAGAGAAAGCTTTCATAGCTTGTTTTTTTTAGGAGCTCTTTATTCTTATGCGTAATATGCACTCAGGATATATTCAACAGTTATATATGTACAATATTCAACTGTGATTCACATATTAAATGGCAGGCACATGTGCCATGTACTCATTGCATGGTTCCTGCTGGACACCATAATGACTGTGGAGATTATTAAATTCTCTAAACATGAGGAGTTTCAGGGAGTATATACAGGGAAGTAGCTGTTGACTATTCTTCAGCCCCTGGCATATGTCCATGATGTGTATATATATTTCAAATAATATATGTTATTCAGTGGTCCTCATTTTAAAGCAAATTGAATTCTTTTCTTTTCTTTTAGATGGCTGTTAGTTTTGAAATCTTGAGTGAAAGGTATTTTCCTCATTCTTCCTCTCAGGATATGTAGCACCCATGTAAAAAGTAGACAGGGCCATAAATTAAGGTTTACAGCCTTGCTCTGCAGAGCATTAAATAAAAGGATAAATTCTCACCCGGCCTTTGTGGATGTGTTATTAAAGGCAGATGTTTCTGTAAAGGCAGAAAGGTTTACCAGAAGAATTAATTGTATATGTATATAAAAACCTACTGCAAGTCTGGAATGGTTCCATAGGTGTCAAGCTGAGGTAACTGGCAGTTTCCTTTAGACTCGTATGAATTTTTTTTGGCTGGGACACACCTTTTTTCAGTGCAGAGATTTATTTCTTGTGAAATGAGAGTGAAATGCAAATCTTTATAGTAGATTAATTAACCTATTGTCTCTTCTCCTTTTTTAGTCATCATAAATGAAGATGCAAAAAGGGTGCAGTGATTAGGTTAACAGCCACTGCCGTTGCCCTGCTCTTCAATTGGTCTTGCTATTTTTAATTTTCTTATTTGAATTTTCTCATCCTTTTGGATGAATATGCCACTCTCATTCTCTCCTCCCTCAAATTGAGACTTAGTGTTCACAAAATAAAAACACATGGGAAAAACTGAAATGTAGCTAATGTAGAAGGGAGAGCCAAAAGATGTCTGTGTAATTTAAGAGTATAACTGAAGAGTTGGACACGAATTGCACAGTAAGGTCCAACTGGAGCTCAGGGAAATAAATTAAAAGCTAAAGAGATACATCTAGGGAAGGCAAAACTAATACGTACTGTATTGTAAACATACAGTTGCCATCTGTATCCACGGATTCCTTAGCTACGGATTCAACAATCCATGGGTTGAAAATAATTTTAAAATATGTAAATTTCAAAAAACAAATTTTGATTTTGCCATTTTATATATGGGATGCTATTTTACTATGCCATTGTATTGGACTTGAGTCTCTGTGGATTTTGTATTCATGGGGGTGTATTCTCTGGAACCAAACCCCAGTGAACACCAAGAGGCCACTGCATTTCAGGCTCATGCTTCTCCAAGGATCCTGTCTATATCCTCAAGCTGCACAAAAATCAAATGGGAGGAATTTTACTAGATCTGGTTTATGCTAAGTGTTAACATACTTTGTGTACCAGGGTACAATTGAAAGATTCATATCATTTCCACCATTCTTTCCTGTCTTTGAAAAGTTACTTGATAAGGTTGCTCCCTGCAGCAGCATTTTTTTTTTCCAGTCATCCAGTCCAGTCTTAAATGACACAAGCTACAAACAAATGTATCTTTCCTCTTCTGGATGCTATTCTGTGATTGCAGTGATTCATTACTGGCTGGTTATTGGAAGATTTTGTGTGGCCTTTTTAAAAGAATATCTGCACTTTTTAAAGGAATATCTGCTCTTATGTGTAGAATAATACAATAATGAAGAAACCAGAATAGCTTAAATTTTGTTTTCCACCTTAACTTCCAATCTTATTAATTCATCAACTACATTTAAATGATGCTACCCTAGTATGAATATTAGAACACTACTAATAAGAGGGGGGCAGGGGTAAGAAACTGCTCCATACTCAATCCAGCCTCTCATCCATATAGCTTAATATATATTGACTGGCAGTGGTTATCAGGTAGTTTTTCTCCCCAGTCTGAAGAAGCTGGGATTTGAACGATAACATTTCTATGAAAAGCTAAGCTATAGTTCAAAATTATTGGCAAAAGCCATAATTAGATCTGAGAATTATAGTTAAGTGAAAAGCAAAAATGATTAGGCAGCCCGGAAAGTAGTTAAAATCCAGGTTTATCTGAAATTATTTTGTGTGTGTGTGTGTGTGTAGTTTTGTATAACAGTTCAAAAGAAGATCTGGAGATTTGATAGTTAATAATAATAAATAAACTGTTTATTTGTATCCCGCTTTTCCTTTGCAGATCAAAGCGGGTTACAGCAAGTACAACAATGTACAAATTTTACAACAGTATTCCTATATAAAAGTGCAAACAATGTAATAAAACAAGTTAAAAACAGGATAAAAAATTACAAAATTAAAAGCACAACAGTGGCTAGCATAAAGTGCAGGTGCAACAATACATCGGGGAGAGAGCAGATGTTACATTGTCTGGGGGAAAGCCTGTTGGAAGAGGAAGGTTTTAACCTCTTCCTGAATGAGTCAAGGGAGGTGACCGAACGGAGCTCACCGGGAAGGGAGTTCCAGAGCTGTGGGGCTGAGCTGGAAAATACTCTTTGTGCAGTCACAGAGTATTTCGTAGCTGGAACTCTCAGCAATTGCTTCCCGGCTGACCTGAGAGTGCGGGGCGGATTATATGGGGAGAGGCGGTCCTCAAAGTACCCTGAGTCCAAGCCATTGTTGAATTGGCAAACCTATGTACAGAGTGGAATGCTTTGAGTAGGACCCAAGTAAGTTTCTAGTTTCTTAAGGCAGCCTTCTCTAAGTACTCTCCAAATGTCTGTTGGACTACAGCTGTTCTCTTACAGGTGGAGTGATGGTAGGTTCAGTCCTTCATAACTTGAAGGCACTAGTTTGGGGAAGCCTTGGGCCTTGTAAGCATTGTGTGAGAGACCCATATCATGATTTGCTCTTCATCACTCAAGTGGCTCTAACTACATCCCATCAGAAAATAAAATTAAAACCAGTCTGCAAAGTGCACACTCACACAGTTACATATATTAATTCACTCAGATCTGTAAGTGGAGAATTAGTTTATGTAGCTCTTTCACTCTGTGGGAGTGTGAACTTCACAGACTACTTTTAGATTACATATATGTTTCTGATTTTCTAGGCACAGTTGAGTATATCTGTATTAAGAGATAGTGGTTGAGATCCTACCTTGAACCAGCATAGCATAAATATCTGCTGGCAGAGTTATGCTACAAAGCCCCTCTACTGAATACCAGCATCATGCAAGTTATGTGGATCAGTGATCAATGTACATGATTGGCACAATGTACAAAGGCAATACACACATAAAGACAATGAGTATTCACATATTATTCTGCATGCTTAAATGTACAACAGCCCTGCATGCATACATCCACTTACACTTCCATCAGCAGGATACAACTGTTGCACGTTGTCCAAAATTACAGTTGGCCCATGGTATAAGCTATGGATTGGTTCTAGAACTCCTTGTGAATACCAAAATCTGTGGCAGCTTTACAGAATGCATCATTTAGAGGCATGATTTCCTCTAATAATGTGTTCAAGCTGTATATACTTTGAATACATTGAAGACCCATGACTTCATCATTGAGGGTAATTACTCCACCAATGCAAGTGACAGCTTTCTGTCACCATTGTCATGTTCATAATTCCTATGCCCAAATTATCATATGGTGACTAATCTTCTGGCGACAGACTTCTCCTTATCTCGATTAGTCTTTGGACAGAAGACATGTGGTCCACTACTGAGGCTATTCTGAAAACTATACTAGCTTGTGCTGTGCAGACATAGGCCTCAAAAGCCCAGGGTTACCTCCAGACTGCAATGAGGTGGCAGAGTAGGACTCCATGGATAGCTGAGATATACAGTCCTGGGAACCACATCTTGAGAACTCCAGAATTCATGGTTGTCTGTCAAAAAAGGCAGCAGGTGGAAGAATGGCTGTTTTTAAATAATAATGAAAGTCATCTGGCATTGTCAGCTTTCAAATGTGCTTGACAGTATTCATGTTCATGTGTGGATCAAAATAATAATAATAATAAATACCATTGATTCTGTTTTAGTACCAATGGTATTGATGTAAAGTTGTTTGTTAGCAGTGCTTTTTGTAAACACCTTTCATAGTGCAAGCATATGATAAAGTGAATTTCATGCTACAATAAACTTCTGAGCTTAGATTAAACGGCTAAAGGACTGGCATTCTACATTGGAATGTGCTCTAATAGATTTGCCTTGTGAGCCTGTTATTCAGAATTTCACATTTTTAGGTTTTAAAACCTCAGTGGGGAAAAAGACTTTGCTTGGGTGGGTGCCTGTTGGAAAAAACATTGCTAGTTAAATAGCATGATGCACTCAATAGTTACTGTTCTTTTGTTGAGATTTTTGCCATTTGGCTCCCAATAATTTGTATGTCTTTAACAGATACTGCCTCAAAAAATACTTTCCACTGGCTTGCAAAGTGTGTTGCATTTCTTCCAGATAAAATCACTCTCTATGTTTCTTTCTATCCACGTCCCCACCCCCTGGCCATTCTTTCTAGGTCAGAGGCAACCCAGAACCTCAAGTCACATGGTACAGAAATGGGCATCTCTTGACACAGGGAGAACGTTGTGTGGCAGACTGCAGCATTCGAGGGCTTTTCACTTTGACAATCAAAGGAGTGCAGGAGGAAGATGGTGGCCCATACACATGTGAGGCCAGAAATGCGGGTGGTCTTCGCCAGGTGACAGTGGAATTAACAGTGGAAGGTGAGAGGATTGTCAGTCTGATGCTTATCACATACAGTGTGCTTGGTGCTTTGAGGCAAAACAAAAAAGAAGTTGTTATTGTGTGCCTTCAAGTAATTTCTGACCTAGGGCGACCCTAAGGTGAACCTATCATGGGTTTTTATTGGCATGATTTGTTCACAACCATGGTAGCCTTTGCCTCCCCTTAAGGCTCAGAACATATGACTTGCCTTAGACCACCCAGTGGGTTTCCACAGCTGAGTGGGGATTCAAACCTTGGTCTCCAGAGTTGGAGTCCCATACTCAAACCACTATACCCCACTGGTTTTCAGAGAACTAGATTGGAGTAAAACAAATTTAAAATCTGCTTGAAGAGAAGAATTTTATAGCTGTGAAAATAAACAATGGTTATTCCTAGATGGAGGGAGCACAACTACTGGGCTAAAGTCACTCCCACATCAGTAGTTTCAGTTGTCTGCAAGTGAAGCCTTGGGGAAGCATTTATGAAATGCTCATGATCCACTTGAAGGCAATCTGCTGCTGAATCCAGCTCCCAAACTGATCATGGGGCTTTCATTTGAATAGGAGGAATTAGGTGATGGACTGCATACAACATAATTATATGATTGCCCCCCCCCCCCCCTTAATCCTCCAGTCTGGAGAAAGTAAAAGGGGAACAGTTTCCCTATCCCACTCTCTTATAGTACTAGGACCCCAGGTAAACCCCTAAATCTGAATACTGGGAGCTGAAAGGAAGCATACTGCTTTATACAAGACATAGTTGTCTTGTGGAACCCTATGGTATAGTAATGGCTACCGCCTTTGATAGTCTTAATGGGGTACTAAAATTTATGGCACATAGGTCTGCCAGTGGTTACTAGTCATGAACATTATATATGGCTTCTTGCATGCCTTTTAATACCAGTTGCTTGGTAATATTAGTGAAAGAGTGCTGTTGCCCTCATATCCCACTTGAGGGACTTTTTACAAGTGTTTGCTTGGCCTTTAGTCACTGTGTGACTAGAATGCTGAACTAAGTTGGTCATTGGTCTGATCCAACATTACTTTTCCTAGGTTCTTGTATGTATGTGTGTGGTGTGTGCCTTCAAGTCATTTCTGATTTATGGTGACTCTAAGGCTAACCTATCATGGGGTTTTCTTTGCAAGTTTCTTTCAGAGGAGGTTTGCCATTGCTGTCTCCTGAGGCTGAGAGACTGTGACTTGTCCAAGGTCACCCAATGAGTTTTATGGCCAGACATGGAATCAAACTCTGACAGTGTCCATTTTGATTTTCTCTGGAAATGTTTTATACTGACACTGAAATCTCTTTGCCTGTGTAGTGTGTTCTTTCTGATAGAATCATAGAATCATAGAGTTGGAAGAGACCGCACGGGCCAACCAGCCCAACCCCCTGCCATGCAGGAAATCCAAATCAAAGCATCCCTGACAGATGGCCATCTAGCCTCTGCTTAAAGACCTCCAAGGAAGGAGACTCCACTACACTCCGAGGGAGTGTGTTCCAGTCTTGAACAGCCCTTACTGTCAGGAAGTTCTTCCTAATGTTAAGCTGGACTCTCTTTTCCTGGAGCTTGCATCCATTGTTCCGGGTCCTGTTCTCTGGAGCAGCAGAAAACAAGCTTGTTCCCTCCTCAATATTATCTTCACATTTATCTTAGACAGTTCAAAGGAGTTTGTGGTCATTATTTGAGTCATTCCTAAAACAGATCCCTCAGCATACATCATGGTTGTTATCCTCGTTGCAAATGTCATAATTCATTTGCTTCATATGCCACTTTTCTCCCAAAATGATACTCAAAGTGGCTTGCAATGCAAGTTTAAAACTAAATAACCAAAACAACATTTCATATAGTTTAAAAGGCATTAAATGATAAATCTAGGCGGGTTACAAACGGCCCTCAAGGGGCCGTTTTCCCGCCGCCGCCATTCGCTGCGTAGGGAAGCCCCAGCTGCCAGACCGCGAGGCTTCCCTGCGCAGCAAAAAAGGAGCGGCGAAATGCCGCTCCTTTTTGGAATGCGGAAGTGGCGCCGCGAGGGGTGGAGTGCGTCCTCGCGACGTCACTTCCGCCGCGACACGTCTGGACGCACAGCGTCCAGTACATCAACATGGCGGCGCCCATGTGGATGGGCACCGCAAAAAAGTACGCGCTCTGCGCGTACTGGGAGGAAGGGCCATCAGGAAGGTAAGAACCTTCCTAACCCTAATACGGCCCTTCCTAACCCTAGTACGCGCGGAGTGCGTACTTTATGGCGGTTTGTAACCCGCCCTAGTTTAAAACACTACCTGAAGACATTAATCTAAAACAATTAAAATGTTTAAAGCTCTTATTACACGTTTTAAAAAGCCAGCATACCTGTAGCAGCGTCCTAGGGCAACTGAATTTAAGAGAGAACAGCTTGTCTAAAGCTCATCATGGAAATGGGATATTCTGGTTTACAGGTAAGTCTTGGTCACTACACTTTTTGTTTCTGTGTTTGCATCTGAGGTTATCATTATTTCCAGAAACATACATTTAATTTTTTTCAAGATTTATTGATCATTTCATGATCTCTGTTCTGCAAAGGATTTATTTAATATTATCTAGCTGTGGTTATTTGTAAGTAATGCTGCCCATACCCAGTAGATGGTGCTAAACCTCCAGTGATAATATGCTGTTGCCAACTTGAGGATTTCAGTGGATCATATAAAGCAGGGGTTCTGTCTTGGCTTCATAAAAGGGCATTGCCAAAAGGTTGGCAGCTGGAGAATTGGAATTCAAATGACGCTACTTGTTTTTCTCTTGTGAGAAAATGTAAATGTTCCCATGAAAAATGAATAAGCAATCTTTAGAAATACGAAGGGACATGGCAAAGAATCAGACCTGTTTGAGAGTACTGTATGTAGAAATCTTAGTGAAGTCATAAATCATAAAGTCATAAACTTTCAATGAGAGTTTCTGATAGTGTATATGATTTCGATTTTTAGTCTTTTTGCTTAATATGGCTGAGTAACACACTATGCTGAAAGGCTCACCTGTTTTAGAAAGGAACATTTTTTTCCATCTCCAGTAGTAGAGCACATAACCGGTGTGTTGTAATGGTCTGAGCACTGGACTATGACTCTGGAGATCAGAGTTCAGCTTCCTGCTTGGCCATGGAAATCTGCTGGTTGATAATAGGATGAGTCAGTTTCTCAGCCTCAGAGTGAAGCACTAGCAAAAATCCCTTTGAAGAGATCTTGCCAAGAAAACCTTGTGATAGGTTTGCCTTAGGGTCACTATAAGTCAGAAGTGACTTGAAGACATACAGCAACAAAGTGGCACATGAGCAGCATAAAAAGCGGGTGGCATGGGACATGTGCCTTTTCTGTAGAAGATGGTGGACCAATGGGGAAGTGATTTTTGATGGGTGGGAGGATTTTAAAAAACACAAAGAACCCATAATTTGTAAATCCACAGCTACTGTAAATCCAAAAGAAGCTGCAGTAAAATGCAGTTCTCATAAACATATTTGTAACTTATTGTCTTTATATTTTCTTCTTATAGGAATTGTTTTGAAGAAGTACAGCCTGCCTTCCAGTACTAAAGGTTCTGGGTAAGAAGTCTAGTGGTGTTCATGTTCCCAGGATGCATCCACACTGGAGAAATAATCCAGTTTGACATCATTTTAACTGCCATGGCTCAATGCTATGGAATTCTGGGAACTGTAATTTTGTGAGACATTTAGTCTTCTCTGGTGCTCCAACAAACTATAAATCTTAGAATTCATAGAATCATATAGTCATAGAATTATATTCCATGGCATGAAGCCATGACAGTTAAAGTGGTGTCAAACTGGATTATTTCTGCATTGTGGATACAACCCTAGAGCAGAAATCTGTTGATAGTTTTTGCAACAAGCCTGGCATTGAAAGAGTTTTGTCTTTTATTTTTAAGGGCAAATTTTCTCCCTTGCTATTAGCATTATAAATATTCTGCTCTATTCAAAAGCATCTCCTGTCAGCAAGAAATTATGGAAAATGTTGGTAACATGTTTTAATCTCTTAAGATTCCCTGATGTCGTTTAGTACATAATGCATGAAATGTGTGATTGCATTATACACATCTGTTTGTCCCTTCTTTTTTTTTTTTAAAGAAAAAACACTCGATTTGGGTCCTGGGAGACTCAATTTAAGAGGTACTTAAATTTAATGGTACTTAATTTAAGAAAAACTGATAAATATATTAAATTTATTTTATATACTGTGTAGCTTTGGCCTTAAAGCCTTCTCTGTTTTACTATGAAGATATAAAGACAAGCAGCTATTCTATTTTTAAATTGAAAATGAAGGCTTAACAAGCGAGACCCAAATAAATTGTTTTCCAGTTCTTGTGGTTTTGTTTTGTTTTTGTTTTTTTAGGTCTCTGGTGTTTTTTCTGGGGGCAGGGAAGGGTTTTTGGAATGCAGCTCACAGAATCTTCCAGTTGGCATAGGAGTTGTGATACTAAAAGAGAGCATTTCCAAACTCTACTGCCTATTGGAAACTTCACAAGGACCTTGTTTAATTAAGAATTAGAAGGCTGTCCCTTTTCCACTCATGTTATAATTTTCATATCACAGTAACTCTTCCTTGGGCTAAGGCCCTATGTGGTTTCTCACAGTGTTCCAATATCTTGTAGAAACAGAAAGAGATGGGCACAACTTGATCGCTTATGGGTAAGCTGTTGTGTGGTCCAGTAAAGTTTTTGGTTGCCTGAAACTCATGACTTCACTTTTATCACCATTGACCATCTTCTGCCAATGTATGACTATGATGTTTGCCACTGGATGATCATTGACAAACATAAATTTGGGTGCCTGCATGAGTTTGGGGGTCATTTCACACTGTGAGCTCATATCTCAATGCTATTTAGAGCGGAAAATGATCGTCATTTGTGATCTGCCACTAAAATAACTTTTTTCTGTGACTCAGTTGTGAGCAGAGGTGGGTCAACACTGCTCCCAAGAAAAAAGTGAAATATTTTAATATTTAAAGACACAGATTAATAGGAAAACCACTTCCAGTTTTTGTCTTTGAGTGATGTTTTAGGATGGTGGAATTCTCAGAATTGCAATGATATGGATGTCATTCTTAAATCTGAGAGTAAAGTTTAAAACATGTTGGTATGAAACAAACCTTGATCATCACCAATATTTTCTAAGATCACATGATGCTTACACTCATCTTTTGGTTATTTTTGAAAGAGAGATCACTTGCCCAATGAGCAGACTAATAGGTCTGTAGGCTTTGCCAATTGACTAGACCCTTTTGCTGGCAAGTAGAGGCATTTCCTATTGTTGCAGGAGTTGATTGCAGAAGCCAGTCAAATTGATGTATGATAAGATTCATGTTCTGTGCCATTGTTACAAAATAGATTCTTATATCCCTTCATTACCTTCTAATTCCTATTTTTTTTACAGAAAGTCTGCATATTAACTGTGCAGCTATAGAATATTTCCAGATTGCTTCTTGGTGCTGAAGGACTGACCCATCTCTTCTCTGCCCATTTGTTTAAATCATGTATGCCAGTTTTGCTTTACATGAATGTTTGCTAGTTTACCATTAAGAATGATAATCAAAAGAAGAATTGTAAGATTCTTTCCTTCATTACAAGCCAGCCACTCAGAATAAAAACCTGAAGCACCTCTACTTATCCCCTTGTTATTAGGTGATTGAGACAGAAGCATAGAATCTGAATACCAAAAATCATTATAGGTTTAGCAGAAATTTTCAAAATAAGTTTATGGATATTTTTGCAAAGAGTTTTAATTTCAGTATGAGTGGGGGAAAGTTCTTGGTGAAGATAAGTGGGGTCCTTCATGGGAGACTTGCCTCCCTCCCTTCCAGTTTGTCCCCCTACAGTAGTGGAGGGCTCACAACCTATCAGGGCTGCCAGTGTGCCCCTAGGACCTTCTGACTCCCCACCCCCTCCTGGTTTCAGGCACAAAATAATCCTTTTTAAAAGCAACTGGACATAATCAGAACATTTTAGGCCACAGGACTAAGGTCTAGAAAAGAGTGAAAATAGCACCCAAATGCTCAGAAATTGCTCACCCCTGCCTTATAGTATCTCCTTCTCCAATTAGTTCTTTTACCTACATTATATGACATTGAGGGCATGGAACAATAAATGCTCATGAGGTAGGGGTAATTTTACTAAACCCTTGTATTCTGAAAACTTCCTCAACTTTTTTCTTGACTTTTTTTGAGGAAAGAGATAAGGAGTCAGGTAAATTCTGGATCAATCCAAGAGAAGCCTTGAGTAAGGCCCCATACAGACAGGCCAAAATAAAGCTGCTTCGGGTCACTTTGAAAGTATGCTGTTTAAATGATGCACGCATCCTAAGAGTCTGGAATCCACGCCTAAAGACTGGACCATGGCTTTGGCGCAGCAACCAGACTCTTAGGACTCATGCATAATTTAAGCAGCATACCTCCAAAGTGACCCGAAGCAGCTTTATTTTGGCCTGTCTGTATGGGCCCTAAGTTGTCCACATCTATTGCACAGCCAAAGTTACAGAGTGCTACTTGGAAGTTACAGAATAAAAATAAGGTGGTTTAATCAACTTTTGGGTGATGGAAATTCTTCTGCACTTGTGAAATAAATTCAGGAAAATCTGGCCAAGAAGGGAGATTAGATTGTTCATTATAATTAGGGTTTGTCCTGTCTATTGTTACTTATGAAGCATCAGAGCTAACAATGAACATGTTTTTTTTAATTCAACTTATATTGGATGATGGCACGTAGCAAAATGGTGTTTGTCTTTAAAAGAGATCAATAACGGGTATATTACTGTGTATATTTTTGTTGTTGTTGTGTGCCTTCAAGTCCTTCAATTTCTGATTGATGGCAACCCTAAGGCAACCCTGTCATGGGGTCTATGCCAGCTCTGTATTCACATGCACTGCCTACAAGTGTTATTTCATATTGTTACCTAGATCTAAGTGTCACTCTTTGCATGTGGCTATATATATAACAGGGGTCAAAATATATTTATTTGTGCCAGATCTAAAGTTTTCCAGGTGTGCAAAATTTCAGCACATGCACCTTTCAAGCAGTTCAGAGGGGATGGCTGAGAGAAAATCAGGCAATTGGTGCTCACTGTTTTCAAAGGACAACTGTGCCTTTTGGACTGAATGACAGGAATGTGCCCCCAGATAATATTTGATATCAATTCAGAAGGGGGCACAATATTGTTTACTGCCTTCTTTAGTTAACTGAACACTGTTAAGAGGGACAGTTCCAGAACTAATATTTTGTTTATTTAAATATTGATAGGTTAAAGTAATACTATTTTCTTTCCAGTAGCAGACTTACTGTTCCACCTGTAGAACAACGGCCAAGCATCTGGGGTGAATGTCCACCAAAGTTTGCTACAAAACCCAATCGAGTCATTGTGCGAGAGGGTCAGACTGGTAAATTCTCCTGCAAGATAACAGGGCGACCTCAACCTCAAGTCAGTTGGTTCAAGGTATGGTTCTCATTTAATTTGGTTGCCCATAAAAAAAATCTCTGTACTGTAGCATTGCTCATTTCACCCTTTTGTTGTTTTGTTGTTTTAGACATTTTTAGACTTTCAGAGTAACCAGGGGGGGAAAACAGATTCCTCCATTTTTATTTCCATGTTAGAATCGCTAATATTCACTAAAGTAAGACATGATGGAGCTTATCCCATGAAAGATTATCCAAGTGAGCTCATCAAAAGACATCAAAGACTTTATACAAAGACAAGATAACCTTCTAAGGAAATATTGCAATAACATTTTAATTTTAGATTTATAAACCTTCGCGTACTGCAAACTTGAAAGTATGAACACAAGCACTCATGCACATGTATATTAAAGCCTGATTGGCTTAGCTATGGCTGGAAATTATTTACCAAAGACACAGTTAGGAATATGAAGCATGTTTAGGACAAAAGCAAAAATGGATAGGCAGTACACAAAGTGGTTAGAATACAGGTTGATATGCAATGTGTTTGTATCTCTCTGTGTGTGTGTCTGAGAGAGAGAGAGAGGGTACAATAGCTCAGAAGAAAGGGCGGGGATTTGATAGTTGGATTGGTAAGCCTACATACAGAGTGGAATGCTAAGCAAAGCTTATCATGGGATTTTCTTGGCAAGATATACTCTGAGGGGCTTTGCCACTGACTTCCTTTGAGGCTGAGAGAATGAAACTTCTCCAGATTTACCTAGGACCTGTTACAGACAGCCAAAAGAAAGCTGCTTCGAGTCACAGTGGAGGTATGGTGTTTCAATGATGCATGCGTCCTAAGAGTCCAGAAGTTGCACCAAAGCCACGCTCCAGCCCTAAGGATGCATCATTGAAACACCATACCTCCACTGTGACTCGAAGCAGCTTTCTTTTGGCTGTCTGTAACAGGTCCTAGTGTCTTTCCTTGGCTGCTTTAGACTGGGATTCAGACTGTGGTCTCCCAGAGACCTAATTCAGCAGTCAAACCACTATGCTAGCTCTCTTAAATGCTTCAGTCGGACCCAAATAAGTTTCTGGTTTCATAAGGCAGCCTTCTTCAGGTGAGTATTCTCCAGATGTGTGTTGGACTATAAGTCCTATCATCCGTAACCAACAAAAGCCATGTGGAGTTTTCAGTCCTGCACAGCTTGAGGGTGCCAATTTGCAAAAGGCTGATAAAAAGCCACAAATATTGTCTCATCTCTTTAGCATTTTGCAAGAGACCCGTCTCACATCTGTGGTTGCATGGATAGCCAGAATCCTCACAGGGTGGTAACTCCTTAAATGTGATTACCAGCACTGTGTAGGAAATCGAGACAACCACTCCAAAATCTGGCTTTTAAAAAAGCTTTTTGACTGCAGAATTCACAGGCATTCTGGCTCCAGGATTAAGCCAAGTAAGCCTTAAAACACTCACATTCTGAGTACTTTTTCTCCCTGGTATATACTGAATACTAGAATGCAGAAGGTCTGATCTTTTGGTAGTATATAAACATATCATGAAAATGCACTAGGCTAAATGGTAAAGAAGTAAATAATGAAGTGTTAATTTGCCAGAAATTGATGGATTCCTTGATCAAGATGAAGTCATCTGTAAACCTTTGCCTTTTCTCCCCCATCCCCCAATGTGTTCAGGGTGAAATTCAGGTGCAGAAGAATGATCGTTTCAACATGTTTGAGAAAGCAGGCATCCAGTTTTTGGAGATCCAAAATGCTCAGCTAGCTGATGCTGGAATTTACACTTGCACTGTGATGAATAGTGCTGGGAAAGTTTCTATGTCTGCAGAGCTCACGGTTCAAGGTATGGTTAAAACAGACTAAAAGGGAAAGAATGCAAGCATGCCAGCTAAAAGTTTTCCAAGAGTGGAGCCAATTCCTCTTCTTCTTCCCTCCCAGCTCTTCCCCTTTGCTTTCTCCAGAATGAGATTTAAATGAAGGACCATGCATACAGCAGTCAATATTATTGAAAGTTTTGAATATTACTCCAGTAATAATAATAATAATAATAATAATAATAATAATAATAATAATAATAATTTGTTTTATTTATTTACCGCTATTCCAAAGATCATAGCGGTGAACAGCAAGTAAGCTAATTAGCAAGTAAGCTAATTTGCCCCCAACAATCTGGGTGCTCATTTTAGCGACCTCGGAAGGATGCAAGCCTGAGTCGAGCTTGGGCCCTTTTGCTGGTCTTGAACTCGCAACCTTGTGGTTTTGAGTGAATGGCTGCAGTACAGGCATTTAACCACTGCGCCACCAGGGCAGTCACTTGGATATTTAGGCTCTTTCATATTCTTTTTAATTACATGGGAAATTCTAGCTACAGTGAATTTTAATGAGTGAAACTTATGCATATACAGCAAAACCAATAACATTTTTGTCCTATAAGTCCAGTGCAGCTTACATTCTTCCTTCTCTTTTAACCTCGCAGCAACCCTACTGAAATAGGTTAGGCTGAAAGATAGTGGCTAGCCGAAGACCATCCTGTAGGTTTTATGACTAAGTACAGATCTGAAGCTAGATTTGCCAGGTCTTATCTAGCAATAACCATTACACTGCCACAATCTAGTTTGTTTCATATCAGCTCATAAAAATTACAGTTGGGGAACAGTTTTTTGCACACTGCAGTTTTGCCTGCAATTTTGTTTTTGAGCTATTCTCGAAATCCTGATCTGAGTACCTCCTAATCCAAGTCCAGCACTCTATTTGCAACACAACACTTGCACTGGTATTTATGTGTCCAGTTAACTTGGAAATCTTTTATCTTTTAGTTCTAAATATTTGTTGGCTTCCTACTTTTAAGGACTTGTTGCTTCTTTAAGTCTTACAGGCCCAAGGCTTTTGAGTGCAAAGGAACATTATATATTTAGCATATTTGTCTATCAACTCATTTTACAGCTCCAAGCTTTCATTTGTCGTTCTTTTCATTACCCTACAAAATCAGATAATAAAGTAAACTGTTGCACAATTGAGGATCATTGTTACTTTAAGCAAAAAGATGTAGACTTCTTGTACAGATAAACTATTTCCAAGTTGGGTCTCTCTCCCTGTGCTTATTTTTCCATTGGGAAGAGGAACAAATGGCCTCTTAAACTGATAGGATCATGAAATAGTGCTTCATCTGTAGAGACAGCTGAGTGTTTTGAGAGCTTTCTTCTCATCTTGTCAGATCATCTTTCAGCTAAGATGCAGCTCCTCCTCCCCTTCCCCACACATCCCCCAAGAATTTAAAAAAACAAACACAAAAATGTTTCTGCTAAACTAGGATGCACTGTGAGGCTGTAACTGAAAGAGTTGCTCTTTTCCTGCCCTTATTTAATGCTTTGTTTATCTTTGGTTCCAATAGTGGGTGACATGGTGCAAAGGAGGACATGACACTTCCTACCTTAGTAGGAAATTAAAAGGGTGTCTAGATTGGCCCACATAGAACTACTCAGAGTGGTACTGAGGGGAAGCAGATATTAAGGTGGCCCTGTTTTCCTCTTCAAGGTTGTCAGTTGCTGATGCCATTGCTGAGCAAAGAGCAGTGAGATGAGAGGAATCATTCCCTTAATTTTACAGATCAGAGTCAGTATGCCTTTTCTTTTAAAACCAGTATAGAAAGTGACAATTCATTAACAACAACAAAAAGAGCAATAGCAAGAAGCAAGTACAGTACCAAACATAAAGACTAGAGCCTGTTTGAAATAAAATATTAACATTGTGACCATAAAAGGTCTTGAATCATGATCCTGTGTGAGAGAGTGACTTTGTGCTTTTCAAATTGAATCAAACCAAGAAGAGAATCCATAGCCACAGGGGATGAAACTTCAGGATGGAAATCAACATGCAAGTGAATTGCTGTTCTCTGTCTTGGTATGGCACAGGAATTGGACTTAAACTTACACCAGTTTGCTTGAAATAACATTGTCCTCTCATTTAATTCTGTCCCACTTAGTTACGCTGTGAAAATGTACAAAGTGATTGGTAGAAGAAATACAGAAAATTGCATTCTCTTCTTTTTTCTCTCTCTGTCTATAATTTTGCAAAGCCTTAATTGGTGACTTTTTGCTGGGCTGAACATTATCTCCATTTGTGAACACTTCCCATCTGTGATATTTTATGCAATCTTGATGTGTCTGTTGTTCAAAATTTAACTTTGTATATGCAGAGAAATCTTTCCCTAAATATACGTGTGTGTGTTTCAAAAACTGAAAGGAAAACAAGGACATATTCAACAATAATGTCATTTCCACCGATAGAATTCTTAGGTTCTGTTTAAGGGAGAGTTTTTTTCCTGACCAGGACACACTCAATTCTTTTAGCACTTTGATTCCACGTTAACTGCCTGGTGCCATCCTGTGGAATCTAAGTAAATAAAATTTTGAACCCTAGGATTGCCACTTTAGGGAGAAGAATATAGAATCCTCAACCAAGGAGCTTCTCTGGTGCCCCTGACTAAAATATAAACCCCAGGATTCCATAGGAAGCAGAAAAGGCAGTACTGTATAGTGAAATCCCTGTGAAGTATGAAAGAGACCAGGTTGGCAGATGTAGCTGAAGTTGTGTCCTGGCTTGCCCTAGTCTTGTCACAAAAATATGGAAGCCTTCACCATAGGTTATCTGGATTCCTCATCCTGTTCCAAAGCATTGCAGTAGTTAATGCTGGTATTAGCAAGACTTTTCTCAAGGAGGAACTGCTTGTTCCATTCAAGTCTAGATTTAACATTCTTCTCTGAACATTATGTAAGACAGGTGGAGTCCTGCAATGTAATGTTGCATCATGGAGTATGTCTGTCTAGGGTTCCACCATCACTTGCTATGTTTCCTTCTCTCCCCACTTTAGCATGCATTGAGCATTCTGTGATCATTTGAGCACATTGGACATTGGGAAAGGCATAACCTCCCCTCCATTTGGGTTTATTTGGGGCTAAGTGGGTTGGAACACTTGTGCCCTGTCCCGGTGACATTTAAATCTTGATTTTCTCCAGTGATTTTGTTGAGCAGCTCTTTCTTACTTCCAGAGGACATTTCTCAGCTGTTTCTTACTTCCATTCCAGAGGACATTTCTCAGGACCTGCAAATCATCTGTCCACAGAATTGAGATTACACATTTTTTCCCTATGTCTCTTCCTCTGTCATCTCTAACCATCCTATTCCATTTCCTTTTCCACTTGGTTGTCAAGTATCTCTCTCTCCCTAACCCCTATACTAATTCTGTCGGCATTATATGCCACAACCTCCACATGAGATTGTTCATGGTATGTCCCTTGCTTCCATTTGTGCTTTTTTTATCTTAAGCATTTTTGGTTATGTGGAAGCATTGCCTCACAGTGCCCCACATTTTAATGTGCTACTTCCCTTTTCTGTGTGGGCAATGCTGTGTTGGCAAGCCTGGGAACACTTGACTTGGAAATAGCATGTGTGTTGACAAAAGATATCCAGCGGTCTTTGATGGCTCTCGAACATGTTCTAGGGTTTTGTTACTTAAGAAGTACTTAAGAAGTTATTTCTCCTCATAATAATTGCTTTTCAGGGTGTAACCAAAACTGATCAACTCTGTTTGAGAAGTTGCCTGTCTTGAAAAACCATTGCCGATCATAACTTCTGAATGAATGTGCACAGGCCAGGTGATGGGGGATAAAAATAAATGCAGACATCCAACACAATCCTCCTTGGAATGTACATGTTCCTCTCCACCTCTCCCCTTGACTCCCACAACTGTGTGAGCTAAAATGCTTCTTATGAAGCATCAGTGAGGATGCAGTAGGCAGCTTCTGTTACTGACTAGCGATGAAAACATTTAAGTATTTGGAAATATTTAAATTTTTACTTTAAAGTCAAACTGAACAAACGAAACAAAAACTAGAAGGAGCACATCAAAGTGGGAAGTGCCTGAGGAATCACTGAACTAGAGTTGAAAAGGTCCCTGCTGATCATTGAGTCCAGCCACCTACTCAGTGCAGGAGCTCCAGCTAGAGTATCTCTAGCAGGTAGCTATCCAGTCTCTTTTTAAACATTTCCAGAGAAAGAGACCACATTACCTCTTTAGTTAATTGATTCCATTGCCAAACCACTCTTACTGTCAAGATGTTCCTTCTAGTGTTCAGTCGAAATCTACTCTCCTGTTAACTTAAAGGTATGAGAACTGATCCTACCTTCTGGGATAACAGAGAAAAAACCTACAACCTCCCCTATGTGTCAGCCCTTCATATATTTAAAGAGTTAATTCATGTTACCTCTAAGTTTTCTTGTCATCATGCTGACTGTGTCCAACTTCTTTAGACTTTACTCATATATTGTGTTCTCTATACCGTTTATTATCCATTGCTGGTGTTCTTGACAAAGGGCTCTCTCAACCAACAAACAAACATTCTCTTAAAATGTGCTTATTTGTTTACCCATTTGGTACCTGCCTTTTAGAAATGAAAAATGTAAAAGTCCACACAAGGTAGCTTACAAATAATAACAAAAAAATCCATTAAGATTTAGCAATACAACTGAAGCATTAAAACAGCACAATGTAAAACAAGGGGACCAAGTTAGTATATGCAGAAATTAACAATAAAAAGCCTTCCAGATTTTTTCTTTTAAAAAACATCCCCTTCAGGGCACCTAAAAGCACAATGAAAAGAAACTCAATAGATTTTCCTAGAGGAGAGGGTACTCTGTAGTCTTGGGGCCATCACAAAAAAAGCTCCATCTCCCATATTCAATGAATGGATCAGGTTTAAAAAGAAGCCATAGAGCAGGGTCTTAAAGTATTGGTGGATGTATATGGGTAAAGGGATGTCCTTTGGGTAACTAGGGGCCCATACAGACAGGCCAAAATAAAGCTGCTTTGGATCACTTTGGAGGTATGCTGTTTAAATGATGCATGTGTCCTAAGAGGCTGGAAGCCGCACCAAAGCCACATTCCATTCCTAAGGACTGGAGCACAGCTTTGGCACAGCTTCTGGCCTCTTAAGATGTGTGTGTCATTTAAACAGCATACCTCCAAAGTGACCCGAAGCAGCTTTATTTTAGCTTGTCTGTACGGGCCCTAGGTCTCAGATTATTCAAGACAGGAATAATAACAGCCTATAGTGGTTTCCCATCCAGCCTTCTGTCCTAAAGAATTTCCTTCTTGTCCTAAAGGATTTCTGAAACTCTCTGTGAAGCAGCAAAGTTTTAAAACCTCCTGCACTGGTGTCAATGGAAGCTTTTTCAAGGATCATTGCATCTCAAGTGGCATTTGAAGGTGGTAGAGGGTTAGTTTTGGAGAAAGGAGGGATAACCCCCTCCCCACTCCAGTGCTACAACTCTCCTCTGAGAAATACTATAACAAAGCTTTTTTAAAAACCTGATTAATGGGGCAAAGGATATTTTCCAATATGGTATTTTAAACTTTTTAAGCTCCTAATTCCAGAAATAATTTAGTCATAGCCATATTACCATTTAAGATGGGCAGATAAATGCTTTTGTGGCTTGAACTGAATTGTTGTTCAATTGTTTTAACAAATGGATATAATTTAGGGCCACCATGAATTCTGAGCAGTTGAAGTTTCTGTGTCTTAAAGACAAATAAAACCTCCATTTGTGTGTTGTACTTGAAATTTGGATAACTCCAAATACATTTAATTTTTTAAAATCCTTTTCAGGTTCGGTTAAGAGAGATGTGTGTGCTCACCCTCTTTGGTAAGTTTTCCTGCCCACTTCCCTTCAATGTAATTTCCACTCTTTTTAATCAAAAATATACATACATACATACATACATACATACATACATAAAACTTTGAAACTTACACACACCTTCTACCTGCTCACAAGTCTGTTGAATGGTTGAGTCTTTGTCACCTAAAAGGGTTTGCTGTTTATATGGGTCTTCTGTGATGGACTCTGATTTCTTGGTTGTGTGGGTAGGCATCATCTAAAACAAGACTGGGCAATTTGTGGGCTTCTAGATGCTGTTAGCTTGCAGTTCTCATCAGCACCAGACAGCACATGCAATGATGACAGCTGATGAGAATTATAATCCAACAGGATCTGCAGGATGATGTTTCTCAGTCATAATATATAATGTCAAACATTTCTAATGGGAAAAAACATTTTTCAACAGACTATAACAACAGAATATAAACAGACAACTTCCTATTATTTATTTTTTTAAAACCTAAAAAATTGTTATAAATTGTTGTTTTGGTATTTTAAGAAAAGTATTTCTTTTTAGCACATCAGCAAAATCCAGTGCCTCTACACAACCCGCCATCACAACCAAAGCTATTAACACATCAGAATTTGGAAAGGCCACCAGTAATGGGATTACCAAAGAACTTAAATCCACATCCACAGAAATTTTGCTTGAATCCAAAGAAAGGCCTGTCATGAAGCAAGACACTCCACCTGCTTCATTAAAAGAGACCAAACTGAGTTCATTGGAAAAGGTAAAGGAACCCAATATAGAATCTCCTAAAGAAGAAGGGAAAGGCTACTGGGTCCTACAAAAAACATCAAGCACCATAACTCTGCAGTCTGTTAAAGTACAAACTGGACCAAAGGCAGAACTAAAAGCAGCTACTGCTGGACAGGAAGATGATGAGAAAAAGCCCAAACAGTCACTGACAGCAAACTGGAAGGGTGCTCCTTCTGCCAGGCAAAGTGGTCTGAGGACTAAGGAACTGGAAGAGCATGTTGGATTTAAAAAAAGTGTAACTGAGGTAAAGAGGGAGCCACAAGGGGTCCCTCCCCAGTTTGAATGTCGCCCACAAAGCCAGGAAGCCCTGGAAGGAGAAGATGTTACATTTAGATGCAAAGGTAAATGAATTATTAGCTTTACCATTGTTGCATGTTTTTAAGCAAAAGTGGCATAGCCGTTTATAAAGTGTTGTGTAGACATTGATTTCCTGTGTTACTAGGTAGAGACTAGGTAAGCTTCGAGGTTTCTTCCAGCTCTATGATTTCTTTTATGAAATATGAAAAAAAGCTTGCTTTTCTTGCTGATAAAGTGCTGAGGTGGTACAAGGCAGATGTGGGATTACGTTTAGGAATCAGGAATTTTAGCAATGTTTTTCCTGTTTTAAAAACTCACTTTTCTGCAAGTTGAAAAAGACCACAGTAGCTAATTGCCTGGCCTTGAGCCATTCTTCCGGCTGTGATAGTTTTAACATGAAGAAGCACTCAGAAAGGCCTGCTTTGCTACTTCATGTTGCTAAATGTGTTAAGCAGGACAAAGATATCAAGCCAGCATGGATGAGAGGGGAACTGTGATGTGTCAGATGCTTAGGTTTGTAAATTGAATGGTCTAAAACTAATTGCTAGATAAAAACATTCATTAAAATCAAGCACTATACAGCAGATTTTGATGATAAATATTCATTTTAATTTTATAGTTAAAAAACATGTACAAGAATAAATAACTTGATAAAACTTCTTTCTAAACTTTCTATGGATGAAAAATTTACAGGTAGTTTTTTTTAACAACTATGAGATGAATTAGGCACTTGTTAAAACAGAAATAAATTCTATGTTTTAACCCTGTAAAGATGAATTAGGTGTACCAAGGAATATCTCCTCTCTTTCTTGCTCTTTTTAATCTTCAAATTATCCTCACTATTAACAGGCTTGAAGCAACCTGCTGGATACTAGCCAGCCCAGTGAACAGTTTTGTTTCTTTAATGATGGGTGATTCTTGTGTCTTTTCAGTAACTTTGAGTGCTTCCAAAAAGAGAGCCACTACCATTCAGAATTAAAATTAATCCTGCAACTTTCCTGCAGTTTGCAATCAAAAGTTTTTTGGGGGGTTCTTTTGGATAGCAAAAAAGATGAAGAAAATGAGGGGAAACTGAAGGGGAGTCCATAATCTGGACCCTCTGTAAACTATGTGTGAAGTACAGTGATTGTACATTGCACATTATACATTATGAGAATCATTTGGAAGCACCCGTTAGAGTTGGCTTCTTTCTGGGTAAAGGACAGTTTTAGGGGAAACTGGTAATAAAGTCATAGATTGGAACACTTTGAAACTACAAACATAATAAGGGCTACTTCTGTTAACCTTAAATTTGTGATAAACCAGTTTCAGGGAAACCAAAGGCAACTGTTGAATGGTTCAAAGGGGGAGCCCCAGTTGAGGCAGGAGATGGAATCCATTTATATGAAGAGGATGGCATCCATTGTTTGTGTCTGGAAAAAATCCAGTTGGAAAACAGTGGGTCTTACTGTTGCACAGCCACCAGTACTCAAGGCCAGGCTTCAACAAGGTGGATTTTAACTGTAAAAAGTAAGTTACCTTCTTATAAATACACAATTCTTGGAACTTTATCGCACTGCGTTCCTTCCACCTGTTCTGAGAACGGAACGGAAGGAGCAGGGCCGAGTGCGGAACGAGTGGGGGACGGATTTTACCGCACACATCCGTCCCTCATTCGTTCCGTTCCCCCTCTCTTCCGTTCTTAATCCGTTCCAGAGGGGGAAATTTTTGAGAACTGTTCTGAACAGTTCTCAAAAAGCGTCCCCTCTGGAATGGAAGGGGCAGGGAAGAGAGGGGGGGTTAAAGAGAGATGTGTGGCTCACCCTCTTGGTAAGTTTTCCTGCCCACTTCCCTCAATGTAATTCCACTCTTTGAATCAAAAATATACAACATAACATACATACACAACAAAAACTTTGAAACTTACACACACCTTCTACCTGCTCACAAGTCTGTTGAATGGTTGAGTCTTTGTCACCTAAAAGGGTTTGCTGTTATATGGGTCTTCTGTGATGGACTCTCTGATTCTTGGTTGTGTGGGTAGGCATCATCTAAAACAAGACTGGGCAATTTGTGGGCTTCTAGATGCTGTTAGCACAGGCAATGATGACAGCTGATGAATTATAATCCAACAGGATCTGCAGGAGATGTTTCTCAGTCATAATATATAATGTCAAACATTCTAATGGGAAAAAACATTTTTCAACAGACTATAACAACAGAAATAAACAGACAACTTCTATTATTTATTTTTTTAAAAACCTAAAAAATTGTTATAAATTGTTGTTGGTATTTAAGAAAAGTATTTCTTTTTAGCACATCAGCAAAATCCAGTGCCTCTACACAACCCGCCATCACAACCAAAGCTATTAACACATCAGAATTTGGAAAGGCCACTAATGGGATTACCAAAGAACTTAAATCCACATCCACAGAAATTTTGCTTGAATCCAAAGAAAGGCCTGTCATGAAGCAAGACACTCCATGTTCATTAAAAGAGACCAAACGAGTTCATTGGAAAAGGTAAAGGAACCCAATATAGAATCTCCTAAAGAAGAAGGGAAAGCTACTGGGTCCTACAAAAACATCAAGCACCAAACTCTGCAGTCGTTAAAGTACAAAACTGACCAAAGGCAGAACTAAAAGCAGCTACGCTGGACAGGAAGATGATGAGAAAAAGCCCAAACAGTCACGACAGCAAACGGGAAGGGTGCTCCTTCTGCCAGGCAAAGTGGTCTGAGGACTAAGGAACTGGAAGAGCATGTTGGATTTAAAAAAAGTGTAACTGAGGTAAAGAGGGAGCCACAAGGGGCCCTCCCCAGTTTGAATGTCGCCCACAAAGCCAGGAAGCCCTGGAAGAGAAGATGTTACATAGATGCAAAGGTAAATGAATTATAGCTTTACCATTGTTGCATGTTTTAAGCAAAAGTGGCATAGCCGTTTATAAAGTGTTGTGTAGAACTTGATTTCCTGTGTTACTAGGTAGAGACTAGGTAAGCTTCGAGTTTCTTCAGCTCTATGATTTTTTATGAAATATGAAAAAAAGCTTGCTTTTCTTGCTGATAAAGTGCTGAGGGGGTACAAGGCAGATGTGGGAACGTTTAGGAATCAGGAATTTTAGCAATGTTTTCCTGTTTTAAAAACACTTTTCGCAAGTTGAAAAAGACCACAGTAAGCTAATGCCTGGCCTTGAGCCATTTTCCGGCTGTGATAGTTTTAACATGAAGAAGCACTCAGAAAGGCCGGCTGGCTACTTCATGTTGCTAAATGTGTAAGCAGGACAAAGATATCAAGCCAGCATGGATGAGAGGGGAACTGTGATGTGTCAGATGCTTAGGTTTGTAATTGAAGGTCTAAAACTAATTGCTAGATAAAAACATCATAAAATCAAGCACTAACAGCAGATTTTGATGATAAATATTCATTTTAATTTTATAGTTAAAAAACATGTACAAGAATAAATAACTTGATAAAATTCTTTCTAAACTTTCTATGGATGAAAAATTTACAGGTAGTTTTTTTTAACAACATGAGATGAATTAGGCACTTGTTAAAACAGAAATAAATTCTATTTTTAACCCTGTAAAATGAATTAGGTGTACCAAGGAATATCTCCTCTCTTTCTTGCTCTTTTTAATCTTCAAATTATCCTCACTCTATTAACAGGCTTGAAGCAACCTGCTGGATACTAGCCAGCCCAGTGAACAGTTTTGTTTTCTTTAATGATGGGTGATTCTTGTGTCTTTTCAGTAACTTTGAGTGCTTCCAAAAAGAGAGCCACTACCATTCAGAATTAAATTAATCCGCAACTTTCCTGCAGTTTGCAATCAAAAGTTTTTGGGGGGTCTTTTGGATAGCAAAAAAGATGAAGAAAATGAGGGGAAACTGAAGGGGAGTCCATAATCTGACCTCTGTAAACTATGTGTGAAGTAAGTGATGTACATTGCACATTATACATATGAGAATCATTTGGAAGCACCCGTTGAGTTGGCTTCTTTCTGGGTAAGGACAGTTTTAGGGAAACTGGTAAAAAGTCATAGATGGAACACTTTGAAACTACAAACATAATAAGGGCTACTTCTGTTAACCAAATTTGTGAAAACCAGTTTCAGGGAACCAAAGCAACGTTGAATGGTTCAAAGGGGGGAGCCCCAGTTGAGGCAGGAGATGGAATCCATTTATATGAAGAGGATGGCATCCATTGTTTGTGTCTGGAAAAAATCCAGTGGAAAACAGTGGGTCTTACTGTTGCACAGCCACCAGTACTCAAGGCCAGGCTTCAACAAGGTGGATTTTAACTGTAAAAAGTAGTTACCTCTTATAAATACAATTCTTGGAACTTTATCGCACTGCGTTCCTTCCACTGTTCGGAGAACGGAACGGAGGAGCAGGGCCGAGTGCGGAACGAGTGGGGGAGGAGTTT